>NC_064816.1:106049446-106209444 GCF_023721935.1 Panthera uncia | reverse complement strand
TTACTGCTTGAGCTGGGCATCCATCACATCTTATTTCATCTCCTGCCCCCAGGGATTTAAATGATCAGTTCCCTGGTTCTTAGGCCTTTGGACTGAATTACCACTAGTTTTCCTGGATCCCCAGCTTGCACATGGCAGATGGTGGGACTTCTCAGCCCCTGTCATCATGGGAACCAATTCCTCATAATCTCCTTAAAAAGTTCTGTATCTATATCTCCTGTTGTTTCTGTTTCTTTGGAGAACCCTAATAGCAGAGACTTAGAGAGTTTCTTGTATGGGAAATCCTGAGATGTGATAAGTTGTACAGCAAGGAAAGGTCTTTGGACGTTCAGGGCTCTTTTGAAAGACACATACACACACTCTCTTGCCCATCATAAATGTTTAGTAAAAATTTATGACTTGATTAGGTTAAGAGAAATATTCTTGGGATGGGTTAATCTTTAAACTGCATGAGCAATTTTTAAAATAATTAATTAATGATATTGTAAAGGCTACTAACTAGAATAAGAACTATAGCCTCAATTGGCATTTAAAGGATGTTAAAAAGTAGGAAAGAGATTTTATAAGGGGAGTGGAAGGACATCACTGTCTAGAATGAGACTGGCTTGTAACTGTACATACAATATTGTTTAGCATCTTTTGATAAGCCAAATTGAATATTGCCAACATTTCTCAAGAATTTTAAAGGGGTGGGGTGCCTGGTTGGCTCAGTCACTAGTAGGGTGTGTGACTCTTGATCTCGGGGTTATGAGTTTGAACCCCGTATTGGGTGTAGAGATTACCTAAAAATAAAATCTTAAAAAAAAATTAAAAACAAATTTTAAAGTTTATTCTTGAGAGGGAGAGAGAGAAAGAGAGAGAGGGAGGGAATGAGGGAGGGAGGGAGAGGGTGAACAAGCAGGGGAGGGGCAGAGAGAGAGAGAGAGAGAGAGAGAGAGAGAGAGAATCTGAAGCAGGCTCCAAGCTGTCACACAGAGCTGACATAGGACTTGAACTCACGAACCACAAGATCATAACCTGAGCTAGTCGGACACTTAACTGCCTGAGCCACCCAGGCGGCTCCCCCGCCAAAAAAAAGAAATTTAAAAGGCTTTTGTTTTATTTTTTCCCTTTTGATTCCAGGTTTTCAGAGCTTATAAATAAATTACATTCATAATTACTTTCATTATGTTTTATTAATCCAGCACACATAAACCCCTTCCCTCCTGATCAGTAGCTAGCTAGTTGATCGAATTGCAAGCAGAAGCAAATATATGTGACATTTTAGTTAAGCCCTGTAACTTTATATTGAACATGCCTTCCATTTGGTATTTTGAAATACTAAAATAGAGGTTTTAGATGTTCATAACTATCCTTGGGGGTCCTAAATAGGGAGATATCAGTGTATATGACTCTGTTGTTTGGATGGATTGTTCTAAAGTTTGTTGACCAGTTTTCCATAGACATTGATAAAAAATATTTTCTTAACTAGTCTATGGTATGTTTATGGTTAAAGTGTTACATTAATTGCTACACATTTATAAAATTATTTTATTTGAGGAAATATGGAATTAAATTTGGGAGAAGAACTGAGAAATAAGTAGAAGTGTTTGTAGTTTTAAAGATTACAGGTATTGGTTGTATGTCATATGGTCCCTGTAAAATGTATTGGCTTTTCATCTCTTTACGTAGTAACTACCAGTACATATATAGCCTTTTGCAGATTATGTAGTGTGGTTTCTGTATTAATCTGGTTATGTTAAATGTGCTCATGCTTGCTTATGTTCAGTTTCATTTCTAGCTATGGAATGAAGAGAAATCTCTTAAAGGGAGAAGAAAAGGGGAATGAGAGGATCTTTGCTTCAGGTGGAATTAAGCCGTGTTAGCCGAATTATAATGGGAAAGGAGGGAGCATGAACTTTTGGAAGAGGGAGAAAATAGGTTCTATCATGGGGAGGAGTGTTCAGTGCTGGTCACTAACTAGCTAGCTATTTGGTGACTTTATGGCATTCCCTGAGTGACTTTTTAAATGTGTTTTGAAATTTTGTGGTTTCACAGACCATTAATTGCTCTCTTTATTGATGGTAATCTAAAACTGGCTTTCCATTTCTCAGGTTTAATTTTGATATTACAACACTTTATTATTATTTTTTAAAATGTTTATTTTGAGAGAGAGAAAAAGCTTGCGAGCAGGGGAGGAGCAGAGAGGAAGGGAGAGAGAATCCCAAGCAGGTTCCTGCTGTGTGTGGAGTCCTACATGGAGCTCGATCACGATCACTGTGAGGTCATGACTGGAGCCGGGGGATGCTTAACCGTCTATGCTACCCAGGTGTCCTGTTACTACAGAGCTTTAAATATCTGAGAGGAGAGGGAACTTTGAATTAAATCAAGTGGACAGCTTTTAAACTATCTTAACCCCTTTAAAAAGAGGTTAATATTGAGTGAATAGATAGGCTGGACTCGTGGTAATGCATCCTCATGTCTGTAAACAAGTTACACCTACCATGGTAGTGAGACAACATACAAATAACCTTAAGTAATATAAGGCTGAGTCACAACTTCACTTATTTATGATGTGACATTGGGGAAGCTGTTTGAAATTTTTGAGTCTTAGTTTCCTTCTTTATAAAATTGGATAATAATAGCAACTTTCTAGCTGCTCTCACATTGTTGTGAAGATCAGATAAAATGAGAGTACAGAGAATATAACTCTTTGTAAATTGCCAATCATTATACAAATATTAGTAGTTAAACTGTCAGGTGTTTTCTCTGTATGCCTTGCACTAGTGTGAATTCAAGTCCTAGGCTCCATCCAGGTTTATGGCTCACTAGCTGCTCAGTGGGGGGATGAATGGATCTCCTGAGAAAGAGGGTGCCCCCCTGGCCATCGGTGTAGTTATAGGGGAATCAGGCAATAGGTTAGAAGAGGTGAAAGAAAAAAAAAAAGTAGACCAAGAGCATGTCTTGCAAACTAGTAATGAGGTTAGTTTCCCTTGTTGTTGGTAAACTGATTAAGAATTTTTGAAACAAATTCTAAAACAAATATTTTGAAAAAGGTTACTTATTTGAGGTTTAGTAGTCATTTGTACATGTTCTTAAATATTTGTGACAAAAGAAAACTTTTAATCAGTCCTAGTTATTTCTTTAAAGAAGAAGCTGTTAGGATAATTTTCATTAAGCTTTGGTTTTAACTTGTACTGGATATTCATTTTTGTGGATTAATTTGTTCACCAAACACAAATATACCTACTGTATGGTAGGCAAATAAGAAGTTCTGGTGCTGAAGTGGTGAGTCAGATCTGAAACCTGCCCTCAGAAAATTCACTATCAGAGCTAAATTGTGCCAGTTGGGCAGTCACTCAGCTGAAGCCTTGAAGTCTTTTGTCAAAATAAAACAAGTACCATAATTAAAGGATGGGAAATTAAGAGAAATAAAAGGTTGGAATATGTAATCAAAAGGTAATTACTTGCATTAGCTTTATAACTCCAGGTAGAATTACCAGTTTGGATGAGATGGCAGCTCTAAAATGAGTTTCTCCTTGCAATTGAAGCATCAACCATCTTGCCTGTCTATGTGTGTATATATATATTCATATATATTTATATATGAGAACAGAGAAGCAAAAAAAAAAAAAAAATCTGTGAATTTGTCATGTTTCTCCACCCCAAAAATACTCTAAATCTCCTTAAGAGTTCTATAGTCTACTAAAGGATCCAGCTGAATTCCATTATCCTGGTGAAAGTAACACTTGGTCTCCACCTTCATATGCTATATATTCATTTATTTATCTTTTTTGTGTTTCTTCCCCACTAGAATGTAAACTGAAGATGTGGCTCACATTTGTGTTTTCAGTGCTTAGAATAGAGCTTGACACCTAGTGTCCTCACTAAATATCTATTAAATGAATGAATGTTAAATATTTCCTTCAGTAAGGTTAAGGTAAAAGTGAAAAGACAAAAGCTGTCTACCGTAAATTTAAGCTGTCACATTAATTATCCTTCAAGCATTAGTTACTATCAGTGTCTATTAGACATTTTTCAGTAGGGCATTGTGGTTGAATATTGTGTTTGGGATCACAAAACAACAACAAAAAAAAAATAGAAAAAGTTGAACACCAGGCTTTTTTGTTAGAATGTAATTAATTCTGTCTTGATTTTTCCAACAGGTAAAAATCTGATTGGATTGATCTTTTCTTCTTCTTTTTTTTAATGTTTATTTATGAGAGAGAGAGAGGAGCGTGCACGCATGGGTGGGGGAGGAGCAGAGTGAGAGAGGGACACAGAAATTGAAGCAGGCTCCAGGCTCTGAGCTGTCAGCACAGAGCTCCACGTGGGGCTCAAACTCATGAACTGCGAGATGATGAACTGAGCCGAAGTTGGATGCTTAACCAACTTGAGCCACCCAGGTGCTCTTGGATTGATCTTATTTTCGTATGACCAATTACAAATGCAGGAACAACTTAGAATTTCATCTTGCATCTTTTTAATACTTAATTTTTCTTTTTTTTAAGTTGGCTCCACACCCAGAGTGGAGCCCAGTGCAGGGCTTGAACTCACAACCCTGATGAGATCAACACCTGAACTGAGATCAAGAGTTGGACACTTAACCATCTGAACCACCTAGGAGCCTCGATACTTGATTTTTATTACGATCTTATGTGTACTATTTAAAATCTATATTCCTGAACTAGATAAACTTAAAGCTTTGTTTCTAATAGTATAATAGTGCTGATTTTTGTGTTTTGTTGAGTGTTTCACAGTTTGCATGGCCTCTAATGCTATCTTGAAAGTTTGCAAGTATGAGTAAAAATCTGGGCATGGATATTAAAAAGTTGGAAATTTTGGGGGGTATACCTTCAAGGAAGGCAGCTGTTGCTCTAATCTCTTGACTAAAATTCCTCTCAGTGTCACTATTGGATACAGAGTATTGTTAGATCATTTCATTCATCTATACTTCCATTGTAAATTTAGAAATAGTAGGTACCAGAGAAATTCCCAAAGTAATTCTATGTTCAACTGTGAGAATTGAACTGTTTTAATGATCTTTAAGTTAGTATGAAATACTCACATAAGGAGGCTGGAATTATTTACTATAGTTGGTTTATTGTACTGTTTTCTCCAATTTCACGAGGAACATTTTTATTCTGATGCATCTGTGAAACCCCCAAGGTGAATCCTGCTTTTGCCTTGTCCTTAGCTCTGCATTACAGGGGAGTCCTTGTAAGTTACTTCACTTAAACCTGAATTGGTTTTGCTCCTGGAGCCCTGGGACTACTTTTAAGTAGGTTGGCTGTGGTTTGGCACCTGAGAGAGTGTGTGATTCTTTGTATTGTGACTTTTAAAAAAAATTTTTTTTGAGAGAGAGAGAGAGAGCGAGAGAGCGAGTGAGCGCATGTGCAAGTGAGCAGGGGAGGGCAGAGAGAGAAGGAGATAGAGAATCTGAAGTAGACTCCAGGCTCTGAGCTGTTTACATAGAGCCTGACATGGGGCTTGAACTTACAAACCATTAGATCATGACCTGAGCCAAAGTTGGACACTTAACTGACTGAGCCACCCAGGCGCCCCTGTATTGTGAGACACCATGCATGTGTGGAGAATGGCTTTTGGATTCACCATCATTTGAGGCTTAGACATCATAAAACTGATTGAAGTTGTACAGTGCTAATGGAAGAGTTAAGTGTAGTGTGAAATAAAATGTCATCTCATTTTAGTTATTAACATAAATTTTGGGAAGTAATTGGTCTGATGTTAAGATATGATCTTTTGTGTTATGTACTGTTTCTTTAAGTCATAATATTGTACTTTAGAGTTCTTGATTTCTCTTCCCGAGTTTATTTGAGATGGCATATTTTTTTCAGGATATTTAATCAGACTGCAGCTATTAATATAATCAGCTATTTTTACATCCAAAGTTAATTACTAACATCTCATGCATTTTCTTGGGTAGTACCTAAGTGCTTAACACTTTAAACTGTTGGAGTAGTCTAATTCTGGTAAAAGTGGGCAGAATAAGGGGAAATGGGCTAAAGGGATGTTGGAGGCAGCTTTAAAGGTGTAACAGTAAAGAGAAAAAGAAACATTGAAATAATGTATTTTACAAAGAGAGAGTGTGTTTACTACATAACAATTTTAGAAATATAAATTAGGCTTAAGAGTATTTTATAATTTATTAAAAGTTTGTTGTATGAACCAAAAAGCTCTGCAAGTTAATGTCTGATAACTCAGAATATTCAATCAATTAATAGACACTAACGCAAAATTTACAGGAATACCAAAGTGTGATTATCTTTGTAGTGGGGTGCAGTGATAATCATCATTTTTTCTATATCTATATACTTTTTATCTGTACATGCACATATATGTGTGCATCTTCTGATCACAAATTGAACATTCCTAAGTTTTAAGTGTCATATATGGATGGTTAAGAGTGATGGCTGGTGTCATATTATTTGGATTTGAATCAAAGTTTTGTCACTTTGGAGCATTTTGGCTTTGAAAAGTTATTAATTTTTTTACCCTTAGTTTTCTCATCTGTGTGACTGTAAGTTAATGGTACTCATGCCACAGGGTTGTTAGAAGTATTAAGTGAAATAACACATGTTAAGTACTGTGAACAGTGTTTCCCACAGTAACACTCAGTAAATACTAGGTTTTATTATTGATTTTTCAGATGTAAATAGCAAGTAGCTTATTTTCATAACTTACAATTTAGTGTTTGGAGTTGTTTTCTGTGTTGTTTGTGTCATTAAGGTTTCAAAATGTCAAAAATAACAAATCCTCTTTGACCTAGATGGTCTAATTCTTCCCTTTCTGTCTCCATTTTTACTGACTTTCTAATTTATGTATTACATTAAGTGCTAGATTAAGACTGGATTTCAGGAGGAAATAGGTGCTACCTTTACATTATGAATTGGTCATAACTAGAACTTTTGACTAATATATCTCTTCTGGCCATTAAAGTTTTTTACTGTAGATGAAGTGAAAGGGAAAAGTAGTACAATTTCATATTAAGCTTTAAAAATGCCAGTGTTGTGGGGTGCCTGGGTGGCTCAGTCAGTTAAGCGTCCAGCTTCAGCTCAGGTCATGATCTCATGGTCCATGGGTTCAAGCTCCACATCAGGCTCTTTGCTGACAGCTCAGAACCTGGAGCCTGCTTTGGTTTCCGTGTCTCTCTCTCTCTGCCCCGCCCCCCCCCCCCCGCCCCCATGCTCTGTCTCTCAAAAATGAATAAACATTCAAAAAATTTTTTAAAAATGTCAGTGTTGTGTAGTTTTCTATTATGGGAAGTACTATGATTCTTGTCAGTTTGATAAAGTTTTATGTAAAGCAGCTTTGAATTTAGGTAAGCTCTTTTAGATTGTTCCTTTTATAGGGGATAGATAGGTGAGGAACACAAGAATCCTTTGTTTAAGATATAAATATGTGTATATATATATATATATATATATATATACATATATACACGCATATATAATTGGCTTGATTAGTATTACTAATACTGTGCAGTAGGTTAAGAAAAGTACTGAGGGCTACGCTATTACAAATAAAATTTGTACTTACGAGTCTAAATATGGATACGAAATATAATTTCAGTCTATACAACAGCTGCCTATTTGCATTCATACAATAATATAATAAGCTGCTATACTTAAGAAGGGGGTGTTCATGTTATAAAAACATTTTACTTAGCTGGAGATTATGCCATCACAGTCCTTTGTGGGTGGATCTAGATGTCTTTATCTTCCTTTCTATACTTAGTTTTGCTTTCTTATTACTGATGCTTTTTGGATGTGTTGATTATTTTCTCTTGGCTTCTGTCTTTTACTATTCTCTGTGTCTGTAAGCTTGCAGTTTGCTCTCTTAGGGCTTTTCCCCAATCTTTACCCTTTCCTCCCTCCCTTCCTACCCTAAACAGGACATGATAGAGAATTTAACTTTGATTTTTAAATTACACAACACTTATGGATATAAAAATATTTTCTGTTGTTAACTTAAGTGGTGAACAAATAAAACAGTTTATATATATTTAATACATTGTATTAGAATTTCTTTTTGTGGTTGTATGCCTCTTGTCTAAATTTATTTTGATTAAAAAAGACTCATCATCTCTGAGTTAATGACCACTGCTGAGGTTTTTTTTTTTTATTATGATTTTAGAGGATTTTGTAGTACTTTCAGGGTCATTGTTCTGATATTAAGTTGTTACTGTACAGCCTTCAGAAATGTGAAGGAAATTATGTGAATCTGTGCCAACTCTAGAACATACCCTGAAAGTTATCTGAATTCTAATAGCTGCATCAGATCTAATTGACATCAGATTCTTAAAGAGTACCAAGGGCTTTAAGATATTAGTGTCAGTTTAGTTACTTTAGGTATTTCTGATAAATTGAATTTTTAAAAATAAATCACTTTTATTTGGCTATTCAGATATCGGGTATAGAATTTTGCCTATCCCCTCCTTTTTTAAAAAGTCTACTTGAGAGTCAGTTTATTTTATTTTTTTAAATGTTTATTTATTTTTGAGACAGAGAGAGACAGACCATGAACGGGGGAGGAGCAGAGAGAGAGAGGGAGACACAGAATCCAAAGCAGGCTCCAGGCTCTGAGCTGTCAGCACAGAGCCCGATGCGGGGCTGGAACTCACAGACCATGAGATGGTGACCTGAGCCGAAGTCAGACGCTTAACCGACTGAGCCACCCAGGGGCCCCGAGAGTCAGTTTAAAATAATGGTATAGAGCATGCTTGAATTTTAAACAAAGTTCAGTTCATGGTCCAGTTCTATGACTGAGCTGTTCCCTCATTTGCAGAATAGAGTTAGTAATACAACTTCTGTCAGAGTTGTTGTGAGAAATATACGTAAAGTGGTTGGCAAAGGTCTTAGCCAGTGCTAAGCACTTAATAAATGATGGCTCCTATTGTTGTTTTAGAGGATGCCCTTTTTCATAAGAAAGAAAGGAAAGGTAGAAGATTGGTGATAGTTCATTGCTAAGCTGTACGTTGAAATACAGCTCTCTCTGCTGTGATAGGCTTGTGTTGTTTTGATTTCCCCTTGGTGCTATATTATGGGGAAAAGCAGAAGTTGAGTTGTGAATATTGAAACTTTTATTCTTGTATTGTTATAGTCATATATAAATGAGGGAGAAGAGAGACCATTTATGAATATGGCCTGTTTTATCTTGCTTTTGCACCCAGGAACTGCTGTGGTAAAAGTTTTGTGTACTTCAGAACACTTTTGTAAGTGGAAGTCTTCTGGTGTATTAATTGAATTCATTCTTTATAATTCAGTTTTTTTAAAGGTACTTATTAATATGAATTGCCATGTAACTAAGCTTATTTTTCAGTATGAGTTAATGATAAGAGAATGGTCTTTGATGTTTGAGGATCTTTATGTAGCCCAGAGAGGGTAGGTAAGCAGTATACCAATTGTGGGATTAGAAATGCCAAGTGTAATATTGTATTATATCAGAACAGTACATTTCAGTTTAGTTTAGTGTCATAGTGACAGGATCTAAAGAGAACAAGGTATTTGTGGAATGGGAAGAAAATTAGTGAGAAACCTGGACATTCAAGATTTTAATTTTTTTTTTGTTTTCTTGCCTTGCAAAATATAATGGAACAATGCCCCCTTTCCCATTAAAACATTTCCATGGTTGTTTGAAGAAATGTAGTACATGAAAACACTCTCCATTATTCAGAAAGATAATTTTTAAAATAATGTACTTAAACAAGTATATAAATTATATAAAAATAAAATACATAATTTAAATCAATTTTTTAAAATGCAAGTTTGCAAACATACAGAAACCTTGAAAAATACTGCCATTAGCACCCATGTACCTGCTAAGTACTTGGATTTGCTAACATTTTTTTGTCATATTTGCTTTATTTTTGACTCTGTGTGTGTTGTTATTGTAGCTGAATCTTTTTTGTTTTTTTGAGTTTATTTATTTATTGTGAGAGAGAGAATCCCAAGCAGGCTCTGTGCTGTTAGTGGGGAGAGTCTGGTGGGTGGGCCCAGGCTCATGACCATAAGATAGTGACCTGAGCCAAAAAATCAGCAGTCGGACCCCATAACCGAGTGAGCCACCCGGGTGCTCCTGTAGCTGAATCATTTTAAAGTAAACTGCAGATATTATGTCACTTCTCCTCACAATATCCCATAATCTTCCAAAAATAAGGATTTTTTTTGGGGGGGAGGGGACTTTTTAAGTTTCTATTTTAATTCCCGTATAGTTAACCTACAGTGTTCTGTCAGTTTCAGGTGTACAGTATAGTGATTCACCAAGTCCGTACATTACCTGATGCTTGTCACAAGTGTGCTCCTTAATCCCCATCACCTATTTAACCCATCTCCCCATTCCCTTCCCCTTTGGTAACCATCATTTCTCTATAATCAAGAGTTTGTTTCTTGATTTGTCTTTTTCCCCTTTGCTCATTTGTCTTGTTTCTTAAATTTCATATATGAGTGATATATGGCATTTATCTTTCTCTGACTTATTTTGCTTAGCTTAATATTCTCTAGCTCCATCCATGCCATTGCAAATGGCAAGATTTCTTTCTTTTGTATGACTGAATAATATTCCATTGTATATATATACACCACATCTGTATCCACTCAGCAATTGATGGACACTTGGGCTGCTTCCATATCTTGGCTATTGTGACTAATACTGCTAAACACAGGGGTGCATGTGTCCCTTTGAATTGGTGTTTTTATATTCTTTGGGTAAATAAATACCCAATAGTGCGATTGCTGGATCTTAGGGTAGGTCCATTTTTAATTTTTAATTTTTGAGGAACCTGCATACTATTTTCCAGAGTGGCTGCACCAGTTTGCATTCCTACCAACCATATGCAAGTGTTTCTTTTTCTCTACCTGTTGTTTGTTGTGTTATTGATTTTAGCCATTCTGACAGGTTTGAGGAGATATCTCACTGTAGTTTTGATTTGCATTTCCCTGATGGTAAGTGATGATGAACATCTTTTCATGTGTCTGTTGGCCATCTATACATCCCTGGAGAAATGTCTGTTCATGTCTTCTGCCATTTTTTTTTTTTTAAAGTGTATTTACTTATTTATTTTGAGAGAGAGAGAGAGAGAATGAATCCCAAGCAGGCTCCGTGCTGTCAGTGCAGAGCCGGACATAAGGCTTGATCTGATGATCCGTGGATCCGTGAGATCATGACCTGAGCTGAAACCATGAGTTGGACGCTTAACTGACTGAGCCACCCAGGTGCCCCTGCACATATTTTAGTTGGATTTATTATGGGTATTGAGTTTTATCAGTTCTTTATATATTTTGGATAGTAACCTTTTATCAGATATGTCATTAGCAAATATCTTCTCCCATTCCATCGGTTGCCATTTAGTTTTGCTGATTGTTTCCTTCTCTGTGCAGATGCTTTTTATTTTGATGTAGTTTCATATATTTGCTTTTATTTCCCTTGCTTCAGGAGACAACTAGAAAAAAGTTGCTATGGCTGATGTCAAAGTGGTTACTGCCTATGTTCTCTTCTAGGATTTTTTATGGTTTCAGGTCTCACATTTAGATCTCTAATCCATTTTGAGTTCATTTTTGTGTATGATGTAAGAAAGTGGTCCAGTTTCTTTCCTTTGCATGTTACTGTCCAGTTTTCCCAGCACCATCTGTGAAGAAACTTTTTCCCATTGAATATTCTTTCTTGCTTTGTTGAAGATTAATTGACCATATAGTTATGGATATCTGGGTTTTCTCTTCTGTTCATCTCTATGTCTGTTTTTGTGCCAGTTCCATACTGTTTTGATCCCTGCAGCTTTGTAATATAACTTGAAGTCCGGAATTGTATGACTTCAACTTTTCTTTTCCTTTTCGAGATTGCTTTGACTATTTGGGCTCTTTGTGGTTCCATACAAATTTTATAATTGTTTGTTCTGGTTCTGTGAAAAATGTTGTTAGTATTTTGATGGGGATTGTATTAAATGAGGATTAAAAAAAGTTTTTTTTAATGTTCATTTATTTTTGAGAGAGGCAGAGTGTGAGCAGGGGAGGGGCAGACAGGGAGGGAGACACAGAATCCAAAGCAAGCCCCAGGCTCTGAACTGCCAGCACAGAGCCTGACGCGCGGCTCGAACCCATGAACTGTGAGACCATGACCTGAGCCAAAGTCGGACGCCCAACTGACTGAGCCACCCAGGCACCCCAAATGAGGATTTTTAAAAATTTAGCTACAGTATTATTGTTACACCTAATAAAACTACCAGTAATTTTCTGTTGTCATTGAATATTCACTGTATTAAAATTCCCCAGTTTGAACCAGGATCTACTCCAGTAATATCTTTAATCCAGAATAGGTAATCTCATCTTTGTTTCTCCTCTCTTTCTCATCCTCAGTTTCCTCTTCATTGTTGTGAGTGTTCTGTTTTAGGATGCTGTGTGGAATGCACACAGCAACATTGTGGGCCTCCATGATTGTACCTACTCCTCTACCTCCCATCACCTTTTGATAACCAAAAAATGGCTCTATATGTTGCTAAATGTCTCCCAGGGAGCAAAGTTGTCCCTGGCTGAGAGCCACTGCATTAAAGGTAGTACCTTTTCTGCACTTCAATTTTTTAGATACTTATTCTTTAGAATTTTTTTTTTATCTTGATTCTGTTCTGTTGTTCTGCGTGTCCAGTCTGTTTTGCTTATTTATTTTACTTTTCTTTGTTGTTTAACTAGTAAGTGGTACTCTAAAAATAGTTTTATTGAGATATTATTCATATACCATATAATTCATTCAAAGGGTATAAATTCGGTGACTTTAATAAGAATTATGCTTCCATTGCTGCAATAAGTTGTAGAACTCCTTACCCCCAAATAGAAAAACCCTCACCCTTTAGCCATCATTTCCAAATCTTCCTTCCTTTGAGCCCCAGACCATCACAAATATGTCTCTGTGGATTTGCCTATTCGGGACATTTTGTATGAATGGAATCAGAATATGTGGACTTTGTGATTGGCTTCTTTCACTTAGCATGTTTTCACGGTTCATCCATGTTTGTAGCACGTATTAGTACTTGAAACTTTTTTAATTGCTGAATATTCCATTGTATAGCTACACCACATTTTGTGTATCCTTTTATCTTTTGATGGGCATTGGGTCATTTCCATTTTTGGGCTATTCTGAATAATGCTGGTATGAACACTTGTGTGCAGGTTTTTGTATGGACATATGTTTTTATTTCTCTTGGGATGTATACTAGGAATGGAATTTCTGGATCATATGTTAACTATATTTAACCTTTTGAGGAACTGTGGAGTGTTTTCCAAAGCGGCTTATACCATTTGACATTCCCATCAGCAATATAGTTAAGGTTCTAATTTCCACATCCTTGAGATTATTTGTTATTATCTCTCTTTTTGATTATAGCTGTCTGGTGGGTGAGAAGTGGTGTCTTATAGTGGTTTTGATTTGCATTTCCCTTATGCATAATGTTGTTGAACCTTTTTTCATCTGCTTTTCATGACCAGTTATCTTCACTGGAGAAATTTGTATACGAATCTTGTGCTCATTTTAAAATTGGGCTATTTGTATATTTCTTACTCAGTTTTAACAGTTTGTTGTATGTTATATATAGAGGTTCATTAGCAGATGTATAATTTATAAACATTTTCTCCCATTCTGTGTCTTGGGTTTCATTTTCTTGATGGTATCATTTGAGTGCAAACTTTTCTGATCTTGATATAGTCTAATCTATCTACTTTTCTTTGGTTGATAGTGCTTCTGGTGTCAAAAGGTATTTACATTTTGCAATGCATTTTTGGTTAACTTCAGGAGATAGTATTAACTTAAGATAGACTTAACAGATAAAAGTAGGACTGAAATTAAATCGTTGCAGTTTTCTCCAACTTGAGTTAAAAAAAATTATTTTTTGTGAATTTTAATATCATATCTAGGTGGTGTGTATGTGTTTATAGAAAAGACTTTACTGAGATTTGAGGGTGATGAGTTGGGTTTACATTGTGCAGTGTTGGATAATTAACAACCACTGTATTCTTTAGTGGGGAAGCTAACTACAGTAACCTGAAATTCTGCAGTGTTTCTGTCTTCATTTGCCTTGCTATGAGTGTTCTTCATGGTTAGTAACACCCCTGGAGGAGGAGGAATCTTCGAAAAGCAAAGATACCATATATTTCCAACCTTGCCCTCTCTGCTCCTGTAATCTGCTTACTCCTGCTCACTAAATTCTTGGATGCATTATCTCCTTGATAAATTCTTAGTTGTATTATCTCATGATAATTTCGGTGCTTATTCATTATTTTTTCTCCTAGCATAATCTGAGTTTCTAGGTACTAACTTTGGAGATCCTTTATTGGCCTGGCTTGATTCAGCATGACTCTAGGTTCAGGAATCTTATTTCAGATCATGATACTCTTGAGGATCATCTCTGTTTATGGTTCGGCTGCCTCTCCACAGTCACTTGCAGCAGTGTCTGCCTTCCTCACCCCCACCTTCTTAGTTATACTTCTTACTGAATGTTGTAAGATTCTTGTTAACTACTTAAATAGACTTTGGTAATATACAAATATCTAGTTTTTCTTTAAGATTTTCCATATGCAAATCTGTTTTAAAGGTCATGTGTGTTAAGCTATTGCCTCATTATTACCGTAATTTGACCACCTATTTTGTCTTGCTTTCTCCAGAAGGTGAAAGGTTTTACTTGGTGAAGTACAAGTTTTATGACAGCCTTTGTGATCTTAGCTTGATAGAAATAAATGTAATAATGTATTCATTTAAATATTTTAAGTGAATTGTTAATCAAATATTAATAAAATCAGTTAAGAATATGGTGTATCTTTTGTCGGAAAAGTGATATGTGTAATCTAAAAATAGTATTGTTTGCGCTTTATTTTCTTGTTAAAAAATTACATGAATTTTGAAAAGTAAATCAGTACAAAAGCATTTTTTAGTAAAAAGTGAAAGTATTGTTTTCTTTTTCCATTAAAAATGTTTCTGTATTTACTTCCATTCCTTTCTCTATATTTCAACACGCTAGAGAATTTTCATTAAATGTTTAAAAATTACTGTTAAGATAGTGATGTGAATTACCTTTTCCTGCTTTGATAAGTTTCTGAAATGTTTATCTAATTTTTCCAATGGTTTTTGTTTGTTGGTACACTTAAACTCTTATCTTCTCTCTACTGTGTAGACAGTAGTTGCTCAATGAATTGATTTGATACAGAAACCAAGGGTAAGTGGAACCTAAGTGTTTGGATGCCAGTTGATGATCAGAAAGGAAGATAAACTGTTGAAGATTAATATTGGGGAAAAAAGTCTTGATATGTATAATGTTTTAGATGATTGATCAGGATACTGTGTGTTCAGTATATACTACTGAGAGCATACTGTATGTGCCAAATGTTACACTTGGCACCAAGAATACATCAATGAACAAAACATACACAATTTATGTCCTCATGAGACTTATAGCATATGGTATATATATCAGAAAATAAACAAGCACTTCCAACATAATGTGATAAATGAGGATATTGGCAAGAGAGTGGTTGAAATGGTAAACCATGGAGTCCTATTTAGATAGGGAAGTGAATACAGAAGTGGGCTAAATGAGGAGAAAGTAGAAGAATCAAGTGTCTGCAACTCTGAATGACAAAAATAGTTGCAGTTGATATAACTAATTTGAGCTGGAAGATTGTGGTCAGAGAATAAGATAATTTTCACATTTCCCTTTCAAAAAAGACAGGTGATGATGAAGTCTAGAGTGTGGTGTTATAGTGGCTAAAGTGGAGTTGCATTGAAAGTTGGCAGAGATCAAATGCTAATGATGTTCAAAGTAGCGTAATGGTTGGATTATCCATATGTGTGTTAAATACTTCAAGGTTATGTAGCATTTGGGAGAGAAGAATATTGTGTGCCATGTATAAAGAGTTTTGAGTGAATAGTTAGGAATTCCTTGGAGACTAATAGTTCCCACCTGTGACCATATTGGAATCACCTGGGGAACTTTACAAACTAATAATGCTCTTTCCTTAACTTTGATGCACCTTGGAAAAATGGCTAGCTCTCATCCCTAGCTTCTCTGATTCAATTTGCATGTGGTGTAACGTGGGCAGTGAGACTTTAAATGCCCCAGGTGATTCCAAGGTGCAGGAATTGCACAGGAACAGGGGTTTTACAGGAAACTGCCTGGGACTTATGATTGGGATCATGACCCAGCATCAAAAAGTGGGACTAAGTGATAAATGAAAAAATAAGCAACCTTTGAGAGGGTTGCTGGAGAAGCAGCTTTTACTTAAAGCCAACAGTGAGGGTTTTGAGGTGTGCTAGTTTTTATTGTGGAGCAGAGTAAACCTACAGGAAAGCTTTGGGAGGGAAGGAGGCAGTGGGAAGTAGGATAATGGAGGGGAAAAACGCAAGAACAGTACAGTGGTTAGTGTACAGGTGAGTTCTGGTAAGTGAATAAATTTGTCTGTTGGTACTGACCAAAAACAACAGGGCATAGTGGGTTTGGAATTCATGTGGAAAGTACATTTATTAGTCCCACAGTGGATGACAGTTGGTAATGGGTTAATGGTTCTCAGGAGTTAGTTTCAACCTTGATGGGTTCAACATCATAGGAAATGGTACCCTTCTCTTTGTTACAGGGTTTGGGTTGATTGAGCAAGATCCATGGAGAGACCCAGAGTTCTGGGAGGTTAGTCTACAGGCTCCCTGGGGAGGGGTTAGAGGCATGGTCTGTTTGTTTTGCTACTGGCAGGTGGCAGCTTTGGAGCCTTAAGGCTTGGTCAGTTCTGCATAGCCTAGTTTTGTTTACTCCAATTTGCTGCTTATGTGATTTTGGCACTCTGCTGTACCTACTAATACTGGCAAAGCCTTCACTATTTCTTTACTTTTACACTTGATGCTTTTCAGGAAAAATTTTGTTTCCAGTTTCAGATTTGTGAGCAACTATTGATGGGTTCCCCCCCCCCCCCAATGTACAAGATGTGACATAGACTTAGAAATAGTGAAAAAGGACCTTATGTATTACATAGGCAAACTTCCCTTATTATATATTAGAATTATAAGTGTAGAGAGTCAAAGTGAGTTTCACAAAGAAACCACTCAGCCTAGATTAACTGACGTATAAACCATATATGGGCCTAAAGGTTTATAATTGTTTAACTGATTCAAATTTGTGGCAAGAATAAATGGGTTAGTTGCAGCTCGTTGAATCATTTTGACATGTAACTTTAAACTTGGGAAATGAGATCATCAGACCTCCCTGTCAACAGAGTGCAGCCAGTTTACTTTTCTTTTAAAATTAAAGCTTTTTAAAGTATAATACTTGAAGGCTGAAAGAGCTACCCTAGCTATGCAAATATACTATGAAATTACTTTTGAATGAAGAGTTCATTCAAAACATTCTAAAAAAATTTCGATATATTTTGGTCAAAATAAGGTAAGTAGTAATGTAGTAAATTTGATAACAGCCTGGTATAGAAATAAGAAAATTGTATGCTAAGTGGAAAACAAGACTTTTTGCATAATTATAGTGTATCATGTTAACTAGCAATTAAAACCCATGTGCTTTTACTAAGCAAAATGTATGTCATGATTAAAGCTTTTATACTTTTTAAAATTAGATGATTTTTCATACAGTGACCTTATTTCATATGTGTTTGAATTGTGGAATTAAAAGTAATTTTTTGAGGCTATGATACAAAGCAAATGAAGCCTATGATAGGTCATGGGGATTTAGGGTACATAAAAAAGATGGTTGTAACAGCTAGGTTATGACATGCGTTTTTATATCTTTTGTATTCATAGTTTTCAGATGTACTTAGCAAAGTGAAAATTGAGGCACAATTATGCTAAATAGTGCTTGTTTTCCTTTTCTGTCTTTTTTTATAAGTTTTAGAGCACATGAGTGGGGGAGGGGGGGGGAGAGAGAGAGAGAGAGAGAGAGAGAGAGAGAGAGAGAGAGAATCTTAAGCAGACTTCACGCTCAGCATAGAGACCAACATGGGGCTCTATCCCATAATCTTGGCATCATGACCTGAGCTGAAATCAAGAGTTGATGCTCAACCAACTGAGCCACCTGGGTGCCCCTCCTTTTCTCTTCTTGGATTGCGTTCATTGACTTATCTGATGTTTAGGTCCATATGAATGGTACTGATAGTTCTAAAACTCAGATGATATTTATTAAAAAAACTACATGACAAGTCAGTTGTCTCAGTCATCTTTCGTTACATCTTAATGTTTAAACAATACAGATTCAGGTGATTCAGAGGAATGTTAAAATTTTTCTTTGGTTATGACAGCTGACATCTTTTGGCTTAAATTTTCTAAGCCAAAATTATTTCTACTCTCCTGTATGGTGGGAAATTCTGGTAACTCAGGTCAACATTTGTTATGTTGGAATATATCGAAAGCTGCTTCCTGTGGGAAACTTTGGCTTTGCTCATTTGTTTTTGCTTTTGTCGGCCACCTTATAAAAGTAGGGTTGTGAGAACACTAGTTAGTGTCTTTAAGACTTACCTGATTTTTAGGTGTATGTGGGTTAACTCTAAATTAGAAATATAGACTACCAACATCTCAGACTGTATGATACTCAGTACAGAGCCCAAAAGATTTGATACTGAGGCAAAATCCCCAACAGTTATTTAATCCAACTTTTCTTCTAGACTCTCTTTCATCTAGTTTTTTGTTGATAATTGTGGTTAGATTCTCTAATTTTTGCACTTGGATATGTAGTTTGACCCCTAGAAAACCTTAATCTTAGAACACATTAGTTTTACTCCTTGCAGAATTGTCTTCATTGAATTGACTTTTAATGTTTATGTCCACTTTTATTTAAAGTCATTATGAGAAGCAATGTTGTTAAACTTTCTAATGACTTTCCTGCATAATTATTGTTGAGAACATTAACCAGTACTTCATGCTTTGTTTTTCAGATAAATTCCTATATGATACAATTGTTTAAAAATTCAGAGCTGCAAATAGAGAGCACTAGTTAAGTGAGAGGAACCTTGGATATCATCTGTTTCCAACCTGTTTACAGATGAAGAAATTAAGGCCCAGAGAGGTCAGCTATAAGTAGCTGGCCTAGAACCCGAGTCTGGAAATTGTGTCTTCTAACAACTGACCCAGTTTTTTTTTTAAGTTTTTAAAAAAATTGAGATGAAATTGAAGTTGACGTAGCAGAGTTAACCATTTTAAAATGAACAGTTCATTGGCATTTAGTATATTCACAGTGTTGTGCAACTACTACCTCTATCTAGTTCCAAGACATTTTCATCACCTCAAAAAGAAGACTTTATTCATTACACTTGTTCCCCATTTTCTCCCTCCTCCTCCTCCTCCCCGCCCCGCCACCCCCCCCACCCCCAACCCCGGCAGTTGACAGCCACCATTCTGCATTCTGTCTCTATGGATGTAGCTATTCTGGATATTTCACATAAATGGAATCATACAGTTTGACCTTTAGTATATGGCATCTTTCATTTAGCATAATGTATACATGTTGTAGCATGCATCAGTACTTTATTCCTTTTTATGGCTGATTAATGCTCTGTTGTATGTAGATACCACAATTTGTTTACATCCATTCACTTATTGACAGACATTTGGGCCGTTTCCACTTTTTGGCTATTATGAATAGTGATGCCATGAATGTATATGTACATGTATGTGAGTTTTCAGTCCTTTGGGGTATTTCACTGGAAGTGAAATTTCTGGGTCACGTAGTAACTGTTCATTGTAGGGTCTTTCCATTTTACCTATCACCTAGTTTTATTTATTTATTTTTGTTTCCTCTCTCCTCCACTATGATAAGAACATGGTGACTTGGAAAAGAAAGTGAGCCAAAAAAAGTTTTTTAAAGGTATGAGCTCTTGGTATGTTTTATGCAATAGATTTTCAACCACACTTATCCTTTTTTTTTTTTTTTTTTGCTCCCTGTGGTTTATTGGTTTATTGAATTTGATTTTGGTTTGTTCCTTTCATTCAAACTGAAATTGTACTCCTTCATTTCTTTTTCCTTACTAGAACCCACGAGAATGGTTTTAGACATCTAAGTAAATTTATTTATTGTCATTTATGACAACGACCTGAAGATAATCGAAAAGAAGAAATAGCAACACAGATAGTCTTGGCTTCTTTCAAGGAGTTATGTTTAGGTTTTAATTGACTTAAGTGCAGGTCAGATTTCTTTGTCTTCCACTTGTGTTTTTGGGGTCAATTGGTAGGGCTTGGCAGTTTTTGTGTTGATCAAAAATTTTGAGACCATTGTATCACTTTAATGTATTTATTAAAACAATGCCTTATATTATACTTGATGAATGGTTGTTGTAGAAAATTTAAAGTAAATGCTTTAAGGTAGATCAAATAGTCATCAAATCTCTTGTTTTTGAGGTAAAGCTGATTTTGATTTAGTTGGACTAAATAATGACCCTCTGTCATTATTGAAGTGTCATATATATATATATATATATATATATATATATATATGTATGTACGTATTTCATTTTTTCTTTGGTTTTAATAATAAAATGGCCCTCACTGAATTCTGTTTGCCTAGAAAGAAAAAAAAAAGTGTTAAACTATTGTTAACCCTGGAAGACCTAATTGAGTTTTCCTGTTCACTGAGAAAACTTATTCCAAATAGGATTATAAACCTACATTTATAGTACTTGAGGAAAGACTCTGGAGGTCATTATTATTATTTTTTTTTTACTTCAGTTTTAGAAGATAGAGATATAACAGGTACATAGAATGCATTTATTTAACTTTATGAAAAGTATTAGGTAAATTAGACTTTTTTTTTTTTTTAACATGCAGAGCACAGAGCAATTTTGGAATTATCTTAGGTGACAAGAATTTTATTGAAAAGGTAGATGATGAAATCAGTAAAATAAGAGCATTGTTACAGTCATGCTTCATAGAACAGAGAAATGCCTTGCCTATTTAGCTACCTGGTTACCTTGTGACCCTCTTCAGCATTAGATTTTTGTTAACCCCTGTGGTAGTGCTTTGCTATTATTATTGACTCTCTGTTACTGCCTTACTGCTGCTTTTATCCCTCTTAGTACCAATTGACAGTTTTAAGAGAAGATCTTATCAGTCATATCAGAGTCACCATTTTCGCTAGGCTACCTATGTTATTTGATAGAGCTTTTCTGCCAGGTCATCTCACAGAACATTAAACCGGCTGTAGAAATCCACCATTATAGCTGTCTCTGGTCTATCATGGTGGGGGTCATTTATGTGAATCAGAACATGGTGCTGTATTCTTAAGGAATCCTTCAGAAGATCCTTTAAGGTATGGTAGGCAGGTAGGACTTTTTTGAGAAAAGTCCAAGAAGGGAGGCATTATATCAGGTGAATACCTTGCTTGTCTTGAAGTTTTATATTTTGACATAGTTACTACATTTGCTTTAGGTGCTGCTTTATGGATTTCTGGGGTCTTAGGAGAAAACCATTTTATATTCCAAGTTTACGTCTTTCATGTAGTTAGAAAAATTTGCAAGAGACTTCCAAAGGGTTGCTTTAAGAGTAAATACATGTTTGAATTTGTTGTGTATGTACACATAAACACACCCCTCACACTGTCATCTCGAGTTAACTTTTAAGCCATTTGAGTATGGGAGATCTATAATCCAATTCCATCTTTTCAAAGTGAGTAAACAAAAGTTGAGAGACATTTTGATTGCCCAGATTTGCACGATATCTTAGAGGAGAGCTATGATTAGAAACTGGAATTCCTAACTACTTCTGCCTTACAGTGTGTAGTGCCTATTTAGTGACTTAGAAAAACAAAAACAGCTTCTGTATTCCTGGCATTAATCTAATCTTGTTTAGGACTTTCCAGTTGGGAATCTTAATTGTAAGAAACAGAAATATACCCCAGCTACCTCATATAAAAAGGAGAATTCAGGGAAGTAAAATGAAACACAGCTGGTCCTGTGGGAACTGAAAAGCTGACTGAGATCTCAACTCTCTCAGTCTCTCTCCTCCTCTTCTTTCTCTCCTTCCCTCCCTTTCTTCCTCACCCTCTCTCCTTCTCCCCAATCCTTCTTTCTCCTTCTCTCCCACTTTGTCTTTCTTTCTCTCACAGGTAACCACAAAGTCTCTCATCTCAGCTTTGCAGGGTGTATTTGCTTCATTTTCAGTTTTTGTCTCAGTTGGTTTCCTGGCTTACTCATTGGCTTATCTGTTCCTTAAAATAGCCACCTCAGCCCCAGAATGTACATATTCTTTTTCAGGTCCATTGCCCACCATTGGCTGGCTACAATTTGTACTTTTTTAAGTTACTGACAGAGAGCCTAGCTCAGATCACTGATGAAGTCAGGTCTCACAAGGTATACATTGTCTGCTAAACAGTAAGTTGACTTCCTTTGTGTCATAGAAAGGAAGTTGACTTCCTAGAGATACCTGGTCTAGACCATGGTGAGGTTGGGGGAGGGAAACGTAAGTAGGGTAATAGGATTCTTAGAGCTGTGGATGAAAGGATGGGATGAGTAGATGTAACCTGCTTTTTACATATGTAACAATTACTGGCTTTATATTTCAAATAAAAATTATTTTGTCTTGTTCACTCCTAAATAATTGGATGGCAAAGACTGAAAAGATCTTAGCATGGGACATCATATCCTATACATTTGTGCATTAAGTTCCATTAATTGTGAATGAATCTCTGAAATGATAACTTGAGATACTTGATAATTCTTATTATCACTTCTAGACACATGCTTCTAGGGGCTATTTCTTTTTAGGTTTTTTTTTTTTTGGGGGGGGGGTCAGTTCTATTAGAAAAGGAGCCTCCTCCTGAATTCATTCATATATTCATATTCATACATATCACAGACTGAATTGTATTATGTTCCAGGAATTTTGGTAGCTATGAAGAGATAACGTTGAACATGATACCTAAGTTCCGTGCGGTAAAAGAACTTTAAATTTTGGAAACAGCTATACCTCTTGCAATTAATTAGAGGTCCGACTGTCTTTGTACCTTTGAACCCTTCAGCTACTGCTCAGTCACACCTATTTAACGTGTCTTCTTTTTACTAGGTTTTTTTCCTAGACCCTGGCATACATACAAATCTCTTCCCACTTATTCCTAAAACTACTGCAGTGTTGTTCTATGCTTACTACTCTATTATGCTGCTCTCAGTAAAATCATCAGTTACCATTTGTTGTCAAGTCCCCTGGACACTACTGATAACTTCTTTCTTATGGAGATACTGTTAGCTTCTAGGACTCCACTGAGTTATGGGTTCTTTTTGTCTTTTTAAGCTTGCCTTCTCAGCCCTGGTCATGGGCTTCATTTTTCTTTTTCTGCCCTTTAAAATGTTGATGTTACCAGTATTTCAGTTTTGACTTGATGCTCTCTTCATGATCTACTTCATTCTAATTTGTAAGATTACTATTTGTGTGACAGTAACTTCAAATTCTGTATCTGTAGCCAGAGTATTTCCTTGAAAATAACTTGTATTACTATATTCAGTTGCTTGCAGATTATCTTCACTTGAGGTCTTGTATATTACCCTCAACATGCCCCTTAATGAACTTGACTTCTTCATCTACAAAACAAAACAATAAACATTCCCCCAACCCTGTTGTCCTCGGTGTTGTTTTGGGTGACTGGTTGTTCAGCCAGTTACTACTGAAGCTTAAAAAGCTATGATGATGGCTCTTTCTCATGCTCCATGCAGTTACGCACAAGGTTTATTGCTTGAGTCATCCAGATACTTCTCCAGTCTATAGACTTTGGTCCATCCACCCTACCTTTGCCCTGTTTCTGACTTTTAGATAACATGACTGTAATTGCCCTTCATAGGTTTTTCTGTCTCCAGTTTTGAAATCTTGCAGGTAGTTGATAGAATGGTTTAAACTTGAGTATCGTGTATACTTCTTACAGTCTACTTTATAAAAACAACCTTCACTGGACTCCCCATGGAAGCGTTTCTTGCTTCAGTGCCTATTCCTGTCGTCTTTTTATCAGGTTCCCTGTTCTTCATCTGACTATGGCCTGTTACTCTCTGAGACTAATCTTAGGTATCACCTGTTTCAGGTTGCTTCCTCTGATTTGTTGTCCTTTCTCCTCTTCATGCTGGATCAGATCACTTATTGCCTTGCAATAGCTGATGCATTTCTATCATTTTACTTACTGCATTTTTTTATATTTGTATATATGTGATTCTTTTCACAAGACTGTGAGCTTCTTGAGGCATGAACAGTGCTTTACTTATCTTTGAAACCGCAGAACTTGGCTATGGTGGGCACATGATAGATCTTAGTAAATGTTTAGTCAATTAATGAAAGAAGCTTCCAGTCTAGAAAGGCACATACATATGAATAACTCTGTAGAATTAAAAAAGAAAAATTTAATGTTTATTTTTAAGAGAGAGACAGAGTGCAGGCGGGGGAGGGCAGCGAGAGAGGGAGACACAGAATCCAAAGCAGGCTCTAGGCCCTGAGCCATCAGCACAGAACCTGATGCAGGGCTAAAACTCACGAGCCATGAAATTATGACCTGAGCGAAAGTCGGACGCTTGACTGACTGAGCCACCCAGGTGCCCCTGTAGAATTTTAAATAGTGCTGTGTAGACAGAGAATGCAGGGACTGAACATTCTCTCTATGGAGAGAGATGTGCTTGTGAGGGAGGACTTGTTTCATGGAACATGTAAGTTTGAGCTGGTACTTGAGGGGAATTTGATAGAGATTCTTGCTAAAGAGGAAAGATAATCCATCCTAAAGGATACACAGAAGAGAATGAGTTCTGCTCATGGAATAGCCAGGTATTTCAGAATCTTTTCAAAGGTCGTTTTGGCAGTAAGGAGGATAGAAAAGAGGGGAGGCAGAAATTGTAGTCTTGCAGGCTATAGTGAAGGTCTTGCCTAAGGCTTTAATGGTGAAGAGGGGAAGGACCCAAGAGATAATTTAGGATATAAAATGTAATTGGTTGGATGTGACAGTTCCAAGAGGGGACAGTCCAAGATAACTCTGAGATTTATCTTTTCAGTAATTGGATAGGCACTGATGCTTCTTTTAAGTAAGGGAATATAGGAGATATTTAAGGTATGTAATGAGTTTAATTTTAGACATGATGAATTTGAGGTACCCATGAGAACCTTAGGCAGAAATGTTAAGTATGCAGTTCAGTGTAAGTTTTAGAAACTCAAGAGGCATATGTGGGCTGGAGGCACAGTTCTGAAAGTCACAGACAGTACATAAGAGGTAGTGAAAAGTGGTGGATTAGAAAACAAAGTTACTCAGGGATTGGATGTATAGAAGATTCTATGACAGTGAAAACAGAATCCTGGGAATTGCAGGCTTTTTTTTTTTTTTTTTCTTCTTTTTTTTTTTTTTCTTAAAGATGATCAGGGCATATGTACAGAGCAGTATTAATTTTCCTTGATCCCTTTACTTATTTTGAAGGAGAGAGAGAGAGAGAGGGAGGGAGCACAAGTAGGGGAGGGGCAGAGAGAGAGGGAGAGAGAGAATCCTAAGCAGGCTTTACTCTCTGCACTAAGACCAATAATGGGGGTCGATCCCAGGACTGTGAGATCATGACCTGAGCTAAAATCACCAGTTGGGACACCTAACCTCCTGAGCCACCCCATCGCCCCTCCTTTTATCCTTAACCACTTTAACAGATTTCAGAAGTTTCCTGTTTGTCATCCCTATTTGTGATTTCCTAATTTTTTTTCCTTCCTTTTTTTTACCAATTGGATTCTTCTAGAGACTATTAGCTTATTCTTCTTTAAAGTGTTTGTTGTCAGACTAAACTAGGGAAAAGGAAAGGCCTGACTTAGATATGTGAATTCAGGTCTCTTCCATGAAATGGGCACATGCATTTATACCTTTGCTTCCACTAAGTAATAGACTGTTGCCATTTTTAAAACATGTTACTCTTGGTTTATCTTCTGTTTTCCCACTTTTGATAATGACATAGTTATAGGTCAACATTTGGCATCTTTAAAACAGCTGTGAAGTTCTGACGATAAATTACATCTTGGACCCAGAATCAGATAAACCTTAGCAGGTGTTGGTACTGTGGCAATACTGAGGACTTCCTGGCTCATTTTCATGGGGGTTATTGCCACTCAATTTTATCTCATTGTTCCCTTGCAGGCATGTTATTCTTTGATATCCAAATTTTCCTTTTTCAAGAAAAGCCTGAAATTCTGATTTGTATGTGATGTTTTAAATGTTTATTAAGAATTAAAAAAAAATCATTTGTTGGCCAAATAAAACACACCACTTTTTCATCCCTTTCTCCAACCTTAAATTGTTTATAACAAAGATCAACCAGAGACCGACCAAAGATCTCAGAATCACCTACTGAGATATTTGAGATATATTTGGTTCTATTGCATATTAGGATAAGAGAGGAAACTTGACTGGAAGCCACAGAAGACGATGGTGGAAAAGGAGACAGGTTCAATCCCTTAGTTTGGAAGATTGAATAATAATTGGGTCATGAAGTCAAATGGGCTGAGACTTACTCCACATGCAGTAAGTATTCTGACAGTGAATTTTCCTTACCCTCTGCTCCTTGTTTGCTGAGGTCTTGATTCTGAACACTTAGGGAGGATATTTTTCTATTATTTTATGCTGAATATTTAAGTACAGAATTAAAACACCCTCCCTCTCCTCTCTCTCTCTCTCTCTCTCTCTCTTTCTGTGTCTCTTTGTTTCTGTCTCTGTCTTTCTCACACCCTTCCCACTCTACTTTGTTGTTTTGCCCCAAGAATGCAACCCAGATAAATAATGTTTCTGTCAGTTTCAAGTTCAGAACACCTAATTTGTTAGGGCTTACGGTATTATCTTGATTTATTTCTTTTTGTTGAGTCAATTTTTATAGGAAGTCTCCTACTCATTCCATGGGAAAATCAGAGAGATATATTGGAGCTTACCTTTGGCTTTTCTGCTTTTTCTTCATGGGAGGGAGGAGTAATGATTCTTGCAAGTGGAACTGTCATAGTTTTGATTGTGCATGTTTTAGCAACAGCTTTTTCTTGTAAGTAAATAAATTTCATTGGTATAAAAATTAGAACTTACAATTAAAAATTATATTTAAGGGGCACCTGGGTGGTTCAGTAGGGTGAGTGTCCAGCTTCAGCTCAGGTTATGATCTCATGGTTCCTGAGTTTGGGCCCCACCTAGGGCTCTGTGCTGACAGCTCAGAGCCTGGAGCCTGCTTCAGATTCTGTGTTCCCCTCTCTATCTGCCCCTCCCCACTCATGCTCTGTCTCTTTCTGCCTCTCAAAAATAAAGAAAACTAATAAAAAAATTTTAAAAAATTATATTTAAAATAGTGCCACAAAATGTTAGAATTTGATGATTAATTTTTGAATTCACTGGCTTTTCACCGTATCATAGTAGATTATAAGAGGTATTTATTTACTAGGAGCCTTGAATAAGGGAAGTGTAATTTTCTTTGGTTGGAGAGGGGACTCTAAGTGGAATTGAAGTATGTGCTGGTATATTATATCAACCAAAATTTTGATGATCTAATAATTATCCATACTTAGGTGATACATATTTTTTATATGTTTGTAGTTTATCTTAGAGTTTTCTGTGTCAGAGTGGTTGGTCTCTAGTTTCCTATACTAAGATGAGAGATTATGAAATTTGTGAAGTGAATTTAAATAGTTAATTTTAATATATAAAAATAGTTTTGTGGTTTTTCTTTTTTACATTTTATTAAAAGTTGCATGAATTTTGAGTTTGACTTTTAGCATTTGTTCTTTTAATTTATGACTGATGGCATCTTGTTATCATTTTCTCTCTTTGTGAAATCATTTTGTACTTGTGATTATTTATATGTAGTTTTTAAAAGATTTTTCGGTGAGCAATTTTCAGTTTACGAATTGGGGGAAAGGTATAGAGATTCCTATCTGTTTTCTGCTCTCATATACATGTAGTCTCCCTTATATATCTCTCACAAGAATGGTAGATTTTGTGGAGGCTAAACTTAAATTGATGCATGATAATCACCCAAACTCTAGTTTACCTTGGGGTTCACCTTTGTTCGTGTTGTACATTTGGTGGGTTGCAGCAGAAGTATAATAACATATCCATCATAATATCATCCAGGGTGTTCTCAGTCCCCTAAAAATTCTCTGTACTCTTTACTTGTTCATCTTCCTATCTTGTCTCCCTCAACCACTGATGTTTTTATTGTCTTCATAGTTTTGCCTTTTGTAGAATGTTATATAGTTGGAATCATACTGTATGTAACTTTTTTATATTAGCTTTTTTAACATTGTAACACACATTTAAGGTTCTCCATGTCTTTTCATGGTTAGATAGCTCATTTCTTTTTAGTGGTGAATAATATTCCATTGTTTGAATGTACCACAGTTTATCTACTCAGCTACTTTAGGACATCTTGGTTGCTTCTAAGTTTTGCCAGTGATGAATACACTTGCTTTAAATAAATTCTGTGCAGGTTTTTATAGGCATGTTTTCATTCCTTGTGGGTAAATACCAAGGAGCATGATTTCTGGATCATATGGTAAGAGTATATTTAGTTTTGTAAGAAATTGCCAAATTGACCTCCAGAATGGCATTTTACCTTTCCACTAGCAGTGTATGAGATTTCCTGTTGTCCCACGTCATGTCAGTATTTGGTGTTGTCAGTGTCCTGGATATTGGCCATTCTGATAGATGTGTGGTGGTATCTCATTGTGGTTTTAATTCACATCTCCCTGATGACATATGATGTAGAATATCTTCTCACATGCTTATTTGCATGTATATCTTCTTCAGTGAGGTGTCTATTAAAGTCTTTGGCTCATTTTTTAATTAGGATTGTTTGTTTTCTTATTTTTGAATTTTAAGAGTTCTTTGTATATTCTGGATAACTCCTTTATCTGATGTGTCTTTTGCAAATATTTTCTCCTAGTCTGTGGCTGATCTTTTACTTATTGTGATACTATCTTTTGCTGAACAGAAGTTTTTAATTTTAATGAAGTGCAGTTTATCATTTATTTCTTAATGGGTTGTCTTTGGTGTTGTAGCTAAAAAGTCATCATCATGCTCAAGGTCATGTAGGTTTTCTCTTATGTTTTCTTCTGGAGTTTTATAGTTTTGTCTTTTACTTTCAGGTCTTTGATCTATTTTGAGTTATTTCTTATGACAGTTATAAGATATGTTGTCTTAAATTCATTTTTTTTTTTTTTTGCATATGGATGTTTATTTTTCCCAGTATCATTTGTTGAAAAGAATGTCTTTGATTATGTGTAGTTTTTTGGAAGTTCTTGAATAGTGCATTTATCCCTCACAACTTACTTTGTTGCCATTTATAAATGGAATCTTTAAATATATTTAGGGATAACATTATAAATAGCCTTGAGCATTGGGCTTAAATTCAGTAAACAAATGATATTCTCTGTCCTACTTTTAAATCCAAGGGTACTTTCTCTTGAATAGCCTTAGCATCTGTGAATCTTTGTTCAGTTGGAGTTTTTATTTTTGGAAATTACCAGAACTTTAGTGAATAAAGTTTGTAATCAGTTTTGGGTAATACCATTTTGATGGAAAAAAAGTAGCTGACTGTAAAGAAAAGAGATTGATTTTCTTAACTGCAAAATTGCCTTTTGAAGGCAATTTCAAAGGAGTTTGCTCTAGAGGCTTTATCTTTTCTGTATTTCCACTTTGTAAATCTTTTTATTGTGATACTTAATCACTGTTCTATGTTGTCATTACAAGTGTATTTTACTTATTTAGTTTGTGAGCATATTGAGGACAGAAACTGATACATCTTTGTATAATTAAGGCCCAGTACATAACTATGTAATTATTATAGAATCATATGAAATCCCCCAAAATAATTATTTTGAATAGTTGTTCTTATATAAAACGTGCACATAACCACGCAAAAAATAGGATGTTAAAACTCATTACTTAGTTGCATATTTAAAAGAATCTTTTTCTTTTCTTTTCCTTTTCGTTTCTTCTCTTTTCTTTTTGAAAGAGACACATGTGAGTAGGGGAGGGGCAGAGAGAGAGGGAGACACAGAATCTGAAACAGGTTCCAGGCTCTGAGCTGTCAGCACGGTTCCCAACGTGGGGCTCAAAACCATGAACCATGAGATCATGACCTGCACTGAAGTTGGATGCTTAACTGACTGAGCTACCCAGGGGCCCCTAAAAGAATAATAGCCAAGTGTATGTTGCTCTACTGTGAACTAATGATAGGAAATTTTTAATCCCAAATTATTTTCTGGGGTGTAAACATGGAGCATGTTTGTGGGCTGTTTATTTTGTGAAGTGGTTACTTAAGAAATTCAAGTACATTTGCTATGTACGTAAATTTTGTGATTATTGTGTATGTTTAAACAATTTTTTAATAAAGCATTTCAAGCATTAAAAGTAGAAAGATTAATGAATTCCCTATCCTCATGCCCAGCTTAGACATTTATCAACACATGGGCAGTTACGTTTTATCTATATGTTTTTTCACTTTTTCCCCAGTCTCTACTTACAGAATTATTTTGAAGTGTATTCTAGATATAGAATTTAATCTGTAAATAATTCCTCATGTGTCTGTAAAACATAAAGATTCTCTTTGTTAAAATATAACCATGATGTCATTCTACCAAGTAAAAAATAAGCAGTAACTTAATATCATTAAATATCCAGAAAATATTAAGAATTACCCATTACCCATTTCTCTTTTCCTTCCTCATCCTTTTTTCTCTTTTCCTTTCTCCACTGTATTTCCTTTAAAATCAAGTTGAATAAGCTCTACATATTGCAATTTTACCCACAGATTCTCCCAAACCCTCTTCCTTCCTCCCTTCCCCCCTTCTCTTATATGGGTTTTCTCTTACCCTTCATTTGTTGAAGGAACTCTGTGTTTTTTGCCCTTTAGTGTTTCTCACAGTCTCGAGTTTTTGCTTAGGTCATCTCCATGGTGTACTGTAACATTTTCTCTAGTCTTCTGATTTCCTGAAATCAGATTCAGGTTTGATTCCCCCTCCATACAAGAATATTTCATAGATGGTGGTGTGTTTTTTTCTTTCAGGAAGCATATGATATCTGGTTTGTGTTCGTTCTTTCTCTCCCTCCCTCCTTCCCTTCTTCCTCTGCTAGACCTCTAATATATTAAGGATTGCAATATGGTGCTATTCTGATTCAATCATTTCTTCTTTATTATATGGAATATTTCCTTAAAGAGAAATTAAATTTTCATAAACTGTCTGATTACCCTGATAAATGCTTAATTCTGTGCCACTTTTCAAACAGAGTTGCACCCTTTAAAGGTCATTAATGGAATTTAAAAAAAGTCTTCATATTTTCATGAACTCAAATATTTGAAGTGCTCCCATCCACTGCAGTTACCAATCTTAGTGATGCCATCTTTAACCAATTAAAGCGTTTTCAGGTTGTCTTGAGTCCTTTTTTTAAAGTTTATTTGTTTGGGGGGCTCAAACCCATGAACCGTGAGATCATGCATGACCTGAGCCAAAGTCAAGAGCCTGACTGAACCACCCAAACGCCTCTCCTGAGTCCTTCTGACTTGTCCTCAGTGGTCTATAGTAGCTTTCTGGTATATCAAGGTACGCAGGCCCAGTTTAAACTTATTTCCTGCCCCAGTCTTGGAATCAACCATTGCTTCAATAGCCCTGGTTTGCTTTAGTGGAACTGTCAACACTATTTTTCTACTGAAGCACACTATTAGATTTTCATTGTTATTGTTATTAGAGTGCATATCACTAATGATCCACAGTTGAATAACTGTATTGTAAAATCACTTAAAATAGTTTCTCTGTGTGGTTATTCCACATTAGTAGTATATAGTTAGATTGATTTTACTTTGCTTTTGATGGTATAAACGTATTTATACCATTACAAAATCAGATCCACACAACAAAGTGTTTTTAGATGTCTAGTTCTTATAATTGTCTCCTCTACCTCCATTTTCTTCATTCCTCATAAATCATTTAAAAAAGTATCTGTATATACTTATATTAAAAAAATAAGCAAATGTGTGTTTATTTATAACTCTCTTTCTTAGGTGAATGATAGCTATACATACTTTACTAATATGTAGTTGAATTCAGAATAATCAGGGTCAATATGCTGATACAAAAAAAAATGCAGTTTGTGTAGAATACATAGAACTGGTATTTTCCGTTCTGATATCTTGATGGATTCTAGTAGCACATAAGTAGAAATTTAACTGTCTTATTCTTTGGTACGTTTAAAATTTTTGCGTTAACCAGTTATTTTTTAGGGAATACTTTTCCTTTTTGTATGTCATATATATATACGACATGTGCACACATATGTCATCTATATACACACATATGTTTGTCTCCTTCATAAACAAATTAAAAATAGACCTTTATCTGCCAAATGGAAACATTAGGAAAAGAATCTATTTTGCTTCTTTTTGATGGAGATTGAAGGTTTATTATTTAAACATATCTCTATTATTTTTGAGATTTATTACTTACATAGACTCCAAAACAGTATGTGTAACTAGAAATATGTAGTCTCTGAAAATCTCTTTTGATTAATTTATTTCATTCTTGTGTATCTACTAGAGACCTTTTATTAGAAATTCGGGAAACTTTGATAAAGTAGTTTTTCAATTTGAGGCTTTGAGTATTTATTGGAAGTCTGTCAGGACTATTCTTTGCTATACTGCCTCATCCACATTTTAAATAATTTTATGATTTTTCCTGTATAAGAGAAAGTGTTCAGTTAATACAGTCTTTTGTTTTCTTTTGTTTTCAATACTACAGTTACATCAAGACTCCAATTCAGTGATTCCCAGTGTATGGGCTGTGGGGATGAGAAGAGGGTCTGCAGCCTATAACGTAGTTTGTATCCTGAATAAACAAATGCATATTATGAATGTACCTGCTGTTGTTTTCAAACTGTGTATAGGTATGTGGTAATTGACAGTAATCTAGTTTAAAAAACAGTAATTTATTGTAGCTTGTATATTCTTTGTCATTGGATGCTAGGAGTCCTGATTGTGTATAATTGTGTGGTAGTCTATGACCTTTTATAACTACTGCTCTAATAAAAAGTGAAGGGTTTGTTCAAGCGGTCATCTGTATATTTGTATATAATTCATTCTTGAAAATCTGTAACAGTTGAACAATACACTTTTCTTGTAAGGGAGAAGGTTCTATTACCAGAGAACTAAAAATACACACCCCCGATTGGGAGAGGTAGGAGAAACTCCACAAATATCCAGTGGCTGTTACCTTTGCAGGTTGGGTATTCAGCCATCTTGGAGACCAGGGTCATTGACTGAGGTGTCTACCCTTTCCACAGGCCCTCTATCTCCCCTGGCTCAATACACCCGATCACAGTAGTCTTTAACTATCCTCCCAAGAATATACTAGGTATCTTAAGTAAGAGTGAGTGGAAGAGGGTCTTTATTCCTGTGTGCCTGGAGTGTGAAAAGCGGGGTTTGGGACCAGTTGCCCCAGCAAATGTACTCATGATCCCTGTGTGGCTCCTGTTCTGTGACTTCCTCCCTGAAAAGGAAATAATAAGGTGGGATGCCGTGAGCATGTGTTGAGGCAGCCTAAGGAAAGCTTTTTTGTACATCAGTCTCGTGGAAGAACAAAGTCCAGCTTTTTGAGTGATTTTTGAGAGTGGGAATTTGGTATGGTTTGTACTAGAAAGAATGTATAGCTCTGCTTAAAGCCATAAGGTGAGGGGTGGAGGAGCACTTCAATTTAGGCTGCTTTTCCTTTTCACTTTTCCTAGACCTTCTTCCTTTCTTGCCATTTCCCCTTTCCCCTCCTTTTCTCCCTTCCCCTTTCCTTCCATCCCCTTCGTTTTACTTCTCTAGTTAGTAAATTAAATAGTTACATAATTAGTGAACAACTTCTTTGTACCAGGCTTTGGTTAAATTATTATATAATGTTGAATAAGACAAGGTTCCTATAGTTACAATAAGGCCACTCTTCTTATGAGTACTTATTTTTTTTGTTAAGTAAGTAAAGTTTCATAAGAAGTAAGATTTCATAAGAAATCATATGACTTCTGTGACCCAAATTGGCGCTGAAGTAGTATCAGTTTTAAGATACTCATCCCTATCTGTCTGGCTGCCCTATGCCATATAATGTGTTCAGATATACCAGGTCATTATAACTCTGAGGGTGGTTGACCCATTCTAGTGAGACTTACATCACAGTCTGACGTCCATGTTGTGGGAGCTCTGACCCATCTGTTTTTTATGTGATCTAAAATAAAATAGCTGTTTCCACTTAGTCCCATTCTCCTATAGCCAGGAGAATCTGGGTCTGGCTTTGCATTGAAATAGCTGTGTCATTATGAAGAAAGTTACTTAATCAATCTATTACAGTTAGATTTGACTTGAGAGTCCACTTACTGTGCTAATGGGAATTTTGGATCAAAGAGAGTGATTTTGCAGAGTTTACACAGAATGTTAGTGGTAAACTGACTCTATTTTCTTTGTGTTCTTACTACTATATGATGCTACCCTTACTATCATAAGAGATTATGGTGAGGAACAGATGAAATAGATATCAACAGGACTTGATAGGCATAAAATATTACAGGGAAAATTATTTCCACTTGCTTCCTGTTGTCAGGAGGCATTATCCTTTCTTGGTTCTTGAACATCTTGGAAGCAGGGGTCAGTTTTTATGTCTATGTGTCCCTGTGCTCAAAGCCACACTGATGTGTATAGTGTCAGGACATACTCATAAATTGAGACCCTTGAAATTCTTTCCGTTACTTATGTAGGGTATACATGGTTATATTGATTTTCTAATAAAAATTATATACTTATATTCAGACCAGGGATTTATTATATTCATTACAAGACATTTTCTGACTAATATCTTGGGAAGCGTATTAAATTGATTAATTTTTGGATAAAGGGAAGCACTCGTTGATGATTTTAACATTCTTTTCTTTTTGTGATTTAACTTTAGGTAGTTGTCAGTGACAAATTTTAAGGTTTAATAAGGAGCTGGGATTTCCCTAGAATCAAATCTCACTTTTATGCTTACTAGCTTGCATGACCTTGGGCAGTTTTTTATTTTAAGCTTCTCTGTGCCTTGGTTTCTCTCTTGCTAAACTAGGAATAATTGCGATTAAGGTAAAATTGAATACAAGACCAGGGACTCATTTACTCCCCACAACAGCCACATAGGTGAGGAAATTAAGGCATTTGGTGATTACCCAACTAATAAATAGTAAAGGTGAGATTTGCACTCAGTCTAACTCCAAAGTCCATACTTTTGGGGCACTATGCTGTACTAAGTTCTTGATTACTTCATAAAATGTTCTGAGAAATAAATGAGATAGTGTTTAGAATGTTTGGTACAGTTTTGGTTCTCAAAGCTTTTTGAATTTTTGAGTTGTGGAAAAGGTTTTGTGGACCTAGTGATTAAGGAAAATTATAAATAGGTAGTTGTTCTTAGTTCTAAACAGTTCTGATAGCTTGTTAGAAATGAAAGAATCACAGAGATAATGGATCAGCATCTGCATTTTAAGAGTCTGTATTTAAGGTCCTTAAAGTTTGAGAAGCACTAGAGTAGATGATTTTGAAAATTTCTTCCAATGCCTAGTTGATAAGTCCGTGATTTTAAGGAATCACATAGCATGGGTATTTCGGTGTTGATTATTGTATTTAGAGGAGAAAATGATAATATGTCAAGTATTATTTTAATGTAAATCACTGTAATAGAGATCTGTTTCTATTTTTTGGCTTCCATGGTAGGTCAGTTCTTGAGGTAATGAATACTTATTTGAATTTGTAAAAAGTTTCTGATGTGGTACAGAATTATCCTAAATTTTATCATCTTAGGAAATAATTAGAACTCAAGATTTTTATATGGTTATGGTGTAAGATTAGTTGTTTTTCTTAATCTCACCAAATAATAACATTATAATATCAACCAATTACATTATATCTGGGAACACTTGGAATAATATGAAACTTTCTAGTTTTGGACAATTCACTATTCTGGTGTTTCCATGAACAGTTTAAAATTTGACGTTAACTATAAATGAGCTCCTGACTTGCTTGATTTGACATGCTTAATTTTATTAGTCTCTGGAATATAAAAATTTCTTTCACAATTAAAGAAAGGGTCTTCTCTTGTAGAGTTTTAAAACTATGACAGTAATGTCTATTTTGTTCACTGTTAAGTCACTAGTGCCTGGCACATTGTGATAGATATTGACAAGTGTTTGTAGAATGAATGAGTAATAATTCATTTTTTTGATCATTTTGCTACCATTTTCAAATGAGAAGAGACAAGATTCTGAAAACTTATGTTTTAGACATTCGAGCATCTACCATGGTAACTAACTGCTGCATTAAATAATCTTCCCCATATTAACTAACTGTGATTCTTCTTTAAAAATTTTTTTAATTGTGAGATGTATGATTCACATAGAAGAAATATTACATTTATTCAGTTTAAGGCAAACAGTTGATTAAGAAATAGAACCCTACTGAATATTTGAGAAGCCTCCTGTGGGTTGTCCTCCAATTGCATGCTCCCTTCCTTTATCTACAGAGGTAGCCAGTTTGCTTCGTTTCATATTTTTTTTTTAAATTTTTTTTAACGTTTATTTATTTTTGAGACAGAGAGAGACAGAGCATGAACAGGGGAGGGGCAGAGAGAGAGGGAGACACAGAATCGGAAGCAGGCTCCAGGCTCTGAGCCATCAGCCCAGAGCCCGACGCGGGGCTCGAACTCACGGACCGCGAGATCGTGACCTGAGCTGAAGTCGGATGCTTAACCGACTGAGCCACCCAGGCACCCCTGCTTCGTTTCATTTTAAAACCTCTTAAAATATCCAAGCAGTAAGTTGTTTAGTTTTGACAAACTGGCTAGCAAGCATAAATCTAACATTGTAAAGAAAGAATAATATTGTAAATATTAGGCCAGATCTCAATGGAGAAGGTAGATTGATTAAAGTATTTGGGTCAGAGTCTGGTTTCAGCTTTCCTGAGAGTGTATGAGAACTCTTTGCAGGGAATTCAGTGGATAAGGTTTTGAGTGAATCTTGGGAAATAGCATCTGCTTTCCATAGTTGGGCCTCTGGCAGTACTGTAGTGTGGATCAGGTACTGGATGTTCAGCAGAAGGATTGGACTGCTTTTGTATTTTAAATCCCCATGGTTTACTTTCAGCTCTTAGAAGTCAGAGACCACTTCTGTAGGTGAAATAGTTTCCCCAGCTGATTCAAGGAGGAAATCATGAGGTTAGAGCAGAAACTTCATCAGTGGGTGTTCTGTCCTCTGGTTAAAAAGATAATAGTGGCCAGAATGAGGAAAAAGGATAATAAATACAAACGAACAAGATTGAAGTAGCCTTATATAGAAGAAGAAATATTTAAAATTTCCACAGAGTGACATTAAAGAGGATATGAATAAATGGAAAAACATTACTTGGGGTAGGAAGACTCATTATTATAAATTATACTTAAATAAATCTTTTCTAAGATTTCTGTTCATGTGTCATCTAGCCGAAAGCTTCTTATATAGTCCTATATATATAACTTATATAGCAATCATATGTAATTGCTTTATTTTTCTCCCTAGCACTTTTCCCTGGCTGATATAACTGTACATTTATTTATTACTTGTTTTTTCCCCTTCTGGAATGTAAACTTATGCAAATGTGTAAATTTATGAGAGTATGCTTATCTCTCTCTTTTCTAGAAGGTAGCCTTATGAGGATATGTTTTATTCCTTGTGGTTTCCCCAAGCACCTTCAGCTTATAGCACATAAGAAACATTCATTGACTGAGGAATGAATGAATAAATAAAACTGTTCTTTCTCTCATAATCCATAGAACTTACTGTCTATTCCAGTTTTTTGGTCATTAATTTTGTTCACTTTAGCATCTTATAATGCTTTCTATTATTTTCTTTTGGTTCAGTGTCTAATTGTTTCATTCCTGTAAGACATTCTTCTCTGTGCTCCTTGATGGCAGGAATGGGACAAGTGCATCCTTTGTAGGCCTCACAGTACAAGGCAAATGCATGTAGGAACTTACTGAATTGAATACGTTTATTTATTCGTAAGGACTTAAATTGCTAAAATCCAGTTTGCTTTCAACAAAAGGAGTATTTTAAATATATAATACAGTATAATTCTAAACAAAACAGGGTTTTTTGTTTATTTTTAAGGATTGAGAATTTTGGAGATTTTTTTGAGCTCATGGTGTATTTTGGTAACTGAAAATTGGAAGTTGTGCAATTATAATTTTATAAATTTCTATGTAAATTTGAGTAAAATTTTCAGTGAGATGTGGATTTCTTACCTTGAAATTTTAAGTTTTAAAAAATGTTGTTATACTGTATTTCTGTTGGAACTTAGTTTTAAGATGAAATACTCTAAACATGTACAACTTTGGAGGCTATTTAACGTTTTATATATATGTGTGCATATGTAAATGTTTTTATAAATACTTTTTTTATCATTTCTCATGCCAGCATATCATTCAACAGTTTGTGTAATGATTGCTTTTGTGCTTTTACATTGCCACTAGATTTTTAAAAAATCATTGCTGATGTAGTATACATCCCTTTCTACGTATAGATTCTGTATATTGTTTCTTAGAGATAAGTCTCCAAGAATGTAGTTAACATTTTCAAAAACAAATTATGTAACAAATACTGCAAATAGTATTGTATATGTTGAAAGGATGTAAAAGTTTTGTTTTTTTTCTAATTCATATGGAAATTTATTTATTAAAAATTATTTTCCTTTTCTTTATTTCAGACCAGTCTATCCATATGGGGATGGGGAAGCCTTGGCATTGTCCTTTCTCTAATAACCTTTGGACCCTTTGTAATATTTTATTTGGCATTTTATATCCTCTGCTTTGTGGGTGGGTAAGTATTCTCAAAGATAATCTTATAATTGCTATGTCATACTCTGTTGTTAAAAATCGAAACAAATGACCATGAGACCTCAAGAAGAAGAAAAAAATGACCATGAGAAATGGAAGTATGGTTTGTGAATGCTCTTTTTTGCAAATTATTTTTTACCAAAGTTAAATGAAATAAAATGAAGATACCTGATAAAATAAAAGCAATGTAATGGGGGACACTTGGGTGGCTCAGTCGGTTGAGCATCTGACTTTGGCTTAGGTCATCGTCTCCCAGTTCGTGAGTTCGAGCCCTGTGTCGGGCTCTGTGCTGACAGCTCAGAGCCTGGAGCCTGGTTTGGATTCTGTGTCTCCTCTCTCTCTATCCCTCCCCCCCATTCGTGCTTGTGTGCGCTGTCTCTCTCTCAAAAATAAACAAACATTAAAAAAAAAAAAACAATGGTGATTATTATTTGTATCAGAAATATGCGTAATAATTTTCAAAAAGCTTTCAATTTCCAATGATATAAACTTTTTGTATAATTTGACAGTTTTAAAGAGTTTTTATTCCTTTTAGTGTTATTACCTTTTAGGAGTGAAAAAATTTTAAATCTATTATATTAATAAGTTATATTGAGATGATTCAAGTTTTATATAGTATAGAAGATACTGTTTCATTGATTAGACTTCAAACAATGTTAATTTCCCTTGGGGAATGCTGTTACTTTGTTATAGAAAATTCAAACAACCGATTTTGCCTTTTTCTCTTCATGTTTGTTTGGTTAACAGTGTTTATGCTTTACCTTGAATAGATAATCCTTTACAAGAGAGGTTTCAGTCATGATTTAGTATAGCTTCCTATATGGAGCATTTGGTATCAGATGTGAGTTGTATATGAGAAAATCTATAGAAAACAGAGGTAGATGCTTGTTATTTAGATACTCAAACCAAGGTCGCTTAGCTGAGTATTTTGTTGTTACTATGTGTGTGTGAATGTACATATATGTTTGTGTGTATGTCTGTATTTTTAAGATACGTTTATGTAATTGTGGAATGAATACCTTTGAGTTCTTTTTTTTTTTTTTTTTAAGTTTATGTATTTTGAGAGAAAGCAAGCAAGCACGGGCACCAGTGTGGAGGGTGGGAGAGGGAGAGAATCCCAAGCAGGCTTCTGGCTGTCATCGTGGAGTAGGCTGACATGGGACTCAAATTTTCGAACCGTAGTAAGATCATGACTGAGCCAAAGTCAAGAATTGGGTGCTTAACTGACTCAGCCACTTAGGCACCCTCTTGAGTTCTTTTTAAAAAATCTTTTGAGACCCCAAATATTTGGAAGAGCTATTTGAACCTATAGGTTTAGAGAACTTAGCTGAATTGAATAGCATATATAAACTGTGTTCTGAGAGACTGTGTAAGATACTCAAGAACTGACTTCTAAATGTACATAACACCACCCACCTCTTTCACAATAGGGTTTGAAAGTTATGTGTAGCCATTTTATAGGGAGTGTACCCACTGTTTGTAGAACAAGTGAGAATCAAATCAAACATTTACCTTAAGGACTATTCCTAAAACTATATTTCAGATTGAATATTTTCATCATTATTGCTTAGATATGATACTATATACTGAAGCAATTAGAAATAAGCCATAGGAATTAGATAAGTAAAATTTTGAATATCTTTGTTGATTATAAAGATGACTGAAGACTTTATAGGTCTACAGCCTTCTTTGCTTCATAAATTAGACTTCTTTGTTACAAATTAAGACCAGAGCAGCATGGTTGCATAACTATACGGTTGCACCTCTTCTCTATAGGGTCATGAGTGATTTTACCGATTGGAAAGGAGACTGTTTTGACATGTTTCTCTGAAAAGGAGAGATTTCTTCTGTTCACTAAATGAATAAAAGTTTGGCAAAAGTGATGGAGAAGGATTTCAGAATATTTTCCAATATTTCATAAAGGGAGGAAATTGCAACTTTATTTGTCAGCAGGAGCTCTAGGATCCTTTGGAAGGTGGAGGAGTGGAGAATCATTTCTCTTACATGAAAACTCCATATAAAGTTTTGGAAAAGGGGAAGGGTGATGAGTCCATTCATTTCAGAGTCATGGTAACTTTTCTTGTTCCCTTTGTGAGTCTGCAGATTTATCAAGAAGTAATCTCAAAATATTTTTTAGACACTTCTAAAGTTCTGTAAATTTTTAGATAAGATGGAATTTTGAAGGGTGTGTGAAGGCCACTAAAACTCTTTGGGTAGATAATATGAAGAGTCACATGGTAGGGTCTGAAATTCTAAGTTGATATTATATCATAAATTGATTGGATGTTCTGTCCCAGGTTGTTGATCTCCATGAAATTCCCTGCTATGGTAAGGGAACTTTAACTTAAATACTAAGGGCTTCCCAAAATTGTCTCAGGGGGTTAGTTAATTAAGCATTTCTCAATTAACTCTGTTATGGTCAATGAGTACCATAATTCCTGAATCACATCTTTCCTATATTGTCTTTAACTACAAAGAATGATTGTCTTTTCTTTAATGTAACTTTGTATGGTTTAATGCTTTATGAATTGTAAGAACGAAAATAGGTTTTTAAATATCAATCTTAAGTAAAATAATTACATTCCATATACTAACCATTTCTTAATTTTAGTGCTTTTTTATTGTGCAAGTTTTTAAAGTTATTTTTTTCCCCTTAAAAATGCAAGTTTGAGAGGAATTAATACATTTCCTATGGCAACCACCTTTTGTTTTTGTTCTACAGTTTGCCCTTCTACATTGTTGCTAATGTATATATTTTGCTTATAGTCAAAGCTAATTCCTTATTTTCTAATAAAAAGAAAACTTTTGGAAGGAAGATCATTTAGGGATTTTTTTTTGTGTGTTTTTAAAAAAAAATTTTGGGGATGCTATTGATACTATATTATGGGCTACTTCATGTGGTTCTGTTGTATCGGATGATAGAGTCATTTGTAGCATCTGATTTTACTTAAACCTCAAGGCTGAAACTATTAATTAGGTTCTTTGTAAGATCAAACTGTTCCTTCGCTTACTTTCCTACTATCATACTTTGGACAAAGGTTAGTGTTTTATCAGTCTGTTTCATGATAATATTTTTGTTAGCACTGTTAACTTAATGTAAGCATTTTATTGTGTCTGTAAATGTACATATCACTAGATAAAACTGAACTATGGGGCCAGCTTGATTCTTACTAATAGCAGATGCAAGACAGGTGAAATTTTTGGTAATTCTGAGGCCAGCTCTTTTAAAAAGAAACAAAAATAGAATTGATGACATGGGCTCATATGACTTGGTTTTCTCCACTCCCCTTTCTGCGTTTGTGGTGCTTCTACTAAGGAGCAGATAGCCACAGAAAGCAGAGAACTTTGAGAATCTTCCTTTCAGTAGTTGAGGCTGACCATAGTTAATTTTTCACAGTTCCCTTGTCACCACAGCCTTTGAATCATTGGAAGATTACTCCAAGATCATTGTAAAGTTAGAATTTGATGTTTTTTTGTTTTTTTGTTTTTTTTTTTTTTTTTATGGATTTCCTATCTACTTAGTGGTGCTTAGATTTAAGTGGTAAATTTTAAATATAGAAAATATTGATAACGTTTAGTAAATACAGTAAAGCAGTTCTAAACCAGTTTTTGTCTTACTGCAACTCTGTAATTATTTCAAAACAATTAGCCTTTGGGATATATTTATATGTATCTTTAATTTCCAGTCTGACTTTAAACTATAAATTAAATCTCTTTCTTTCCTGTATAGCCTTTATTTATTTTATTTCCATAGTGGCAAATTATATTACTATCTCACATTAATCAGTTAACTACAGAAATGTGTGATTTTAGCTATGGATTTAGATCCTATTTGTCTTTGGTTAGCTAGCCTACTTACTTATCGAGGGCTGATTTTCCTAAAGTTTGAACTTGTTGCCCGGGATTCTTTATGAAGTATATTGTATAAAAACTTTGAAAGGCACTCTTGTGTAAATTCATAAAATATTTATAGGTGTTTTAAACTTCAGAACATAACAAAATTGTCAGTTACTTGCCTTGCCAAAGTCAAAAACTGACTTTTTAGTGAATGACAGGGCATCTATTAAACCTGAAAAATACATTTGGTAATAGATGTGTTAACTTATAATAAAATTTTATTTTTGTATCTAAAATTAATTTTTCCCCCAGGGGTTTTGTGGTTACTCTCCTGTTTGGAAAAACAAACTCAGAGAAGTACCTAGAACAGTGTGAACACTCATTTCTTCCTCCAACATCCACTGGGATTCCTAAGGTAAATAGAGTAAAGGAATGTGTGAAACCTCAAAGTCCTTTTCTATGCAGTGATGATAATGTGATCACCTGTATATGGCTTGGCAATTTTCCTGTAATTCACTAATGCTCACTGTCAATTTATGGGAGACTTCCTGATCATGCTTAGAAAATGCATTTTTAAAAGATTACTTTGAAAACTTTTTTAATGTTAGATGTTAAAAAGTGGAAATGCAAGTTTTAGGAAAAGATAGAAATTTGGGCCCTCATCCTGCTATCTTAACATAAGATTTCAAAATTTGGAATGAAGTAAATTACATAGAAACCGGAGAGAAGAAAATGGGTACTTTTCTTTAACTGACTTGGAAAATACAGCTTGCAGTTAGGCTATGCAGTATCTATAATTTTAATAATTTAGGCCCAGTTTTATACACATATATATATATATATATATATATATATATATATCCAACATCTTGAATGTTGGTATATTTCTATTTTTTATATCATAACCTATAAAAATAAATTGGAATTCAGTATTATAAATAAGCTTCAGATTTGCATTGCCTTCAATTGTTGGGTATTCAGGATGGTTTGTTTCATCTTGTATGAAGAGAGACGAATGGTCTGGAGTTGATACCTGTATTTTAACTTTACATTTATTAACTTGTCCATTATGTGCTAAGATGTAGGAGATGCAGAGATAGTAATATACAGTATTATTTTATATTACTGAAATAAAAGAATTTCACCCCATCCTAGTAACTTTCATATTAATAATTTTTTTTTCTTCTAATACTTAACATTTAAAATCTCTTTGAGACTTTCTCCTGGCCTCCTTTAGAATTCCTGTTTATACGTATTCTTTTGAGTTTGCTCACAAATCTTTTCGAGGAAATGAACCTTTTCTTTTTGGATTGTTTCTTAGCCATCCATTACTTTTCATTCATTGGAATGGTACATAATATAGGATGGGAAATATGTTAAAAATTAATATCCTAAATGGAAATAATAACAGTCAAGACTAGCTAAGTCTTATAATCTGTTTTTTAGTACATCATATAAAAAGAGTGATTTTCATTTGCTATTTCTAAAATGATATATAAGTATGTTTTATGAAAAAAGTCTTAGCAGTTGCATGTTATAATTTGAAGCCTATGTTTTATATATATATATATTTGTGCTTTGCTATTCATATATTTAATTGAAGAGTGTCCCACTGATTTTCACTGTATTTCCAGTCCACTGATCTTTCTGAAGACTACAGAGAAATAGAGGAATTCATTTTCTTTAGTTGCTAAAAATCATCCCTAAATAAAGTTAATTAAAATATATTCATTTGGCAGCTGTGTATATAGGCTGGGAAGGGAGAAGAGGAGAGTTTAATAAAGACAATTATTAATTTGACTCACCTGAAACACTAACTTAGGGCTTTGAAGTTTAATTGAAATATAGCAACAATATCTTTTCAGTTTTCTCACATTATAAATAATATTTGCTGATTTTTTAAATTTTTGAGGATAACAATAGAATTTTTTTCTGGGTGTCTAACTTTGTTAGAGAAACTTTGAGAGCTGGTGTTTGGTTTATACCAGAGCCTTAAGAAATAGGGCTATTATTGACTGACTTGAAGATGACAGGAAAGTTACAATGAATATTCAGTTAGAAGTGAACTATAGAGATTTTAAATTGAGAAACTGTGCAGTAAAATGTTATTATTTTCTTTAAGTGCTTAGAAGAAATGAAACGAGAAGCCAGGACTATAAAGATTGATAGAAGATTGACAGGTGCCAATATAATTGATGAACCTCTCCAGCAAGTGAGTTTTCCTTTGTGGTATTTGCATACCTTGTATTGTGTAATAAGGTTTATTTCTTTTGAAAATACTAGGAAATATTTTTTGTTATATATGTAATATGCTGGAAATTTATTAAGCTGTCCTTGGATCCTGTATTTAAACATGGTACCTTATTTGAGAAATCATTCATAATGAAGGGGCTTATGTAATATTCAAGCCTTTTGTTTGAATTTGCGTTTAGAAAAAAGTTTCTTTGATAATGTTTCTAATTATTTTAAAGTTAAAATGCTCTTTAGCTGATGAACAAGCTTAGTGGTTTGGTAAATCAGACATTTTTTTCCTATTGTTTTTTAAATGGATATACTTGATTTGATTAAAAAAATATTTAAAAATTAGATTAAAAAATTTTTTTCTCCTCCCAGATATTTTTCGTTGATGTTTATTTAATTATATGATTATTATGTGTACTTTAAAATTCTAACATTTCTTTTGTAGATGAACCATATTTAGTGTACCTGATTTTCAAAAATAATACACATCAAGTTGTATTATTTGCTGTTTATTGGCTGCTTTAATACTGTTGCAGTATCCAAGGTCCTAGAATTAAGTGAACTCCTTTGTCTTTTTTGGTAATTTGACTGCAGTATATTTGAAGATATAATCTTGGAAAAGAGGTTTCTTTTTGAGAATTAGGGTCATTTGGTATTATTTTGCACCTCATTCCATTGAACTAATTAAACTCTTGATTGTATCATGGCACTGAAAGTTTATGCTTTTTGCAGACTCTGTCTTTACCTGAATATGGGTGGGGATTGACCACAGATAAGGCAGTTTTTTTAAAATCACAGTTTAGTGTGTAGAGAGTAAATATAAATTGATAAATAATCCTTCCAGGTTTTAATTCGCCACTGATCCTTTTTAAATCCTAAAGCTGTATTTTTCCCCAATATTTTTGTTTTAGGTTATCCAGTTTTCCTTGAGGGATTATGTCCAGTACTGGTATTATACACTAAGTGATGATGAATCTTTTCTTCTTGAAATTAGGCAGACTCTTCAAAATGCACTCATTCAGTTTGCTACTAGGTAAGGTCACTGTTTGATGCAGAAAAATTTAAAATATATTGTTTATACCAGTAAGGAAAATGACTTTTAAATGGAAGGGGGAAATTGATTATTAAAAGGTAAGTAGAGGGCTTCTGGGTGGCTCAGTTGGTGAAGTGGCCAATTTCAGTTCAGGGCATGATCTCAGGGTCCGTGAGTTCGAGCCCCACGTCAGGCTCTGTGCTGACAGCTCAGAGCCCGGAACCTGCTTCAGATTCTGTCTCCCTCTCTCTCTGCCCCTCCCTCCTTCTCACTCTGTCTCTTTCTCTCAAAAATAAACATTAAAAATTTTTTTTTAAAAAAGGTAAGTAGAACAGTAGTTATTATTGTGAGATAACGCTCGGATTATAGAACTGGAGCTCTAAAAACATATACTTCTTTAACCTTTATATTTACAGGATGTTGATCTTGATTAAGCCTTGATTTCTGTCTGGATGTAAGTTTCTTCATCCAGGTCTGGTCATGTGACTTTCACCCCACTTATTGAGAATACCTTTTTTTTCCCCCCCTTATCCAGATACTCTGTTTTATTTTAGTGCCATGGAAGTCGTTTCAGTATAACTTCTCTTTTACTTTTGACACATACCTAGTAGAAGTACTTTTAGGGGGAGAAGAAACCAAAGGATCATTAAGTCAGTGGAGAATATTCAGTTTATTTTCAGAAGGGAGTGTAGTTTGATGAGTTTGCTTTAAGAAATTTTTAGGAGATATACTAAATTTCTTACCTTACAAAACTTGCTTATATACTACCTTTCGTATGACAAAATATTTTGGTCTCTATTGTATTTAAACTACTTGATTTTTTGGGTGGCCATTTCATATCCAGAAATTACTTATTTTTGAAAGAAAGGATTTTATGTTTGGATGAGTTTGCATTTTTTTTATTTTTTATTGAAGGATTTTGTTACCCACTCCACACACAGATTTTCCTACCAGCCTGTAGCCTCAAGGCAGGAAGTTGCATGCCTTGGCCTTCAGTACACTTTCAAATCTGAAGGTGTTGTTTTTTAGCCAGCCCCTCTTCTTCCCCACTTAAATTCTTGAAATACAATCTTGTACTTCTGACAGTCTTGGAGAATTAGAGCTTTGCCCTGGGGCTTGTATGGCATTTTCATCTCTGTGCACATAGATGTTTCCAGCTCATGCTACCCTGTCAGGACTTTTCAGCTGTAACTCATTTAATCCTGAGCTTCAGAGTAGGAGCTTAGTTCCTCAACCTCAGGTCACTGGGGAGGCCTGCAGTAATGTGTATGGTTTGAATAATAACCTTACGTGTAGAGATAGATCTGAACTCCTTCTCCCTCAAGTGTTAACAGCAAACATTTGCCCAGTAGCCAGCCATCATTACAAGTGTACGCTCCCTGTGGAACACCAAAAATAAGGTATGATAAAAAGTCAGAGATTGGATTCTATCTCCTTTATTTCATATATATAGCATTATTGAGTATTGGGTATTCATTCTTTCAGGTAACTCTTCTGAATCAGTCTTTCACTACTTTCTATAGTAACATCATCCTAATGACTTTTTTTTTCTTCCTTTGGAAAGGTAGAAATAAGAGTCCATTATTGATGTATCTGACGGCCTAAGTATGTATTGAAATCTAACAAATTTTAGACCTGGAAAGAACTTTGAACTAGTAATTGGGAGACTTGAGTTTGCATTCTGCTCTACTACTTAGCTATGGAACTATGAACAAGTATTTTAAACTTTTTGAATCTTTGTTTTTCTCTTATGTGAAATAAGCATAATCATACCTTCCCTGTTCTGTGTTCCTTACAGGGTTATTGTTGGCATCAAATTTATTTAATTCATTCAACTAATATTTTGTGCCTACTTTGTACCAACCAGGTGCTGCAGATACTGCAGTGAATAAAACAGAATCCCCATTTGATGGAATGTAATAAAAATAACACTTGTGAAAATGTTTTTAAAGTTGTGAAGGAATTTGAAATTTAAATTTTTAACGCCCTCCAGCATTTATAATTTCACAGATGAGGAAGCTAAGGTCCAGAAAGATTGATTAGTCCAAGATTATCCACAGTCTAGTATTCTTCTTTCATTCCCTACCAGATATGTCATGATTTAGATTTTTCATCTTAGGAGTGCCTTGGTGGCTCAGCCTGTTAAGCAGCTGACTTTGGCTCAGGTCATGATCTTATGGTTTGTGAGTTCCAACACTGCATTGGGCTCCCTGCTGACAGTGTGGAGCCTGCTTGGGATGCTTGCTCACTGGCTCTCTCCCCCTCCCCACCCTCTCTGCCTCTCTCTGTCCCTCCCCCACTCATGCTCCCTATCTCAAAACAAAACCAAAAACAAACAAACAAAAAAAAAACTTTAGATTTTCATCCTAATTTCCCCCCCTTCTTACCTCTCATTGCACTACTTTCCCTGTTTTTGATCCCCCAAACCACCTTTTCTTTACCCTTCATGTAATAAATTGTTTTGTTTTTATTCTTTTCCCCCTTTTGTAACATTGTGTGCTATCAAGGTGAATATTTGGGTGATTGCAGAAAGAGTCAGGTTTCTTTCATCCTGGACTGACCTGAATTTATATCTTTGCTTTCTCATTGACCTTAAGTTTTTGGACAAATAAATCCTCTCCTTTTGAACCTTAGTTTCCTCCTTTGTAATAGACTGATAATAACGAAGTTACTTTTGAGGCTGTTTTCAGGGTAAAAATGATACAAAGTCAAGTCCCTTGTATTTAGTAAGGTTCAGTAATTGTGTCATCCATGTGAATGACTTTATTTTTGTTCTATGTTGGCTTTTTCTTTTACTACTAAAAGGTATGTCTTACAGAGTCTCCATGATTGTTTTCAATGATAGTATGGAAAGTAGGTCTGTTTGCAGTCACTTGAATACTACTTTGTTCCTTGTTCTGTGCTGTCTGTTGTTTCTGGAGCATGTAACAGGAGCATTAAGTTATTGCCTCTGCCCTTCAAGGTACAGTCTTGTATAGGGGCCCATGAAGCCCTGAAAGTGTATGCACAACTGTTTTTTTTTAATTGGGTGATTACAGATTTCATTTTAAAAAGGGCCTATGAACCCAGAAAAAAATTTGAAGCCCTCCATTTTGGTGGTCATATTTATTCATTACCTTGAGGAAACAATTACAGAGTATTGGCATAAAATGTAAAGCTAATTTTGAGACACAGTAGGAAGAAAAGACATATGAAGAGTCTGAAGTCCTGATTTTGAGCTTTAATGCTATTATTAAGCTGTAAGACCTTGAATGAACAGAATATATAAATTCTTTGAGTCTGGTGATAACTCATATCTACTTATCAGGTTGTTAGGTTTAAATGACATCACATGACATCACATGTGAGAGAGGACCTTGTATTAACATTAGTATCTATTACTCTAGTAGCAGTTTGGGGATGGGAACCTTCATGGAGCACACTTGAGTTCTCTGTGGTAGAACCTGAGTGTGAACTAGGCTGGAGCTTTAGGGGATGAATCTGTGATAACCTTTGTATTTTTATTCCTCTTTCAAATAAGAAATTATGATACAGCACTGAGAGCTCTGGGATATCTGTATTACAGTTCTACCTGTACCATTGAGTTATAGTGTACTTAAGATTTCTTACCATTTATGTAAAATAATAACATTTGTAGCAAACTCAGAATTGTGAGGGGCAAATGAGATGATGTTCAGAAAGCATTTCATGGAATATTTATCAGCCAATAAGTGGTATTTTGAGCAAGTTACTTGACTTTCTCTGTTTCAATCTCTGCATCAGTAAAATGGGATAATTATCCCATGGGGTTATTGTAATGTTTATATATGGTACTAGTGCATGTAAAATACCACAGGATTGGTACACAGTAAATGTTCAGTGTATGTTAACTTAATTTTTGTATGTAACTTAATTTTTGCTACTTACTATGTTCCTAGAATATATACACAGATTCTTTTACCTTATCTTAGTTTGTTTGGGGGGCATGGGGTGGGGGGGGAGATCAAATTAAAGCACTTAAGATATAGAGCAACAAAGTAGTCATTTGTGTGGTATTAAAAGCAATTTTTTTTTTTAAGTTTATTTTGAGAGAGAGAGGGTGCACATGAGTGTGGGAGGGGCTCAGCACAGAGCCCGATGCAGGGCTTGATCTCATGACTCTGGGATCATGACTTGAGCTGAAATCAGAAGTTGGATGCTTAACTGCCTGAGCGAGCACCCAGGCGTCCCAAGAGCAATTTTTATGTAGAGGTAGAATGGACCAGAGTAACTAATGAAGACCTCTTGTGGATTAAGGTTAAAACTGGTCTTCAAGAATGGATATGTGGGATAGAGAGAGGGATGAAGGACGTGTTAGGAAAGAGCAAAGTTCTGAGAAGGGGGATAAGGTTAGTGTAGTAGAAGCCATAGGGAAATACAAGTGATCAAGTAACCTAGTTGCGCTCAAAGGTAAAATATGGCAACTCTGTTCCTTCGCCTCTGTTCCCCTTAACCCCAAGGTTAGTAGAAAAGAGATATATTCTAATGCCACGGCTGTGTTCTTCCTAAAGGGTTTTCCTGTGGGAGGAGGAGGTATGGCTATGTATGTTCCAGGATTCGGTGGATACTAATGATAGCGCTCTTTCTGGAATGATGGGAGATATGTTCTGATTATTTAGCCATTTTTCTCACAACCTTTGTCATAGAAGTAATAGATCATGTGTTCCTAGACTCCTCCAAAAGGGAAGCACAACTCAGATAATGGACATTTGTATCAGTAAAGTTGTACACTCTTTTGCCATTTTCTAGTCTTTGCCATTTGAAGACTTAGCTTAAAACTGACCTTGATCAGGGGCACTTGGGTGGCTCAGTCAGTTAAGCTTCTGACTTGGCTCAGGTCATGATGCCATGGCTCACAGGTTCGAGCCCTTTGTAAGGCTTTGTGCTCACAGCTCAGAGGCTGGAGCCTGCTTCGGCTTCTGTGTCTCCCTCTCTCCCTCTGCCCCTCCGCCGCTCATGCCCGGTCTCTAATATACATAAACAATAAAAAATGAAGAAAAACAGACTTTAATTAAAAAAATGATTATTGTCCTATTTACTACAGTACAGCAAAAACAATTAGGATTATTTATTTGTTTACTTATTTTAAAGATTTCATTTTTAAGTGATCTCTAGTGTTGGGCTCGAACCCACAATCCTGAGATCCAGAGTTGCATGCCCCAACAGCTGAGCCAGCCAGGTGTCCCAGGAACCGTTAAGTATTTAAAAGAAGGGAAAATAACTTAATGTTTTTACATATGTAGAATAGAACAGGGGTTGTTAATTGTATATTATATAATTCACATATCACACAATTTAACCACTTAAAGTCAGTGACTTTTATTTATGGAGTTATGCAGTCTTCATCACAGTCATTTCAAGAACACGTAAATGACCCACAAGAAACCTTGTATCTACTGTCATTCACTCCCTGTATTCCCCTCCCCCCCCCCCCCCCCCCCCCAAGTATCTATTTCTAGGTAACCCTTACCTAATTTCTGTTCCTCCTAATTATGTGTCCTTTTGTGACTGGCTTCTTTTTCTTTCACTTAGCATAATGTTTTTGAGGTTTATCCATGTAGCATATGTTACTATTCTTTCTTATTGCTGAATAAGAAATAACAAATAACAACTGCCAGACAGGCACTCTGTGATTTTGTCTGTCTTTTTGATTACAGCTGTCTTAGTGGGTGTGAAGCAGTATTTCATTATGGTTTTGATTTGCATTTCCCTGAGAGATAGTGGTATTGAGCATTTTTTCATGGGATTATGAGTTATTTGTTGTTATTTGTTATTTATTTCATCGTATGATAATAAACCACATTTTGTTTATTCATTAGTTGGTGGACATGTGGATTCATCAGCTGGTGGATATGTGGATTGTTTCCACCTTTTGGATATTATGAAGAATGGTACTGTGGACATTCATGTACAGGTTTTTCTGTGGACTTACGTTTGTATTTCTCTTGGATATACAGGAGTAGAATTTCTATGTCTGTTTCTAACTCTAACCTTTGAGGAGCTGCAAATTGTTTTTCAAAGTGGCTACATATTCTCACCACTACACTATGAGGGTTCTGATTTCTCCACATCCTCGCCTACACTTGATTTTGTCTTTTCTTTTTTCTTCATTTAAGTAACCTCTGTACCCTACATGGGGCTTGAACTCATGACCCTGAGATCAAGGGTTGCATGCTCTTTTGATTGTGCCAGACAGGCATTCTGTGATTTTGTCTGTCTTTTTGATTACAGCTGTCTTAGTGCGTGTGAAGTGGTATTTCATAATTGTTTTGATTTGCATTTCCCTGAGAGGTAGTGGTATTGAGCATTTTTTCATGGGCTTATGAGTTATTTTTTGTATAGCATCTTTAGTGGATGTCTACTCAGATTTTTCCCCATTTTAAAATTAGGTTATTCAGTAATTTTATTAAGTATAGTATATTGTAGACAGTTTTTGTAAATACAGTTTTATTGGACAGTCACACTCATTTGTTTGCATTTTTGTCCATGGCTGCTCCTGTGCTACAATAGCAGAGTTGACTAGTTGTGACCCAGACAGTGTGGTCTGCAAAGCCTAAAAAAAATTGCCATTTGGCTCATTAGAAAATAAGTTTTCTGACTCTTGAATTAGTTTTGTAGTCATTAAAATATTTAGGAAGCATTGTTAAACTAATAGGAAATACATTAGAGTAAAAATTATTCAACATAGTGTATGATTTTAGCCATGTAAGAAAACCATAAATATGCATGCATAGCAAAGAGACTGATGGGAAATACACTAAAATATTAACTGATCTTTGGATTGTGGATTATGGCTGATTAAGGCTGATGCTGAAAATTAAAAGAAGGAAATTACATTTGGGGCACCTCAGTGGCTCAGTCAGTTAAGTGTCTGACTGGCTCAGGTCATGTCACAGTTAGTGGGTTCAAGGCCTGTGTCGGGCTCTGTGCTGACAGCTCAGAGCCTGTAGCCCGCTTCAGATTCTGTGTCTCCCTCTCTCTCTGCCCCTCCCCTACTCGTGTTCTGTCTCTCTGTGTCTCTCAAAAGTAAATAAATATTAAAAAAACAAAAAAAAAGGAAGGAAAGAAATTACATTTTACAGAATGAGACTGTATTCTTTTTATAGCCAGAGACCGAAGATAGAAACATTTGGTAATGAGCAATAAAGATATCTAGGATGGCAGCCACATCCCTTTATTTCTTTGGGAAGTGATCTGGAAACTAATGCTCAAAATAGTGTTTTTATATGTGATTAAATAGTAACTAGTCAAATTCTTCTTGATTTAGGTCCATTTATGACTTGTATGACTTGTTTTTCCCTACAGAATTTTGATATATTTTACTGTGGGGTCTAGGAATGTTTCATTTGTCAGGTACATCTTGTTAGAAAAGCTTGTTTATTTTAATATTTTAATACTTAACCTTATATCTAAGAGGATGCACACTTAGCCCTAGGTTATTTCTTTTCCTTTCCTACAGCTTGATTAAGGCTTCCATCGCTGTGTTCTTTATACTCACCCTCTAAAATAGCTGAGTGTGTGCCTCATGTGTGTTTCTCTAAGTTGTTCATTGTATTCTGAGATCTGTGTCCTTTAGAACATCTGGATCTTTAATCTCTTTGAAGCATTGGGCACAGGATGTAGAATTGAACATCTCATGTGGTGTTAGAGTTCACTAAATATAATTTCCCTTAATATGGTTACATAAAACTGCATGCCTAAATTTTTTTTCCATTTTTTTAAGTTTTCTTATAACTTTAAGAGTCAGGAGGTTTTGTGTTATTAAGGCACAGTAAATAAAACACTGAATGGAAAATTAAGAATCCTGATTTATTTATTTTTAATTTAAAAAAAATTTTTAAATGTTCATGTATTCTTGAGAATACAGTGGGTGGGTTCCCCTCGTCGGGCTCAGTGCTGACAGTGTGGAGCCTGGGGCCTGGTTCACGTTCTGTGTCTCCCTCTCTGTCTGCCATTCCTTTCTTGTGCTCACTCTCACTCTCAAAAATAAATAAACTTTTTAAAAAAATTAAAAAAAACTAAAGCCTTGATCTCACTAACTGTATGATCTAGAAGAAGTAATTGAAGTCTGGCTCTATAATGGTGGGACTTGTAATTATTTCAGATCCCTTGAAATTCTAAAATACTAAGACTTCCTTGGTCAGGTTGTATTAGTGTCGGTTTGGTTTTATTTTTCCAGTCATACCTCATCCTCAAAACATGCACTCACATACTCTGTCATACCTTACATTTTGGATACCATTTGGGGAGTTACTTTTTATAGTGTCTTATGTTGCTAATGAAATTTGATTTACTTAGGAATTAAAGTGCTCTTCTATCTGTTGTTTTACTAGTAGGAGGTCTTAGAGTAGAATGATAATAAAGTTTGTTTATACTTTTTATTATGTTTCTATGTGGTTAGGAAGAATGCTTGACTTAAGACATAAAAGACATTTTAGTGGACTAATCTTTTCTCGATGGTTAAGTCTTGTATCATTGAAAATGAAAAAAAAAATATTATCCAAATTATTTATGGCTGCTATTCTTTATAGAATGGTGAAAACAATACATTTGTCGTTTTAGAAGTCTAAGTTTTGTGAAGTGTAAATATTCCTCCCATAGTTGATTTTAAGCTATTGGCAGGCAGTCACTGAACATGGAACTAGAAAAGGAATGTGCACATTTGGCTCTCCCACTTTCTTTTTTTTCCCCTGCTGGGAAAAGGTGCTTCCAATGAAGGGAGCAGACAGATTTGTAATGATGAAGCAGTGAGACTTGTTTCCTTGTGTGGTTGATGATTCAATTCTTTTATATGTATTTGAGGATTATGGTAAAGAGTAATAGTAAATTTAATGTAAATTCAGTAATGTGAAAAAAAAGTTTCATTATTTTATTCATATCCTTATAATTACATTTTTAAAGTAGATTTTCAAAGGGAAATAAAGGTGCTCTGGAGAGATGGTTACGGTCACATGTATTTATGAGTAAGTTGAGATGGCACGAAGGGTAATTCTTTTAATGGATTTAGAAGCAAGTTTACAGTTCTGTGCCTTAAAAACCTGCACAAATTCAATTTCAGGCTGAAGCTTTGGACACTGTAACAAAGTAGTCCTTCAAGGGCTCCTGAAGGCTGGAAACAAGTTAAGGTTTATGTTAAAGTGTGTATCCTTTCTGATAGTGAATTATGAGGGGGAAGTTACTGCCTGATTCAGTGGCTCAAGAAGGGATTCTTCTTTAACAGGCCACCTACTTTCACTAAAAGATGTCTTTGGATCAGTTGATCAAAAGCCCTCTACTGCAGTAAAACATTTTTTCAAAATCTCCTCTAAGATTCTTGCTTATTAAAATCTACCCAGGAAAAAGTAGGAATTTTACTACAGTAAAGATTTTTTTTCAAATGCCCATTTTTTTAAAATAGAAGGTAAAAGAGATGATATAGGAGATTAATACATATTATTACAATTTTATGTGATTGTTTATTATATTGCTTTGTTAATATATCTTTAAAAAGCCTTCAGATATGTACATGTATGTGTGTGTATATATACATATACACTTAAACACGTACACACTATGCAGTATTCAGTGCCATTCTTACTGTATTCAAATAGGGTCTTAGTAGTTATTTCTGAAAAAAAAAATGTGGCATCAGGAACACAACATTTATTACAGGATTTTGTGTGTGTGTGTGTGTGTGTGTGGGAAAATCAGTTTTTACTTTTATCCCTTTGACATAAAAGACCATTTCCAGGAAAGTATTCTGCCACGGATGTGAAAATTGCCTTTACTACCCAACAGCCACCCCGTCTTTAGTCAGGCACATCCACCGCATGATGACCCTTACATATACCATGCTTATTCCCTCCTTTTGCTCATTCCTATATCCTGTCTTTCTCCCATTTCAGTACCACTCATTCAATAAGATTTGTTTTAAATGTAGCTTCTTTATTTAATCCGTTTAAATTACAGCATAACACTTCACTTCTACTTTTGTGTGTAGTTATTGTCAGTAAAATTTTCAGCTAGTTTTGGTATGTTTCCAATTCTGTACTGCTGTGGTAGCAATTCTCTTAACTTATTTCAGTTAACCAGTATTCTCTATTCCCTTTGTAAGACATACAGATTTATGCCCTTAGCATTAAAGCTAGGTGAAAAGACCACTTTCTAGCATTTATGTCCGCTCTTGTTCCCATCTTTTGAGTTTTAGGTTTCTCAAAAGTATGCTTGGCCTCCAGAATATCTGGTCCACTTGGTCTGTGTTGTTAGCTGAACATGTGTGATTTAGAGGAGAAAGATAACCAAATATGTTAAAAAAGAAAGTTGTATTTGTCCAGATGTGTGTATCCCAGTTAAGCTTATTATAATCATCATTTAATTTACTCCTACATAGTTGGAAGAACTATGAGAATGGCAAGGTAGTTTCTATGAAAACTGCCTTTTGCATTGGATTTTACTCAAAGCTAGGTGTTAAATGGATTATAGTTGAATCAGGTGTGTACAAGACAAGTAATGAAATATTGGTGGAAAATCTTTTTTTTTTTTAAATTTTTTAAAAAATATTTATTTACTCTTGAGACAGAGACAGAGCATGAGCAGGGGGAGGGGCAGAGAGAGAGGGAGACACAGAATCCAAAGCAGGCTCCAGGCTCTGAGCTGTCAGCACAGAGCCCAACGCGGGGCTTGAACTCACCGACTGTGAGGTCATGACCTGAAGCTGAAGTCGGATGCTTATCTGACTGAGCCTCCCAGGCGCCCCAGAAATATTGGTGGAAAATCTTGAAAGACTCTGCATTCAGATTTGTTCACAAATGTCTTTAGTTATACTGTTTAAAAGGAATTGGGCGCCAAACTGTTGGAGTGTAGGAACGTTTTATTAAAGACAAAAGCCACATTGATATATCATTTAGCAAAACCTTGGTCAAATATAAAGTCTTCATTTTATGTTGAAAGTTTATATGATTTACGTTAAAATGAAATATATTCATGACTCCTTTTGGTCAGATATTTTCATTTTCTTACCAGTTACCAGTTTTCCATGTCCTGTGTGTGTGTGTGTGGGGGGGGGGGGGGTACATGCTTGGATGCGTATTCAGGTTATATAATCATGGACTCTTAAAACTCTTTAGTCCTTAGAGAAAACAAACCCTGGGAAGTGATGTGGCTTGCTGAATTTCACAACTAATGTAATGGTGCTCTTTTACAGAAATAGTTACTTGATTTTGGTGTGTTTTTTTGCATTACTGATGATGAGCTGTACACTGCTTAGCATAGATGGAATCAGTGATGTAATTTATATAATCTCATTGTCAGCCCCCATATTTGGGATATTCATTGTCTTGTTTTGGTATTAGCATTAAGTAACTTTAGGATTTAGAAAGGCAAGAAGAACTTCTCACTTTGTGTCCTATTTCAGAACTTAAATAGGGAACCGTCATGTGTGCCTCATGTTGTCTCTCTTGGGACACTTGTTAACAGTGTTTTGACCCTGAAAGAGGAATCCATGAATCAGTATGCATCGAGTGCCTCCAGTGTTCAACACACTGTTTAGCTATGGGAGATACCCTTGTGAATAAAAGGAACACAGAATAAGACAGACAAAGTCTCTGGCTTCCTGAGGTTTTTATCTCAGCAATTAAATTCATCTCTAGCAGTTGAATTATTTCACTGTAGGTTGTAAGTGCTATAAAGAATGGAAAATTTGGTGCGTTGACATTGTATCACTGCAGATCCATACCTAGTCTGAAGAAATAAGGCAGAGAGGGAGAAGAGTGAGGGTCAGGGAAGGCTGCCAAGTGAAATTGACTTTTTAGATGAACTCTAAAGTAAGTGGGAATTGTCAAGTGAATGTGAGGGAGAGAAGGGAAATGTGTGGAGGGTGGGTGGGGGTGAACAAACTTGGCAGAGGGATCAGCGTATCTACAGGCTTTGAAATAAGACAGGACGTATTTGAGTTTGAGAAATGGAAAGAGCCCGTGAGTCAGCAGAACAGAAAGGAAGTAAGAGGGTGGAACAGATGGTGATGAGGAAGTAAGCAGGGTCATCCTGGGTATGCACGTTCTTAGAGAAAGTGTTCATGCTTAGCCCTAAAATCCATGGGGAGTTATTGAAGGGGTTTTGAATCTCTTATCTTGTACTATCATATTTGTATTTTTAAAAAGATCGCTCTGGCTGCTGTATGCATCCAGAATGATGGGGATACAAAGGTGGTAGACATGGGAAACCGTTTAAAATAAAAGGCCAGGAATAGAATGCTGGCCGGAGGAATGGAGATAAACACATGCAAATATATGTTCAGAGAGGTAAACTTGATGGTTTGGTTTTTGCTCTTATACTTTAGTAAAACTTCATTACTTGTTTGCATTTCTAGTTAACTTTCTTAATTTTTGCAACTATTTTGCCAAGATATGACAGAAAGGCTTTAGCGGCCTGCTGTAAATTTTAGAATCTCAGGGTAGGTTTGACTATATCACTTATCCCCTTGGTAATATAGGCAATAATTCTCTCCTTATTTAAATTCAAGAAATGAAAGCTTATAATAGTAATAAAATGAATTTTATTTTATTGTGTAATAATCCAAGTGTTTTTATTAGAATAAGAATCATGTGGAGGAATAGTTTAAACAAAGTGAAAAGAGCCTTGACTTGTAGATATAATTTGAGAATAATTGATACTAAGAGCTCTAATAGAAAACTACATGTGGATCAATAGAAGGAAGTGTGGCTGTCACATAAATTGAATGATTTTTAATTGGTTTTTATATTCATGTTCCATTTTTACCTATTACATAATTTTAGAAAGTACGTCACTATCTTCAGAATATTTCCATAAGTTTTAAAAGATAAATAGTACTAGAAATTTTTAGTAAATGTTTTCCTAATTTACAAAGGGAAGCAGTGTATTCTTCTTCTATCTTCCTAACCTAGAAGAGTTCTTTTGAGTTGAGATTAACATTAAATTTGCACATACTCAGTGGAAGTGAGTTAAGCGAGGAGAAAATAGTGATCTTAGAGATATAGAATACTGTGTTCCCTGTTTTTTTCATCCTCAACATATTTATCTTTTAAGGTAGAAATCCCTATTTCAAATTTAAAATAAATTTTATGTACTTGAATTGCTTATTTTCACTTATTTTGAGTGTTGCTGTCTGTAATGAGTTGAGATGAGTTGAGAACACCTTCTAAAATTAGTAAATTGGAATGGCTGGATGGCTCAGTTGGTTGAGCATCTGCCTCTTGAATTCACCTTAGGTCATGTTCTCAGGGTTGTGAGATTGAGCCCTGTGCTGGGTTCTGCATTGAGCATGGAGCCTGCTTGAGATTCTCTCTTTCTCTCATTCTGCCCTTCTGCTCATGCTCTCTCTCTTTCTCAAATAATATTAAAAAAATTTTTAATTAGTAAATTGTATTTTGTTTGCAAAATTCAGCAAAATATATCAATTGCATTGTACCATGAAATGTAACAGATATAATTTGAAAGTTTACATATTCAGCTTCTAAATTTGTTAGAATGAACCTTGTATCGATTAAATGAGTAATGACCTATACCAACTGATTTCTATTATAAAATTTTGAGGTATGGATGATTTTTTATAAATAACTCAAGCAAAGGTTGAGTTATTTATATGCTTATACAGATTGTTATTTTTTTCTATTTATTTATTTATTTGTTTGTTTCTAAAGTTGATTTGTTTTGAAAGGGGGGGAGGGGCAGAAAGAGAAGGAGAGAGAGAATCCCAAGCAGTCTCCTCACTGTCAGTGTGAAGCCCCATGCGGGGCTTAAACTCACGAACCGTGAGATCATGACTTGATCCGAAACCAAGAGTCAGATGCTTAACCTACTGAGCTACCCAAGCGCCCTTTTTTCTTTTTTAAATAAGAATAAAGAAAACTCTAGAGACTGCTAGATTTAAATTTTTATTTTTAAATTGAGGCTGAGTATTGTTATTAAATGTAGTATATGGTTATATACTATGGCTCTTACAGTACTCTAAATAATGTTAACCCCTTCTCACATCCCTGAGTGAAGGTTACCTTTTTAATGTTAATTTGTTTTTGTGTTCATGTACTTAAAGTTTACTCTTTCTTCCCATGTATGTATCAGAATTATGGTTGTTCATTTAAAAAAATACTGTATTAATAACTTCTGTTTTTATTTGAAAACAAGCGTCTGTTACAGTCCTCTATGCCATTGCCACCTTTAAGATTTCTCCAGAAGTGCAACAATAATCAAGTTAATTTCTTCATTAGCTTCTTTATTACATATATTTGGGTAAATAACATAATGAATTATAGTTTACTTTTTCTTTGGTCTTCTCTCACCCAGCATCTTCATGAGTAGATTCTTTCTTTTATCTACTTGGTTTGTTTCAAAAAAAGGTGAATTAAGTTGAATGCTAATTTAAGGAAAATAGCCCTGGAAAAACTATTTAAAAATATCACTTAATCCAGGGACAGGTGTAAACTGTTTTCGGCTTATCTGTTTTGTTACCTGTTTCACTGGTGTACTAAATTAGCAATGTTTCTTGAGGTTTGTTACTTTTAGAATGGAGTACTAGGTAGCTTAATAAAATTAGCAATCCTCTTTTTCATGGATAGTGACTTTTTATATCATTCTTTAAACTATTTCTGTGGGACTATATTTCAAATGATCAAGTTTTTAAGTGCTAGTATCTGCAAATGGAAATCAGCCTCCTATTGATGGTATTTGGTTCAGAACTTGGGCTGTATAATTAAGGCGAAGAATGTGGAGAATTCAGTAAGGGTTCAGAAGGAATCAAGAAATGTCTCAAATGCTCTTTTAAAAGCAAGCAAAAACATTCTGAATCCCTAATTCTTAAATGTGGGGTAAGAAATTACATGATATACCTGTTGTCAGACTCATTTCAGATATAACTGGAAAAACTATTTTTCTATTTATTTTATGCACTTAGAAAGTATTTTTAAGCTGTGGCAGATAAAATATTTCAAATAATATTGTTCAAAGACCTAATCAAGTAGATTTGATATACTTTGGGTCTTGTGAAAGGGAGGACTAAGATGTAATAGTAATTAACTGAACAAAATCTCATTATAAATAAATTCAGTCTCTGTGATGATCATGTTGTCTGTGAGTCATTAAAATGAATTTATACTTTCTGATTAAAACATTTATATAATGTGTTTTTTATAAGGTCAAAAGAAATAGACTGGCAACCTTATTTTACTACACGCATTGTAGATGATTTTGGCACACACCTACGAGTATTCAGAAAGGCTCAACAGAAGATAACAGAGAAAGATGATCAAGCAAAAGGTAATATGTCTATTGCCTTTGAAAATTAGGACTTTAAAATCTGTTTTTCTTTATTATTCTGCATTTCTTGAATTGTTCTTTTCTTTGTCCAGGTACAGCAGAAGATCTTGTGGATACCTTCTTTGAAGTTGAAGTTGAAATGGAGAAGGATGTTTGCCGTGATCTAGTGTGCACTTCTCCCAAAGATGAAGAAGGTTTTCTTTTCAATTTAAGTCTTTGGAGAACAGTGTGCAGAATGGTTAGAGACAAGTTAGCTGAACAACGAATAGAAGGGTAAAAGGTGAAATTATTTTTACAGGAAAGGTAGCATAGTGTAGACACTGTCACTATTCATTGTATTTTTTTTTTTTTTTTAGCTATTAAAAGTAGTTTCCAGATTCTTCTTTTTTTTTAAAGTAATCTTTAAAATTTGAAGATGAGATTAGAGATTACCTCTCTTAAAATATAGCAAGCACAAACATTTTATGATTGTATATTTACTTTTTATGATCTGTAGTAGATTATCTTCTCCTTGAGTTTATCATTTCTACTTCAAGAATACACTGTTACCCTAAAATATTTTCTAAAAGAATGAGTATAATTTCAGATAAAATTTATGGAGTTGAATGGACTTGTACTTTCTTTGTCAGAGGTTAGACTAGATAAGTTTTAGCTGAAGATGTCTTTTTTTAGTTTTATAGCCACTGAGAAAGAGTCAGAAAGAGTCTTTGCTACTTGACACATTTTTTGTTGTTAACAGAATCGGCTGTATAATTACGTTTCCAGGAAATGTTAGCATATGAACAACTACAGAAAAGCGTTTGTGGTTGTGGAAACTGTTTTCTTTGACTTCTACAATGTGCGCAACTTTTTGTTTTCCTCTTTTATCCTTTTTTCTTCTTTCCTTTTTATATTTATTGTGCAATGCAATTTTTAATTGCCATTTCCTTAGCACTGACCTGAAATAATAACCAAATAGAAGAAATAGAGTGATGTGCGTAAATTGAGCCCTCATAAATTAGTAACGTAGAAGAGCATAACTTCTTCTTTTGTTATTATCTGACAGAATAGTGGAAGTTCTTTCTTTGAAAGAAGAATTACAGGTATATCTTAAAATATGCAAGAAGCTTTTACGTATACAAGGTAATTTGTAGTAGAAGTGTAGAATACACGGTACAGCTAAAACTGTTTTGGGGAAAACACTTTTATAATTGAAGTTTCTCAATGATTCAAAAATAGGGTAAAACTGAGCAGAATAAAAAAAATATTAGTTTGATTAATGAATAGTTACTGTTTGGAGAATAATGAAAAAACTTTAATGAATACTATATGGACTAATTAATTATTGAAATAATAAACTTGTATAATCAGCCGCTTATTTCTGCCTTTTTGTGTTTTTTTTAATCAAGAGTAGGTGGAGATTTTATATTTTCTAATGTAACGGCCACCTTTTTCATTTCTAGGATTCCTAAGGGATCTGTGTGAGGTCTTACTATATTTATTGCTACCTCCTGGAGATTTCCAGAACAAGATCATGCGATACTTTGTCAGGGTAAGTGTAAACTCCGATTAAATAAATGTCTGAAGAAACTTAGAGTAATAATTTTCAAAATATTTGGTCTCAGGACCCTTTGAAACTCTTAAAACTCATTGAGGACCCCAAAGAGTTTTTGTTTACATGGGTTTTTGTTTATAGATTTATTTATCAATATTTACTGTATCATAAGTTAAAACTAAGAAATTTTGAAACACAAGAATGCACAAGCACACATTCCATTAGTTAATTGATGATATCATCACACCATCATGTTCGTTTCTGAAAATAACACTGTGTTTGTCTCCCTCCATCCCTCAGAGGTCTCTGGACAACACTTAGACAAACTGCCTTAGAGTCAGATACTGGGATTTTGGGTTATAACAAGGATATGTTTTAGATTTTATTTAATATAGCTTTACCTATAAACTTACTGGAATGAGGCTAATTAAAATAATACTTCTGGATAGAAACTTAAAAAAAAAACCCAGACAGTTAAGATTCTGCTTCTTATAATTAGAAAATTATTAAGTGGGATGAGAACAGTAGTTTTGGAATTTTTATGTCCTGTATGTAAACATTTGGAGTAAAATTCCAAATATGGATATAAAGGAATAATATTTTGGTTTTGGCTGCTGGTTATGATTGAGAAATGCTAGCTAGCTACAACTATTATGCTGGTTGAATGGGTAAAATGAAAGCTTCTAATTTATATGAAAAGGAAAGCTTAGAATCTTTTTAGTCTATCATCCAGCAAAATAGATACTAATTGCTGAGGTGTGCTTTTATGCTTATATGTTATTATTTAAGCAATACCACACAATTTCTTAGTACCTACCTAAGTTGAGTTCAGTGTCCTTCTCAAGTAGGGTAGTGGTACTGTGAATTAGGTAGAAAATGATTGGTTTTAATAGGAAATGTCTGATAGATGATGTATTTTTAAGACCAGTTATTTGGGCTAGTCATTATCACGGGTGGTAAAATACCTGACAGGTTAATTGCTAGATTTCACAACTGTCACTGAAGGAAGATACTGGTAGTCAGTTATAGCTCTCATTCACAGAATCATTGTCTTCCTGGTACATTTGACAGCCACTGCTAGGCAGTGTCTCAGCTACTTCCTTATGGCTGACAATCTTTTCCCTCTTGAAATTCTGTCTTGTCTTGGGTTCCATGTCATTGCTCTCTTGATTTTTCTCTTCGCTTGGTCTCTTTTTTAGTCCTTTTTAGATGCCTTAACTCCTCTTATATCTAACTTTTAAATACTTAAGTTCTTAATCCTAAGCCCTCTTCTTACCCATTCCTATGCCTTTAAAATCCATTCAAGTGCTAATGACTTTCAAATTTATATCTTGGTACAGACTTCACTTATGAGTCCCAGGCTACTGTGACATGCTGCCCACTGAAATCACCATTCGATTGACCTTTTAAACTTCAAATGTCCAAAATGGAAATCTTACTCTTGTTTCCATGTCCTCTCTTGCCTTTTAAGTCTTTTCTCCATCCTAGCCAATGCCATGACCATCAAGTAAATTTTTCACATCTTGAGTTCTTCCAGAGATTTGCAAGGCCATGCATGATGTGGCCTTGTTTACCTCTCTGGCCTTTGTGCCATGCAGTCACTGTATTCCAGTGATACTGATTTCTCCAAAAGTGCCATTTTCTCCCCACCATAGGGCCATCTTATACTCTTTTTTGTCTGCTCAGAATGGTTCCCCTTATTTTCTTGGGTAAATTGTCTACATCTTTCATATCTCACCTTCTCAGAAATGCCTCCCCTGACCACCCAATCTAAACTTCCCTCATAATTCCCTATTACCATACGTAAGTAAACAGTTATTTTCCTTCATAGCATTTGCCATATTTAATATTATAACTGGGTTGTTGTGTTTATTTACTTGCTGCCTCTTTCTGCCAGTAGTACTGTGAGCCCCATAAGGACAGAGGACATATCTGTATCATCATTATGTACTTAGTGGCTATCATCACACCTGGCACATAGCAGATACCCAGTCAGAGAATTAGTTTTAGTAAGAGGAAGCCTATTTGCCCTTCTTGCTGCTGTGGTGTACATGCTACTTTAGCTTCTTGAAGATTAAATTGACTTTTAGGAGATGGAATGAAGATGTGCCTTATTACATGAGGTTATAGTTTAAATAAGTAGGATTGTTTAAAAAGCAAATATATTTTGCTGTAGATTGCTCTTTTAGACCATTATTTCATTTCTTTATGTTTGAATAATTATAGGGTACTATATTCAGCAAATCAGTTTTTTCTTTTTTTTCTTTCAGCTTGATGGTTGATCAGTTTTCTTTTGTTGGTAATTCAGGTTTTCCCCAAAGATGCTTTTGATCAGATTAAATAACAGATTAAAGAGTTGTTACTTATTTCCTTTTATAGGGATCCTTTATATGAATTGTACAAATCACAGAACTTGACTGCAATAATTGCTATTTAGTCGTGTCTGCTTTCTTTCCATTACCATGTTTTATTTAAAGATTCATGGCCTCAGTGACTTTGTAGCTTTTAAGCCTTCATATTGGACAGCTGGCACTTCTGTCAAAGTAGAAATTATAAGGAAAAGGCTACCTATTTTGGAATGTTTAGAGCTTTCACTAGAACCTGTATAGGAATTGTTGAGTCATAGGATTACATCTTGACTAACCAGACCCTTTCATGAGGCAAATTAGAAGATCAAAGTAATTTTCTAAGACAGATTGCATTGACTAATAAGAATCACTAGATCTATTCAAAATTCTTTCCCACATGTGTTTTTTTCTTATTTTGCAAAGAAACTTGCAAAAAACTTGGTTTTATTTATGCATTTTCTTCTTACATAGTACATTTAAAAATTTGAGCATATGAGTTCACCTGGGTGGCTCAGTTGGTTGGGCGACCGACTACAAGCTCAGGTCATGATCTCCTGGTGTGTGAGTTCGAGCCCCGGGTCAGGCTCTTTGGTGACAGCTCAGAGCCTGGAGCCTGTTTCCAATTTTGTGTCTCCCTCTTTCTCTGCCCCTTCCCTGCTTGCTCTCTCAAAAATAGCAAACATTTAAATTTGAGCATATGTGGCCAGAGACATAACTTGAAGGAATGAATTATATAAATATAATTTTTAAAATTTGGAGACTGAAGCTAATCTTGAAAGAATAAAAAATTACTTCTAATTTAAGACTGTAAGATGTCTTAAAAGATGCTTGAAAAAGTTATTGGACCTGCCCCACGTTGGGCATAGAGATGACTTAAAAAAAAAAAAAAAAAAAAGATGTGCCTAGCTGGCTCACTTGGTAGGTTATACCACTCTAGATCTCAGGGTTGTGAGCCGTCAGGGTGTGAGCCCCACTTTGGGTGTAGAGATTACATTTTAAAAATGTGAAGAAAAGAAAGGAATTATAAAACAGAAAGTTATTGGAACCTTCATGGATGCCTTTTGGAAATATTAATTCATCCTTAGGTAATAGTTGTCAGAGACTTGCACAGCTTACAAAAAGTGGAATTTATATAAGATAACTCACTGAAGGAAAATAAAGTGAAGGCTACCTTTATGAACTTATTATACTGGAAAATGAACCAGATAAGTTAGAGATCTTGGTAAAAGGAATAAATAAATTGGTCCTTTAATTAGAGAAGTGAAACATCCTGTTAAACTGACATTTATTTAGCCTTTCCAGTATTCTTAAGAAATGGTGTTTTATAAATTTAGATATCACATGCGTAAAAGGATGAAGATTAATAATGGGTGAAAATATGGTATAAATAGGATCAGCACTAAATTCTTAATTTGCTTTATTTCCATTCCTTTAATATTTATCAAATGCCTGCCATGTTTAAGACAGTGACCTTGAGTAAATATTTTTGAAGATAGATAAATCAGTAGATCAACTAACAAACGTCACTTATATACAGAAGGTTCCTGGATATTTGCGGTGTTTCAGAGAAGTAGAAGATAACACAATTACATGGGGAATGATAAGTGATAAATGCCATAAATTCAGGGCACGAGTGTATCTTAAACATGTAAGTAAAAAAGTGTTCAGCTGGAATGATCAGGGTTTAATTTGATTGGAGATTTCATTCTGTAGTCAAGGGCAGGATTTTAATAGGTTGCAGAGTAAACAGTTGTAAAGAATGAGAAGATATATTCTAGAGAAAGATGAATAATTATATTACCATACTATTTTTTTATTTTCTCTTAGGAAAAATTTCAAACACAGACAAGTATAGAGAATAATGCAGTAGACATTTATGTACCAACTAGCAAAATTTAACCACTGTTAATGTTTTGCTATAGTTGCTCTTTTCCTCCCTTGAAGGTAACCACTATTTTACAGTTGGTGTGTATCTTTTCCTATTATCCTTCATTTTTATTCTTTTAATTAGATGTAGGAATTCATAAACACTTGGTGCCATGTTTTGCCTTCTAAAACTTGACATAAATGCTAACATACTAGAGATACCCTTCTGCTTTTTTCTACTCAACTCTAGATGTCATTGTGGAGATACGGCCAAGTTGATACAGGTAGCTTTATCTCATTTATTTTAACTGAGGTGGTATTAGGTCATCTTTTTATAAGATGTGTTGATTATCAAGTTTTACATGTGTCATATCTTTCTTAAGTAACAGCATTATGTTATTTACATTATGCTATTGATTTGAGAAGTATATTAAGTTAAATTTGCTTTTTTTTTTTTTTTTTTTTTTTTTTTTTACATTTTTGGTCCAGGAAATCCTTGCACGAGGAGTTCTTCTTCCATTAATAAATCAACTCAGTGATCCTGATTATATTAATCAATATATCATATGGATGGTATGTACTTTCTAAAATTACAACTCTGTTTTTAAAGCATTTTTTTTAAATTTAGAAATAATATCTGGGGATCAGGATGATCAAGCAATAATTTATTGAATAAATTAGGTAAAAATATATTTATAGATAATCTTTATGTTTCTGGTATTTCTGTTTGCTCATAGGTTGAAAGTGCTAGACAAATTCATTGTAAGAAGTTTGTTGATACGATAATCCTCTCACAATTTTGGTATTGTTACCACTTATTTAAATTTAAAAAAAGGATGTTTTCCTGACGGAGTGTATAGATTATGAGTACTTTTAAAAACTGCTATTTGGTTTCAAACACGGCTGTGGTCTGAACTACTTAAATATATGTACTTTATGTTTTATACTATATAGTGGAGGAAAATGGGGTAGGAAACCTGGACTGAGAATGGGAGCCTGTGTGTTTTAGGTTTGTTTCTGTAAGTTGCTTAGTGTGTATATAAGTAGCTAACTCATAGTTTTCTCATCCTGGCAGACATATCAAAGGGTTAGTGATTATTAAGTTTAGTAGTTATTTTTGTGTGATTATATATGGCTTTCCTCAATAAATTCATGGTCAAGGAAGTATTGTAAATGGAGTGTTGCTGGAATACTTTGATAAATACTTCTAGATCTTTGATTCATTTTCTTGAATTGGAATTTTTCCAGTAGCTCAGTCTAGTTTTCGTAGGAGAGAGTTACTTTATTTATTGTTCTTTGTTTCCAGTAGCCATTATCAAACTAGCCATTATCAAACTATGGAGGTCACACAACTTGATTCTTCTTTTCCTTTATCCTCCTAGGCTCTACCAAAAGCTTTAAAAATATGTATATCTGTCTAATTAAAATTTTTACAAATACGTATCCTCTGGTTAGGAGTTCTACTCTGAAATTTATTCTAAAGTAGTAATAAGTTTGAAACAAAGGCCATTAATGGCCGTTGCTTATAATACTGAAAACTTGAAAGCTTTTTAAGTGTTCTACATAGAGGATTGTGTAATTATGGCATATTGACACAGTAGAATATTTTGCAGCCATTAAAAAGAATGATGATGGTAGTGTATCTTGAATATGAAAACATGTTTATATTTTTAAGTTGAAAAGGATAACTAAAAGTGATGTGTGTTTGTAGATAATGCTTTTTAAAAACAAATATGTAAATATTTATTAATGACTGTATAATTCTGATAGTGTATATACTGATTGAAATGTTAATAGAAAGGTAGGATTATGGTAGTTTTAATTTTTCTCTTTTGTTTATATATTTCATTTTATATGGAATATTGGGTATATAACAAAAAAGTAATGTTTTAAGAAATAGGAAAATACAGGTAAAATTTAAAAACATTTAACTAATAAAATAAGGGTAAAAGGTATTAAAACATTTTGTTATAACACCAGAAAATGGATGTTTTATGGTGTATAATCTTACCTGTGTTACAGAAAAGGGTGCATGTTCACCAGAATGTTATCTCTCACTCATGGGATTAGGAAATAGTTTTATTCCTATTTATATTTTTCTTTAGCTTTCAATTTTTCTTTTGCTGACCTTGTATTAACTGTATAATTAATTGTATGGTGAAAACATTTTGGGGGGGAGATTTAACATATAGATAGTCTAAAAAGAATTCAAAACACCAAATTTTTACTTGTTCTTCCCACACTTGGGCTTCTACTATTGTGTATGATGCTTGTGTCTTTTTGCTATTTAATGAACAGGAATTGATCACTATTTTACTTGCAACACAATATCAGAAAATATATTTAAAAGAGAGGAGTTTATCAATAAAGGATCTCTAGCCTACTTGTGGTCTGGTTTACAGTCTTTTGACATTATTTGTGTGGAAAACCTTGTATGCATAGGTATTATAAACATTAAAATAAGCTCAGTTCTTAGTTCAGTTCATTTCTATGAACTTAGTGTACAGTTCATTTCTATTTGAAAGGAAAAGTTTAGAGCAGTTTATTATTTATTTATTTATTTTTGAGAGAGAGGGCACAAGTGAGTGAGGGCCAGAGAGAGAGAGAGACAGGGAGAGAGAAAACTCTATGAGGCAGAGAGAAAGAGAGAGAGGGAGAGAAGTGGGGCTCACCTGAAGCAGGGCTCAAGCTCACCTGATGGGGGATCTCGAATTCAAAAACCATGAGATCATGACCTGAGCCAAAGTCCAGTGCCTAACCACGTGAGCCACCCAGGCACCCCCAACAGTAAGCAGTTTAGTAGTAACATATTTTCTCTCTGTATAAACTGTTAGTGTTACCCAACAGTATTTTTTTTTTTAAGTTTTTTAAAATTTATTTTGAGAGAGGCAGAGAGGGAGAGTGAGAATCCTAAGCAGGCTCCCTGCTGTGAGCACAAAACCCTACTCAGGGCTGGAGCTCACAACCTTGAGATCATGACCTGGGCAGAATCAAGAGTCTGAAGCTTAACTGGAAGCTTAACCCACTGAACCACCCAGGCACCCCACCCCACAGTTTTAAGTCATTTCTAAAAATAGTATGGGTGAATTTGCATTATTCATCTCTGAGTATGTATTTTTTTTAATACAAACTAAGGATAAGTCTTATCTTTTACTGTGGAATAGATTACTTAATTGGCTCATATTGTTATCTCTAGAGCAGATGAATGGACAGCTGTTAATTTGTTTCTTAATGTATTCTTAGAAAAATCAAGACTTTAATAACCTACCTTTTTTTTAATCACTCAAGTAAAATTTACATGAAGTAAAAGAAATTGCCAAGTGGTCTTCCGAAGTTGTGTTCTAATTTTGCACTTTGGTAGTACCATTTGAGAGTTTTTGTGTCTCCACTTTCTGGTCAACATTTGGCATTGTCGTTTTGTTGTGGTTAACTTGCATATCTAAATGATATTTGAGCATCTTTTCATACACTTACTGGCCAGTTTTTCCTTAGTTCTGAACTTAAACAATCACTAGTTTTTTGACCTCTTTGGAGAATGGATAATATCTCAAGTCTGCTACCTTTTCATAGATCCCCTTATTGCTTTACTTAAATTTTATTGGCAGTCACAGTGGTTAGTTACTTCATAATATCCTTGACTACTTTTTCTCCCTCTATCTTTGTTGTTTGCTTGGTGCAACCACACTCTGGTTAAATTCAGCTCTACTCTCCACCCCATTCCTGTTCTTAAATAGCACGTGGCTCGAGAAAAAGACAAAATGACAGAGTTATTTATGTCATCACATTGATTCTGTGCAATTTAGGTCAGAGAATGTTACTTTTCTCTTTAAAACCCTGCAGTAACTTTTCATTCCGCTCAGAGTAAAAGCCACAACACATATTGTACGCTGCCCGATGTGCCTTCCATTGCCACTAATCTCGTCTTCTACTCCTCTGCCTCTTCCCGGGACCATGAGTACAGAGGTTTTCATTTTGTTTTCTTATACGCACTGGAATAAACACTTGCTGTAAGGTTCTGCCTAGCACATGGTAGGCACTGAAGATTCCTTTTTTCCTTAATAAGTCCCCCTCGCACATATTGTTTGAACTTTTTTTATAGATCCGTGATTCTAATTGCAACTATGAGGCCTTTATGAACATTATTAAATTGAGTGACAATATTGGAGAGCTAGAAGCAGTCAGAGATAAGGCAGTAGAAGAATTACAGTATCTTCGATCTCTAGATACGGTTGGTGATGGTAAGTCATTTAAGTATGAAAATGTCTTCTTTAATCATTACTATATCTCTAAATAAAACTTTAATTTGCCTAAGTGTCATTTTATGCTATTTTTTACCTTAACTGCATCTAAATCTTTATTATGTTAACATGTGCTAAGAATAAAAGCATTATAATTTCCTGAATGTGAAGCAATTAATACTGTAAGTCTCTAAAAATAATTGGCATGGTTTAACTTTAATTAAATAATTTCACCATAAAATTTCAGATTATTTCTCTTATTGTTTGCTCTGTTCATTGGTTATTATGTTAAAGTAAGTGCATGTTTAAAGTATTTCATAAATAACATTACCGATTTCTAGCTCACAATCAATTTGTTTGCTTTTAGATATCAACACTATCAAAAATCAAATAAATAGCTTATTGTTTGTAAAAAAAGTATGTGACTCAAGAATACAGCGGTTACAGTCAGGCAAAGTAAGTACTTTCTAATTAATGTTTAGTTACAAATACCTTAAATTCATTTAAATATCTAGCAAATAACAAGAATTGGGATATTAACCAGTGTAGCCCTCCACAAAAGGCCTTGCAGAAAACTTTTTGGATACACTGTATTATCCTCTTTATTAAACGAAGCTAAAGAGATTAAAAACTTCCTGAATAATGCTACAGTAATTAAAGGTTTTTTATTTATTCATCTATTCATTTGTTATTCAAAATTCAACCTTTACATAAATGTATACAGTGGGCACCATTTTAGATGGATGTAATAGACAAAATCTCTCTCTTCATTGAACTTAACATTTTAGTTGCAGAATCAAAAAATAAACCACTAAGTAAATTAATATATAATGCTAAAAAATGTACAATATGAAAAATAACAAGTAAAGCAAACTAGAGGGATAGAGAATGTATAAGACTGTTTTAGATAGATGCTGACTGATTTGGTGACATGTGAGCATAGAGAAATCTGATAGATTAATGAGAAAGTCCTGAGAATTTTTGTCTTTTATTGATCTTTCAGGCAAAGGTAAAAGCATATACAAAGGTCCTGAGATAGGAAAGTGCTGAGTTAGAGCAGGTCAGTATGGCTGGTATAGAATGAATGAGAAGGGATTATATTAGGAATGAAACTGGAGAGGAACCTTGGGGGTTAGATCATATATAGTTTTATCTGCCATGCAAAATTATTTCAAAATTCTAATTATGATGGGAACCCATTGGAGATTTGTTCTGGCGACTGACATGATCTGACTTACGAGTTAAAATGACTACTTTGGGGGCGCCTGGGTGGTGCAGTCGGTTAAGCGTCCGACTTCAGCCAGGTCACGATCTCGCGGTCCGTGAGTTCGAGCCCCGCGTCAGGCTCTGGACTGATGGCTCGGAGCCTGGAGCCTGTTTCCGATTCTGTGTCTCCCTCTCTCTCTGCCCCTCCCCCGTTCATGCTCTGTCTCTCTCCCAAAAATAAATAAAAAACGTTGAAAAAAAAAATTTTAAATGACTACTTTGACTCTTGGTGATGATTAGATTGTGGTGGAGTTGCGGGGGACAAGAATGGAGACTGACAGATCATTAGGAGACTACTGCTTTAGTCAAGTAAGAGATGTCTACAGAGGTTGTGAGGAGTAATTGAACACTGGATATAGTACTGACAGATTTACTAAGAGATTAAATATCGAGTGAGAGAAAAAAAAGGAGGATTCCTAGAATTTTTGGCCTGAGCAACTGCATGGAAAATGTTGCTATTTACATTTATAAAATGGATAATACAGGGAAGAGGAGTTTTGGCAGAGAGAATTAAATTTTCATGTTTTAGTTTGAGATCCCTGTTAAACAGTCAAGTCAACTCACTAATTGGTAAACTTTGTAGTTCAAGGGAACGGTCAGTGATGGCCTAAACTTTGAGGATCCTCAGGATTATTAGACAGTTATTTAAAGTTGAGACTGGATGGATGAGGTTTCTTACAAGAGTGAAGGTGAGTAAGAAGATACCAAAGACTTAGTTCAGTGGCACTATAGTTACTAGAGTTTAAGACAAAGTGGAAGATCTAGCTAAAGAAACAGCTAAGTTGCTGATGAAATTAAAGGAAAACCTGGGACTGTGATATTCCAGAAGCCAAGCATAGAAAGTTTTTAAAGAAGTGAGAGATCACATATTTCAAAGGCTGCTAATAAGTTGAGGAAGATGAAGACTCAGAATTGGCCATTAGATTTGCCACCAGGGGAATATTGGTGATCTGATAATAGCATTTTGGAGTAGTGGAGAGAAACCCTAAGTGAAACCAGTCCAGGAGAAAACGGGAAAAGATGAATTAGAAATAGTGATTATAGGCAGCTGTTTGGAGGAGTTTTGCCCTGCAGAGAAGCAGAGAAATGGGGCTTTAAAACAGAAAAAAAGCAGTTTTTACTACTTTTAGTTTTTAGTGTAGTCAGGGTTTTTTTGGCTGATTTTCTATTTTGGAAATTTATTGTGACTCTCTGGGCTTGTAATTTTGGAGTGTATTTAAATTTATTAAGGAACAGAAGACTAATTTTTGTAAATCTTGGTTTAGTTTGCTGGATTAATTATAACTGACCTTACTTGAGGCCACATTTGTCGTATACCTGAGTATATGTGTATGTATGACTGTTCTAGTTAAGTGTTATTTTAAAATTATATACTCGTGCAAATTCAGAATGGAAGAATGGTATGATTTCACTTATGCTTAGTTTACCTTATCTAGACCTTAGAGTTAGTGATCCTTCATCATCATTATTTAAAGTCCATTTGTTGGGACACCTTTTGATAGCAAATCCTTTTAAAATTTAGATGTCTTGTTTGAAGCTCGTCACTTCTATTTTGAATATCAAGCTTCACCTTTTTAGTAGTTCAGGTCATACAGTAGTTTTTCTTTGAAAGAAAAATCAGAATCCCCACAGAGGTGAAGTTTTTTAACCGTACTACCCATCTTGAAGTCTTAGAAGGCCCTTTATCTTTTTTATTACTAATAAGGTTGCAGTGAATACTCTTCTGCATCCCTTATCTGTGGAGCTGCTTCTGGGAAGGAGAAAAAGGGATAAATTTGAAGAAAGAAGATTTAGATAGGAGAAATCATATGCTGGCATTGGGTAACTTTATGCCAAACGTTTTAAGTCACTTATCTGTTTATTATACAGTATTTAAAGAAATTTTTTTTGCATTAAATTTTTTTCCGTATTTTATTTTATTTTTTATTTTATTTTATTTTATTTTATTTTATTTTATTTTATTTTATTTTATTTTATTTATTTTTTTAAATTTACTTCCAAGTTAGCATATAGTGCAACAGTTATTTCAGGAATAGATTCCTTAATGCCCCTTATCCATTTAACCCATCCCCCTCCCACAACCCCCCAGTAACCCTCTCTTTGTTCTCCATATTGAAGAGTCTCTTATGTTTTGTCCCCTCCCTATTTTTATATTATTTTTGCTTCCCTTCCTTGTGTTCATCTGTTCTGTGCCTTAAACTCCTCATATGAGTGAAGTCATATATTTGTCTTTCTCTGACTAATTTCGCTTAGGATTATACCCTCTAGTTCCATCCACATAGTTGCAGATGGCAAGATTTCATTCTTTTTGATTGCCAAGTAATACTCCATTGTGTGTGTCCATTGTGTGTGTGTGTGTGTGTGTGTGTGTGTGTGTGTATTCTTTTTTTTTTTTTTGCATGTTGAGTTTGATAAGTTCTTTATATATTTTGGATACTAACCCTTTATCTGATATGTCTTTTGCAAATGTCTTCTCCCATTCTGTCGGTTGCCTTTTAGTGTTGCTGATTGTTTCCTTTGCTCTGCAGAAGCTTTTTATTTTGATGAGGTTCCAGTAGTTCATTTTTGCTTTTGTTTCCCTTGCCTCTGGAGCCATGTTGATTAAGAAGTTGCTGCGGCCAAGATCAAAGAGGTTTTTGCCTGCTTTCTCCTTGAGGATTTTGATGGCTTCCTATCTTACATTTAGGTCTTTCATCCATTTTGAGTTTATTTATATGAAGGGAGATACTAAATACAGAGGACATTTTCCCTCCTTTTTTCAAGTTATCTTCTTTCTCCTTTATGTACTACCTGTGTCTAATTTAGTATCCACACCTAATTAAGGCAGCCTAACTTTCAGAAAAACCTCACTGTCTTTCTTTTTTAAAAAGATGGTTATGAGGGATGGATTTAGGAATACAGACAAACTGATACTTTACCGAAACATCATGGGTTTTATGGGAAAAGCTGCAGGCTTTGAAAACAGTCTTTCTTACCAGCTCTGTGATCATAGGCAGCCTTTCTGATCTTAAGCTTTCTTCTCCAGTAAGTAGGATTGGCAATATTTATCCAATAGGATTGTTGTGGATAATAAAGTAATGTGTATAATGTACCTAGCACTGTGCTTGACATATAGATTCTTTAAATTTTGAACCTATGTTTGTTTTATTTTTTTATTTTTCATTTTTTTTCTGTGTGTAGGTAGTTATCTTACTGTGTTACTTTGAAAAATGAATATAATTTACTATTTAGGTAGTGTGAGAAGAACATTTTATATAAAGACTGTAGAGTTTTTGCTCTGTGAGAAGCAAAATGACTCTGAATATTTTCTGTTTTCTCATTGGATAGACCTCAATCTATACTTGAGAATGTTGGTATTTATTTATTATTGCACATCGTGAGTATTCCATACATCCCTTTAGCCCCTAAAATATTTGTTTTCATTTGAAATATGTGTAGAGATAGAGAATATTTGAAATTCCAATAATTTAGAATTATTTTGTATTATGCTTATCATACTTTTAATGCATATTCACTAAACAACTTAAAATAACTAGGAAATTCTCCAGGCTTATACTGTTTTGAGAACCTAAATGAATGAGAAGGAAAAAACACTTTATTCCATTTTAGTGTAATGTTTTTATATCTATGTAATGATCTTTAACCTAGTGAGTGAATAGATAAAATATAACCTATATTTACTTTTATTTGTAGGAAATAAATACTGTGAAACTGGCAGCAAACTTTGGGAAACTTTGCACAGTCCCCTTGGACAGCATTCTTGTAGACAATGTTGCACTACAGTTTTTTATGGGTAGGTAAATCCATCTTACGAAAATAATAATAGCCCTTGAAATTTTTAGTTAAGTTTATTTTTTATTTTGAGAGAGAGAGTGAGAGCGACCATGAGTGGGGGAGGGGCAGGGAGAGAGAGGAAGAGAGAGAGAATCCTAAGCAGGCTCCACACTGTCAGCATGGACCCCAGTGTGGGACTCTAACCCACGAACTGTGAGATCATGACCTGAGCTAAAATCAAGAGTCAAACACTTTACTGATTGAGCCACCTGGGTGCCCCACCCCTTGAAATTTTTAATAATTGTAAAGATTACTAAAATTTAAATATCTGAAATTAAGCATGCCAGTTATGTCTTTCCTCCGCTCTTCATTTTCTGAAATAGTCCTTTTCTTTGGAAATCATTGAGGTGGAGATTTATTTTGTTTTGAAGGAATGAAATGCTTTGCATAACTTAAATGTGTGTTTGTTAAATTGCTTTTAAAATCAACCCTAGGAGGGGCGCCCGGGTAGCTCATTTGGGTAAGCATCCGACTCTCGATCTCAGCTCAGGTCTTGATCTCAGGGTCATGAGTTCAAGTCTCACATGGGCTCCATGCTGAGTGTGCAGCCTACTTAAAAGAAACACTCAGTGGTGTTTAAAAATAAACTCTAGGAGATTCTACTATGAATTTAAATTGATTAATTTATTTTGAGAAAGAAAGAGAGTGAGCAGGAGAGGGAGAGAGAAAATCCCAAGCAAGTTCTGCACAGTCAACACAGAGCCCGACATGGGGCTCGAGCTCATGAACTGTTAAGATCATGACCTGACCCGAAATCAGGTGTTGGACACTTAGCTGACTAAGCCACCCAGATGCCTCTAAATTGTTTGGGAAAGAGTACTTTATCAGCAGTACACAGTGCTTATAAGTTATTTGTATCTTTCAGTGCATGAATGGGAAAGGGGTTTTTTATATCATTTTAATAAATATAAATATTTAGTAATTTTGATAATATAGTTGATCCTTGAACAACACAAATTTGAGCTCTGCAGATTCACTTTACTTGGATTTTATCCAATAAATACAGTACAGTAATACAAATGTGTTTTTCTAATGACTCGTAATAATTTCCTTCTCTAGCTTACTTTATAGTAAGAATACAGCATATGATACATTTAACATACAAAATGTTATATGTGTTAATTAACTGTTTATATTAATGGTAAGGCTTCCAGTCAAGAGTGGACTACTAGTAGTTATGGTTTGGGGGGAGTCTAAAGTTACACATGGATTTTTGACTGCATGGTGAGTCAGTGCCCCTAACCTCTGCATTGTTCAGGGGTCAACTATACATCAAAATTGCTTTTATCTGGAGGACATTTTTATTAAACTTCCCTGATTCTTCATTTTCATGACCAAAAGCATAAATACATGGCTTGTTGAAGATACTAATCCTTATTTTTTAAATTTGTGGAAATATTAGTATTATAATTAATAATCTTTATTGAAAACAGAAGCTGAATATTGAAATAATTTATTTCTGATGAAGCCTTCTGTGCAATTATATCCCCTAGAAATTTTATCATGAAAAATGAAATTTTTTTAAAAAAATATGCTTCAGTTTGTGCTTTTTACATAACTGTGGTCTTTTTAGCTTAACAATTTGTGATGTGAGTATTCTTTACCTCAAGCATTTGCCTAACAGTTTGAAAATATAGGGTTTTAAGTATTTGAAACTTTAATCCTTCTTAACTTGTTATATGGTTACATGCACCCAAAAACATGTGACATGAATAACTACATTGTTATGGATTTTGTTTGTTAGATTACATGCAGCAAACTGGAGGTCAAGCACACCTCTTCTTCTGGATGACAGTGGAAGGATACCGAGTTACAGCCCAACAGCAACTAGAAGTTTTATTAAGTCGTCAGAAGGATGGAAAACATCAAACTAACCAAACCAAAGGTCTTCTAAGAGCAGCTGCTGTTGGAATATATGAACAGTATTTATCAGAAAAGGTGGGGATATATTTTTGTTACTGTTTTCTTAACTTCTTTGGTAGCACCTTTAGTAATAATTTTTGTAATATAAATGAATATTCATTACTTATACTAGGCACTGCTGCTTGGAAACAGTGTCTCATTTAAATCTGATAACAGTCTTATTGTACATTATTATCTTCATTTTATAGGTAAAGAAACTCATGTTTAGAAAATTGAATTAACTTTGCCAAGGTCACGCAAATACTAATGATAGAATCAAGATTCAAGGGCACACACTCTAGATTCAAGGACACAAAAGATTGAAAGTAAAAGAATGGAAAAAGATAAACCATGCAAGCAGTAACCAAAACAGCTGGAGCGGCTATACTAATATTAGACAATAGATTTTAAGACAAAATTTGTTTTTAGAGAAAAGAGGAACATTTTATAATGCTAAAAGGGTCAGTTGATCAAAATGATAAAATAATTATAAACACAACAGCAAAACCTACACAGACACATAGAACAAAACCTGATAGAATTGAAGGGAGAAATAGACAATTTAACAGTAATAGTTGAAGACTTCAATACCCACTCGATAATTGACAGAATGATTAGAAAGAAAATGACCAAATGGGGAAAAAAAAATGGCCAAAATTATACAAGAATCGAAGAACACTGTAAACCAATTAGATCTAATACATCTGTAGAATACTTGCACTAACAACAGCAGAATACCCGCTATTTTCAAGCTCTTGTGGAACATTGTCTAGGGTAGACAGACTTTTTACTAGGCCATAAAACAACTCTGAATTTAAAAGGATTGAAATTAGGGGCACCTGGGGAGCTCACTTGATTGAGTGCCTGGCTCTTGATTTTGACTCAGGTAATGACCTCACTGTTCAGGGAATTGAGCCCCATGTCAGCCTCTGTAGTGACAGCGCAGAGCCTGCTTGGGTTCTCTTCTTCCCTCCCCTTCCCTGCCCCTTCCCTGCTTGTGTGCTCGCTCGCTCTCTCTCTCTCTCTCTCTCTCTCTCTCAAAAATAAGTAAAGAAACATTAAAAAATGTATTGAAACCATAGAAAGAATGTCTATCGTAGTACAATTAATTAGAAATTAACAAAGGAATTTTGAGAAATTATAAATATTTAAAAATTAACACATTTCTAAGTAGTCTCTAGGTCATAAGGAAATCAGAAGGAAATTAGAAGGTATTTTGAATTGAATGAAAATGAGAACACAATGTATCACAATTTATGGGATGCAATTACAGCAGTGCTTAGAGGGAAATTTGTAGCTTTAAATGCCTAGTTAGAAAGAAGAAAGATCTCAAAATGACAATTTATATTTTCATCTTAAACCAGAAGAAGAAAAGCAAAATAAATTCAAGGTAAACTGAAGGAAGGAAGCAGTAAAGATCAGAATAGACATGAGTGAAATGAAAAACAGAAAAACAGTAATGAAAACAATAAAACCAAGAGGTGTTTCTTTGAAAGAGAAATAAAATTGAAAAACTTTAGCAGGATTGGCCAAGAAAGAAAGTCACAGATACCAAAATCATGAGGCATCATTACCAACCATATAGAAATCAAAAAGGCCATAAGCAAATATTATAAACAACTTTATCACAACAAACTAGACACCTTAGGTGACATGGGCAAATGCTTTCAAAGACACAGATTGCCAAACTGTCATTCTGATAACAAAGCCAGACAAAGACCTCACTCAGGAGACTATCGACCAATATCCCTCATTAATATGGACACAGCAATCCTTGAGATTTCTCACACTCCAGTACTTGTAATGGCTATGCTATAATACCTTTTAATTTATACTTAACTAGCACAAAAGTTGGATTTGAATTTAAGTGTGAATTTTGTTTGAAACCTGCTCATTCGTCCATTTGCTTATATTTTTGCCTTATGAAATATATCATACGTAACAGAGTGCACATTTTAAAGAATAATACTATAACAGACACCTTTATACACCCCATTTAGCTGAAGAAATAAAACATTTACTATGCTTTTGAAGATCCCTAATATATTCTTCACCTGTGTTCACCTATGATGTTTACTGGTTTCTTTAATTCCTGATGAAATCAGTTTCTTGTAATTATTCACTTGCTTTTCCCTACCATTTTAATATACATGTGTGTTCTAAAGCACACATTGCTTGTACACTGCTTTATTTATTTATTTATTTATTTATTTATTTATTTATTTTGAGAGAGAGAGAGAGAGAAAGCGTGAGCAGGGGAGGGGTGAGGAGAGAAAGGGGGAGAGAGACTCCCTGCTGTCAGCTCAGAACCCAATGCAGAGCTCGATGGACAAACCACGAGATCATGGCCTGAGCTGAAATCAAGAGGAGTCAGAGTCGGACATTTAACCAACTAAGCCACCCAGGTGCCCCCTTAGCTTTGTTTTTAGCCTTTATATAAATGGTCTGATACTATATGCATTGTTTTATTCTCATTATTATATTGATATTTATACATTTTGATTCATGCAAGTATAGTTCATTTTCACTGAAGTATTTTATCATACACATATACAAGACTTTATTTACCTTCAGCAATATTTATGAGCAATTTGGTTTGTTTTCCATTTCTTTTCTCTCATACTTTTGTTCTGAATATTGCTGTTCATGTTTTCTTATTGCACACATTCAAGAGTTTCTATTTAAAAACACAGCTTTAAGGTATATATCAAAGTCTTTCTATGTTAGTTTTTAAAGTAGGTTGTGGTCATTTCTTTTTTATGTAATCCAGTGTGGGGATTATAGTTAATACTGGATAAATAAAAAATTAATAATTATTTAAGCTAATTTCTTTCAGCATTTTAAAGATAGCATTTCATTGTTTTCTGGCTTTTATGTTTCTACTGAGAAGTCAACTATGAGTTTAATTGTTACTCTTTTGAAGGTCATCTCTTTTTAAAGCATTGAAAGACCTCCTGAGTCTTGGGAAACCTTTCCCCAGGACACAGCAAGTCCCACATTTTAGCATTGGATGGAGAAGATTGACAAAAATTCAAAACCTCAATGTGATGCCAGAAATTCAGGGCTGAAGGCAACATGTTAGTGTCAAATGACTATGGTGTGGATTTTTCACAGTCATCATTGTCGTTTTTCCTTAGCTTATAATATTGGCAGCCATTATTTGCTCTTCACAGTATGGACTCTATTGTCTATACTGCATCTACAATTTAAGTGATTTGTTATCCTGGATATTCACAGTCTGTCTTTTACTTTTCCTGTCATGTGTTTTGTATTGTGATAGGACTTTTTAATTTTTAAATTTCTTGAATGTTTATTTATTATTGAGAGACAGAGATAGACAGAGCATGAGCAGGGGAGGGGCAGAGAGAGAGGGAGACACAGAATCCGAAGCAGGCTCTAGGCTCTGAGCTGTCAGCACAGAGCCCGACGTGGTGCTTGAACTCACAAACCGTGAAATCATGACTTGAGCCGAAGTTGGATGCTTAACCAACTGAGCCACCCAGGTGTCCCAGGACTTTTTAATTTTTAACATTATGAATATTAAAACCATGTTTTCTAAAAGTTGAGACATGAAAATGAGGATAATTACAGTACCAACATCAGCATGACCTAGACAGTGCCAGAAAAGAAGACTAAATGACTATGTCGTTTTAATGACAAAGAGAAGGAGCCTTATACCTGGATTAGGGAGAGTAACCAAAATAAAGCATACTACATGATGTATAAAAAATGTTTTGAGATTGGTCTTGGTGGAGAAGGGGATATAAAAGCAAATATTGAAACTGAATATTGCAAATAGTTTTAAATTAATAAAAAGTTTTTGCTTTTGTTTTTTGTTTTTTTCCATCTCCCCAAAAGACCCCAGTGATCAGTTAAAACTAGTGAGGAATAAGTGAATTAGCTTAGGCACAGTGTACAAATGAACACACATTAGCCTATCTGTCCCTTGCTTGCTTTGTAAAAGTAGAGTTACTTTTAAACTGAATAGTGTTACATTTCATGATTCAGAAGTTTCAGCTGAAATATCCTGTGGGTAAACAAGAGAGAAAGTTTTGATAACGTGTTCTGGCCCTTTCAAGTTTAGAACTTATTCTGGCAGTTCTTAACCAGCAGTCATGCTTTTGGTAGTGTATTGTGTTACATCACATTGTGGCAAGAAGGGTATGTTTCCCATAGCTACTAGGTTCTTCGATGTGAAGAAATGGGGAGTTTTAGATAATTTGATGTTTAACATTTTAATAAATTGCAGAAAACATAAAAGAAACTTTGCTTTTATATAAATACATATTTATCAGACAGTGCAAATGTAAATTTTGACAAATTTCTTTCAGTCTATAAACTTCTTACCGAAGAAAATGAAAAGATCTTACCTGCTAAATAATGTATTCCTTCTATACAATACTGCTAAAATGGGGTACCATTTGCTTACCTGTGATACCGAGGCTTTCATAAAAGTTTTTTGGTCAATTTTTAGTTTCTTCAAAACATTCATAAACACTTAATGAGATTCTTGACATTATAAAAGTGTCAGAAAATAAGCATTTTAGACATTTGCTTCAACATGGCTATGGCTATCGTTGCCAGCCATAGAAAAAATGCTAAAATATTGATAGCAGTAAAATCATGTTTTCAAAGAATGGGAGAAGAATAATGTCTTCTAATTTGAAAATACATAAAAAATAAATATGGTGGAAAGAATTATGGTAAACCAATATTTTTATTTTTATTTATTTATTTTTTTGGTAAACAGAAATTTATATGCCTTTTTCTCCAGAACTGTTGAATGATCTTTGAAGAGGCTAAGAGGAACCTTGAGAAGGATGGTTTGACCTAAGTTGTTTTTGTGTGGGTTATAGAAAAACTCAGTGAACAAAATGGCTAATGTTTTTGTTTGTTTGTTTGAGATGAGACTATTGAGGACTCAAAAAATATCACCAGAAAGGGACCGCCAGCTTTAATAGGATTTTCTGTTTCTTTACTAAAACTATAATTTGTTTGGAATTCACCTTCACTCTCACAAGTTTAAATGATCTGTGTGTTTTAAAACCATTTTTCTTGAGGAAGAGAAGTTTAACTTTTAATGACATGCATTATGCTTTGAAGTGTTTAAAATGGGCATTTTAGACATAAAGTCTATATGGTAAATTCTTAGATACACTGGGCCTATAGGTCTAAAAACCTGCTGCTGCTTTTAGTAAGGAAAGTCTTAGTATTCTATGCCAAAATGGTTTTATTGAAAGGATATTTATTTATTTATTTTATTTATATATTTAAAAAAAATTTTTTTTAACGTTTATTTTTGAGACAGAGAGAGACAGAGCATGAATGGGGGAGGGTCAGAGAGAGGGAGACACAGAATCTGAAACAGGCTCCAGGCTCTGAGCTGTCAGCCCAGAGCCCGACGCGGGGCTCGAACTCACGGACCACGAGATCATGACCTGAGCCACCCAGGCACCCCGAAAGGGTATTTATTTAACCTGATGTCATCACATTGGACTGATAAGGGAAATAAGTGTGATGTAGGCTTAAGAATAGAGGTAAAAGTCAAGGTGAATTTTGTATTTGGTTGTATTCAGTTATACCCTCTGGTTTAAGAAAAAAAAAAAAAAAAGTCCTAAAGTCTGCAGGCAGATTAGAGAAGTATTGTTAAAAAAGGAAACATAAAAAGTAAAAATATCTTCATCAGATCGTGGAATAAAAAGGAAAGTAATTTTTTAAGTTAAATATAGATAATACCTGTTTAGTCTTATTATATTTATAATCTTTTTAAAAGTCTTCTATTTATGCACTTTAATAATACACAATAATAAAGCCTGCAATATTTATTATATAATGAAGAGCTTAAAAAGTTAAATTGTGTATCAGAAAACAGAACCTAAATAGTTAGGTTTTTCTCAAACATTATTTGTTGAATTAGTCCTATTAATTACTAATTGCCACTATTAAGTAGTCCTCTTGTTTAAATAATCACATTTGTGTAGTGGAAAAGTGCAGAACACACATTAATAGATAATTCTGAAAAAACGCATTTTTGTATTTTTATGTTAAATAGTAAAAAATGTATATAAATATTTTTTTCTATATTGATTCTTTGAGATCTGGTTAGTTGTGTCCTGTGATAACTCTTTAAAAACGTTGGTCACCCTATACCAAAGATGAGGCTTAATTCAGTTCTGTATATTTGAGATTATAGGAAAAAGTAAACTAAATGTGAAATGTTGTAATTTTCAAATTTGCATCTTCTTATTTCCTAGAAACTGAGTTTAGTCATCTTAGAGGGCAAATGAAAGGACAAAACTAGCTAACATCAGTTCCTCTCTAATATTTTTTTACAGACTTGAAGTTGTTTAGTTTTTTTGTTGTTTCAGGGGAAAACATACACACACCACCACACCACATCCTCTCATACACAGTCAACAAATAAGCACCCTCCCCTTCCTCCTCCAAAAAGCTCCAACCACCCTGCACCACCTACTTGGGTTTACTAATTATAATGTTGAATTAACAAGGGAACATTAGAAGTTGTATAGTCCTTTTCCTATACATTTATACTCTGTTGTTTACTTATTTGTAAACCTTTCTCTTTTTCTGTATTTATCCATTCTTTTCTTTAGATAATTCTATTGGATAGCATAAAGAAATTATTTAAACAATGCATTCTTGTTCTAGTTTTTTAAAAGTTAACATCCTTATCACTCATTTATTCTCCAGAGGCTTCAGAACTAAAAATTCAAGTTGACATGCCAAAGAAGACCATATTTCTAGTTTTTCAGCATTTTTTTCTTTCAATAAAGAAATTTTTCACATTGAACATCAGATTTTATATTTCTGTGGTGTATCTGTCATATTATGCACTTTAAAATGAAAGTCGTTGGAAGAAATTAACTTTTCATATTTTTGCCCTCCCATATCACACTGGGATTTTGCTACAGCGATATAAAGCCAAATTTAGGAAAAGGATAGTCTCTTTTAAAGGCAACTTAAAAGGACTATTTCTAGTGTTAAATGATAAGTAAAAAATGGCTTATTGTTTTGACAGTCATTAAATAGACATCCAGGGCTACTGGATGTTAAACACTAATTCCTAATGACAGTGTTTCTTATGTGCTAGACACTGGGATTGTATGCCTTAGATAAATCTCTCATGGTTACATAATAATCGTAGGTGGTATTATATCCATTTTGCATATTGTAGAAATTAAGCCTATTGAGAGGGAACTTATTCAGCAAATGCCAGGATTTAAATCCATGTTTGTCTCCCATTCTGTATTACATTATGACAAGAAGGTTTGGTTCTTATTTCAGCCTTATTAAACATCACAGTGTTGTTTACAAAGCAAGGATTTTTTGCCAGTTACTTTCAATAATATGATTCCACTATGTAATTCTTCTATAAAGAATAAACTTGTATTTAGAAACGCAAAATGCCATTACTACTGTTATTTTTCTCTGTTTGTTAGGCATCTCCAAGAGTTACTGTTGATGATTATTTGGTAGCAAAATTAGCAGATACTTTGAATCATGAAGATCCAACCCCTGAAATCTTTGATGACATTCAAAGGAAGGTATATGTTGAGTTTATCATTCTTTCTTATAAAAAATATGTATTTCTTTGTACATGTAATTCAGTTTTTCAAAGGTTATTGAAACATAAAAGTATAAATAACTAAAAAAGTGAGTAATGGAACTCAGATTTCTCAGTTACAAAAAGGATAGGCCAGTTTGTTTGTTCATTTAATTGACAAGTGAGGAAAATCCTTATGTTGGGTTGGTATTTAAATCTAAAGGGCCAGATACATAGTCTTAGACTTTCATGAGTTGATGATATGTCAGTAACCTGACGTAATTTATTTTACTGTGATCCTGGAGCCTTTATGTGGGCTTGTTTCTTAGAATATAGTACTTCCTAGAACACTATATATAACCTGTCATGTGACTTGTGTTGCTGTAGGACCATTTTCAATGCAGTTTAGGTATTGGAGGGTCCCTTAGTTGTGAAATTAGTTGAGAAATCATTATTTGTGATAGAGGCTTATTGTTGATATCTTATAAATACGGAATCTGTGATTCTTTATAGCAAGACCTCTGTCTAGCTTTTGGTGAAATCTTATTAGTGAAAATTAGTATATTATCTGTATTAATGGTGGAATATCTTAATTTATTTCAATAAGGTTTATGAATTGATGCTACGAGATGAAAGATTTTATCCTTCCTTCAGACAGAATGCACTTTATGTGCGCATGTTAGCCGAGCTGGATATGTTAAAAGATCCTAGTTTCAGAGGATCAGATGATGGTGATGGAGGTAAGGTGACACACATTGCACATGTGTGTGTGTTTGTGTGTGTGTGTGTGTGTACACATAACGTATTCCTACATATATTCTGTTGCCAAAACATGATCTTTAAAACAAGATAGAAAATACCTTGAAGCCCAATTATAAATTATATTTAAAATTCTATAAATGAATGACAAAGTTTAGTTACCTCACTAAATCAAAATGTTGAAAATTTAATAACAGATTAGAACATAGCTACAAAAGCCTTGGAGTCTTAAAAAATGTTTTCTTGAATTGTATCACCCAAATATTTTTTATGATAGTTTCCCTTTTGCTAATAACTAATAGTATTCATGATTAACAGGATTATTGAGAGGATTAAATGAGATAACAAGTAGTGATCCTGAGAGTGTACCATAATCCAAAGAGCATTGTTTTAAAAAAACAGTTTTTTTCCCTTTAATTATACCCTGCACAGTATAAGCTGGAAGAAGCTACAAAAGTCATTTGTTTCAACATTGAATTTTTTCAGATGAGGCTATTACCGCTGTGGCATAATGAGGAAAGCAGATTTTGAGAATCAGAATATTTAGATTTTACTCCTGTTCTGCAACTTAGTACCTCTGTGATGTTGGCCAAATACTTAATTTCTTTAAGCCTCATTTTTCTTAGTTGTAAATCTAGGATAAAATTTTTGCCATATTTTCAGAGTTATTATGATATCATTTGTCGGATTTAAGGGAAATTATGTATATGAGAATGATTTATAGACTAAAACACAAATACCAGTTTTTATCAGTAGTATATAAGCTGTTATTTAAAAATAGTGGGAGAGGCAGCCTTTAGAGCACAAGTCTCCATATTGTGAGGCCCAGTGGCCATTTTACTTGTGATCCAATTCATTAGTACTTATTAAACTAATTAAATATATAAGATTTGATTTATTTCAATAAGGTTTGAAATTTGTCTATATAAGCAATGAAAATAAAAAGTAAATGGGAAAGATTTGACAAAGTAATTATTTTAAGAGAATGCTTTAATTTTAATCATTTACTTATGAATAGGTTTTAAGGGCTGGACCACTGGGGTTGGACATACAATAGATCTCTTAGGTAGTAAGCACTGCTTTAAAAAGTATCTCCATTATAAAAGGTTCTTAGCCTTCCTTCTCCTCTGTCTCCCCTTCCCCACTCCCTGGTCTACATTAATAAGATATTACTTTTTAAATAATCTAAGAAACCCAGTTAGAGAAGTTTGCGTTTGAGTTTTGTTAACTTATATTGGTTGTTGGTCTAGTATTGTGGGAGTTTTAGTTAATACTCTTTCTGGTTTTATTTCTAAAACTGGAATAATATTCCATTAACTGGATTTGATTGCATAATTAAGGAACTTTTTTTTTTTTTGAAGAGTACTTCTGTAGGAGCTAACCTCAAGTTTAGTTTATCTGTACTTACTGTCTGTTGAAAAAATCTTTTACAAAGCTGCTGTGAATAGCAAGTAGCAGCGCTATTTCCAGAAAGGACTATTAGAATTTTTTTTTTTGTCTATTTTAATTCCATCTACTTTAGAAATTTCTTAGTATTGTGAAGTGGATTTGGTATATGACCCAGAATGAAAGAAGATATGTTGAATCATAATCAGCTAATTGTATGAGCTTCTAAATGATATATAATTTAAAATGGCGATAGTAGCAATATATTCTGTGGGAGTAGTTTTTGATCCTATAGTGTAAGAACTTTTCCAAAGTCTTGTAAATTCACTTGTAGCTTTTATTCATAATCTCTTAAGTGCTAAAAACCATACCTTAACTTAAAACTGTATATGAATTTTACTTGGCCATACATTAATTTGTATTTTTAACAGAGTTGCATCTTAATGGATAACTTTGCGTGTTCAGATATAGAATAAAAAACTGAGGGAAAAGACATTAATTTTAATAATGTATAATTGACTTAGCTCTCTAACATTACTGTTTAAAAATAATTTTAGTTGCTTTTTAATTAAATGGCATTGTATATGAAGTTTTATATATCTTGTTTTATTAGTGAGATATTTAGGAACCTAGGGTTGCAATGTTTTTGAGCCAAATCTGCCAAGAATAAGTGGAAATAATAGCTATATTAATAATCTATTTATTCTTCACAGGAAAGAAAAGTTTTATTTGTAATACGTCTTAATCCAGTAAAAACTAACAAAATACTTGAGACCTTTCTTAATGGACTTCACTCTGCAGTGTTTTCCTCATATTTACACTGTATCAGACAACTTCATATGATAATGGGAAAATAAAATATTTAATAATTGTTTTCCTATACATGAACACCTTTTTTTGGTATATGTTTTAGATGGGGCAACTTAGGTACATAAATATTTTCACTGAAATACCTGGCTTGGAAAACCATGAGGCTTAAGGAAACAGGTGTTTGGGAGTACCGTACCACAGTTTTCTGTGCTCTTTTGTTAATAAGTCTTTGCTTTGGTGACTTTCATTCTTAGCGTTTTAACCTTAGATAAAACAACTCTTTCCAAAATGTTATTAATGTATACTAAGTTGAATTTTCCCTCCCACAGAATCTTTTAATGGGTCTCCTACAGGAAGCATAAATTTGGTAAGTACTCTTAGGGTGCCTTAATTATTAAAGTGGCTTGAAAATATTATAAAAGGTGAGCCATAACATACATAAATAAATGATATATTAGAAGCTCTCAGATCATGCTTTAATATTTTAAGAAGTTACTTGCTTTAAAAGAAATGTTAAATTCACATATAAGAGCCTCTGAAATTTATTTATTTTCACTTATAAGAGTGTGCTTAAGTCACACCTGCATAATTCAGTTGTATTTGATAAAAAATCGATTTCATATTTTCATTCCCAATATTTAGTATTTTGAAGTGACTTTGAACAGTGGTGTTTTGAATAGTAAACTTGTGACATATAAATGTGTACATTGAAATACGCTCTTTCTTTTTGTGTGTAGAAGAGAAATATAAAATTAGTTAGGATATCTGAAAAATTCCAGATATTTCTAATAGTGTACACTGTAACAAATTCAGGTTTTTGTATATATAAAAAAAAAGCATAAAGCCTTATAGTAAATTAAGCAACTTTATCTTACGATTACAGGTTTAAGAATGACATATTTTTTAACATATAAGCTGTCATTGGCATTTTATACATTCATAGTAAAGTGTGAAATAATGAACATTTCAGTTCTTTTATATATCCATCCTTGGCATGAATAACTTACTTCATAAAATGTTGCTAGGAAAAAATATTGTCTTCTATGAAAGTTTCAGTGCAATGTTTATGGGGGGCGGGGTTACGGAGAGATTGTTTCCTTTGTTTTTCATTCTAGCTACACTACTTTCATACTTTTTGTAATAGCTAAATGGTCTAGAGGTCCATTATCTTATGTTGTCTTCTGTATTACTAAAATGACCATATTGAGTGTTTTATTACTCTATAAATTACATAACCTTTAACAAAATACCAAGGCAGTCAGCTATAGTGTTATGTCAGAGGTGGTGTAACATTTAGAATATTTTCCTAAGTCATTTGGTATCACTACCATTTTTTTGTTGTACTCCATAGCCTTATAACGAGAAGGAATAACTCCCAGAGCATGAAGAAAGTATTAGTAATAATGTTCATTACATAGAAAAAATGCCTAAATGCAATGAAACTTTTCCTTCATTTGAAATTTCAGGTATTCATATTTGTAGTGTTTGTATAAATGTATGAACACTAGTAACAAATACTTGTTTCCTTTATTCCATATTTGGAATAAATGCTTTTTCAAATAACAGTTTCTTTATCACATAGTGATAGAAACCAGAACACTATCTTGATTGACCAAGGTCACACTTGAGGTTGATGACTTGACGTATTTTGTTATTCACTTAATTTTATTAAATTTGAGCTTTTAAGTAGGTGGAGTCTTTTGGATTCTTTTTAAATATATAGACAATTTTTTAAATTACTATTTTTTTTAGGAAGAGAGTGTGTGTGAGTGGGGGAGAGGGGGGAGAAGGAAAGCAGGGAAGACAGAGAAAGAGAGAGAGAGAGAGAGAGAGAGAGAGAGAGAGAGAGAGAGAATATCTTAGGCAGGCTCCATGATCAGCAGGGAGCCTGATCTCAGGACCCAAAGTCAAGAGTCAGGGGCTCAACTGACTGCACCACCCAGGAATCCCAATATATAGATAAATGTTAGCGGATAGCTCCATTTTAAAAATAGCTTGAAGTTTGTAAAATAGGTCATAATAGTTTTTTCCCATATAATAAGCAAAGAAAATATTTATTTGTATTGATTTACTCATTTTTCAATTGAGATTGGCACATGAATTGTAAACATTTCTAGCAGGGACATCATAGTTGTATGGGTTATCATAGTAAATCTGAATTTTCAGTTTTTGACTTAGCATAGTAGTTTAAAAAAGGATCTTCTTCTTTTTTTGCCAAAGATTCAAGAATCTTAACCTAAGGATCACTGAACAAAAACTATGTTTTATTTCAGGGCAGCATTAGTGTACTTGTTTTGATCATAGTTTTCTTTTACTAAATAGTACTTATAATTCTAAATCAGACTGTAATTAATATTATTTCATCACTTGTAATTTTATATAGTCTCCTTGATATTTACATTTGCATTATACCTGTGACTAGTGTTTAAGAGATGTTTCAATAGATTATTTCATCATATTTAATGAAAATAATACTTATTAATTGTATATTTTAGGTGTACTAAAAAGACATTTATGTACAAAGTTCTATAACAACTTCTGGGTTGCATAGTATAAGATGCTAACATGTTTAAAGTAAGTAGCATTTAGCTGTTGAAATGTTACCTACAAGGAAAGGTTAATCATAATAATAATGATAGTAATTAACAATAATAATACTTTTTGGAAAGCAATTGTTATATATTCTCTGTGATAGTTTGTAATTGGAAGAAGATCGTAGTAGATAACAATCTGAATTTTGTAGAAAATTCTATTTTCTTTGAAGCTTTTTCATATAAAAGTAATATTAAAACAAATGTTATATTTCTAACAAGATATTTGACTATTGGTCATATGACCACTTAAATAAGTGGATTCTTTTTTTCTTTTCAAAGCATTACTTTATAAACTGACAAAATTGTAGAGCAAGTATTATGCCATTACATCATGGGGAAAACTGAGGTACAAGAAAGAACAGTTGATTTGGCTAAAGTCTCTTAGCGTATCACTGGAGAAGCCCCATTTTAACTAAATGATTCGCCTTCTTGACTTGACCAGGGGAATACTGTGGATTATTTGTGTGGAATTATCATATTTTGCTTCTCTTAATCGGTCTTCAGTAGATAAATTTTGGCCTTCTCCTTAGAATGCAATTGCCTTAATTTAAATGGCTTTGTGTCACATTTATGGCTGCATTTAAGTCATTTAACTGACTCTTTAGTAGTATTGTTAATATCATGTTAAGACTTCGGAGTTCATTCAGATACTGTGGTTTTTAAAGTGTAAGATCTCTGAACCATATAATGTCTGTGTGTCAAGAAGTCCCCAAGACCATTTTGATGTTCAGTGATTACTAAGAGGACTCACAGGGCTCAGCATAGTCATGCTTATAGATAGGATTTATTATAGACAAAGGATATAAAGCAAAATCAGCAAAAGGAAAAGGCTCATGGGACAAAGTCCAGAGGAAACCAGATACAAGTTTCCAAGAATCGTCTCCCATGGAAATCTCATGGGACATACTTAATTCTCCCAGCAGTGAAAGTGACAACACATATGAAATGCTGATACTAAGAAAGCCCATCTGAGACTAAGTGACCAAGGTTTTCATTGGAGGCCGGTCACATAGGCAAACTTCTGGTTAGTGTATACTAAAATTCAAGACTCCCAAAAGGAAAGCGGGTGTTCAACATAAACCACATTGTTTATACAAACAGGTTAGGTACAATGAATGACTTTTAGCAGTTAGGCAGTGGTGGGAACCTTCCCACCAATTGTCATCCAAGGGCCAGGCTTGTAAGCAGTCCTTTCTGAGGAGAGCAATTTCAAGTTAATTCTTTTTTGTTGCTGTTTATTTTTCTCCAGCTTTACTGAGTTATAACTGACATAAAACATTATATAAGTTGAATACGTACAACATATTGATTTGATAATTACATAATGGTTACTACCATAAAGTTAGCTAACCCCTCTATCACATCACATAGTTACCATTTTTATATTAAGAACATATAAGATTTACCTTCAGTAATTTCAAGTACATAATATGGTGTTATTACTACTACTACTACTACTACTACTACTACTACAATAAATATAATTGGCTCAAGGTAACTCTTTCCTACAGTCTATCATGATGTGATTATGTTCCCTTCTAGGTATGTGTGGGTGTATGTATCTGAGGCAAAAAAGTTTTAAATTTAAACCCAAAGGCCATAGTTAAAAAAGATTCATTTTGAATCACTCAATAATGATTTTTGTGCAATTATTTTTCAGAATTATTTGAAATCTGTCTTAGAGTCTGGATTCACTTCATACAGATCACAATAATAGATAACTTTTTGTGTTAGGCAGTCTTACTAAATGTTTTACATGTCTTCTTATTTAATCCTTATGTAACCAATGTGTACGTACTATTATTCTCATGTTAGATAAGGAATCTAAAATTATTTCTAAATTAATAAAAATGCTAAATAATAAGGAATTGGTTCTAGTACATTTTAAAAAATTGAAATGTTAAGAATATGTCTACTGATTTTTTCCATATTTTTTTCTTGCCATGTATGGAATATAATCAAGAAGTAGCAAGTGCAGATAAACAATGAAGGAAGAAATAATCTGATGTACTAAGTTGATTTCTGAATTTCTTTGTTTTATAGTTTTTTTAATTGTGGATTTTCTCTATCCTGTTCATATAAATAGAGAGGATTATTGTTGGGGGAGGGATACAAATAATATAAAGATTACATGGGGCAAAGATGGGTAAGGCACATGTGACATAAAATGCTTTAACACTTTTTTTCCTATAAAATTAAAAATGTATACATTTATTTATTTTTTTTTTTCCAAGTCGTTAGATGACCTTTCAAATGTATCTTCTGATGACTCAGTACAACTTCATGCTTACATTTCAGACACTGGTAAGAGACTTTGTGGTACAATTATTGCTTAAAAATTATTGATTATTATTACACCTGGATTATTTTCCACATATATTTTTACAAACCATTTTTCTGTTCTATAGTCGTATTTTTAAGTTACATGTTTTTCTGCATTGTTTTTTGTTAACTTCTAAAATGTTTATTGTGTATATGGTTTGATATATACTTTGTATCATGTTTGATGATACCTTATATGTATGTTAGAATATATTTATATATCTTCCTTCTCTAAGGTTGTTACTGTTAACACTTGGAAAAGCTTAAATTCTAAGCATTTTGTCATAGCTAATAAACTTGAAACCCAGTCTTTTCCTCTTGTTTGTGTCTAGCTGATAACTGTCTGCAGAATTCTTAAGAAATCACTTGGGGTAGATTTTAGCTCAATCTTTTTCATAATGCAGAGTCAGACTAGATAACTGGGTTAATGAAACTTTGGTATAGGAGCTTACAGAAGTTTAAGGAATGCTTGGATAAGGTGAGAAACCTCTAAAATTTTGTGACTCAGTCAGCATACATGCAAAATGGTTAGTGAACTGAGGAAAAAAATCAATTTACATCATTGCCACTGGGTTATTAGATAATGCCAGTGAGTAGTAGGTAATGGTGGTTTACTTGTCCAGCCTCTCACTATTCCTAGATTACAGGATTATGTCTGTCAGATTACATTTGAAATATTACCATATTGAGGTATCTCAGTTCAATTTCGTGCTTACGTTTTAGGTACTAAAAAGAGATCTTACAGTACCAATGCAGTTTAAAAGATAATTTACATCTTTTTTTTTTTTTTTTTTTTTTTTTAAGATCTCTGTTTTCTTTTGCTTCTCACTGGAGCTAGAATCTCATTTTGCACTGTGTTACCTGCCATATTTCTGAAATAAGTTATTTATAATTGCTGTCTAAGTTGTTCTTTTATCCTTTACAGTTAGTTGGTGCATAAACTACCTGCTCTTAAGGGTCATTGGATGATACCTTTGTCAATAAAACCAGAAGTTTTGTTGCTTTTCCTTCTAGCTTTTGTTATAGTTGTTTCACTGTTGTTTCAATTTTCCTTCCTGAAATGTAAAATTCTTTTTAAAAGTCTCTCTTTTCTTTGTTGGTTTGTCTTCCAAATGGGAGGATATTTCCAAACTGCAAATATTCGATATTTGTCCTTATTTCTTTCTTGAGGACCTTATACTTTATGTCTCAAGGAAGATACTCATGTTCATGTTTCTTTTGTGGATCTTTCTTTTCTCTAAACATTCTGATTTTCTAGCTCCTTTATCCATTTATTTAAAAGTATTTATTAGCTTCTTAAAATGTATGGAAGCACTAAAAGCATTTTTAATAAATTGTTATTTCTGTCAGACAAACTTAAGTATAAATACTAAAGAGGCACCATAATATAGTTGTTAAGAGCATAACTTTTTTCCCATTTGCGTGGGTTCAAGTCCCAGCTCTGCCACCTAATGGTTGGGTGAACTTGGCAAGTTCCTTAACTTCTGTGATCCATAAAATGGATCAATAATAATGTGTACCTCACAGAGCTGTTATGAGACTAATTAATTACATTAGTAATTACGTGAGTAGCCATTATATATTAGTGTTTGTTCAATAAATATTTTACCAGTTAGACTTCATAGTCTCTGAGTCTAGATTTTATGTTTTTAACATCTTATTACAGGAAGTAGAACGTAGATTCTAGTGAAGTGCTTCTCAAGGAGTGATCCATGGGCTACTGAACACTTCTCTTTGTGAAATCTTTAAAATCTACTAGCTAAATTCAGCAATGTACTTAGTGATGAGAGCTTGATTTACATTCTGGTCTAGTTCCTTATCTCATTCTGGATTAGTGACACATAGCTTGTACATCACCTGCCATAAGTAACATTGTCTTAATGAAAGCAAAACCTATTTCCACTGTAATATCTCACCGTCATCTTATAATAAATATATGCAGCCTCATTATCTGTTTTCAAAATCAAATTACCTTTTTGTCTTCTGCACAACCTATTCTTCCTATTGTTCATGCACCCGAGTCATGAGCTCCTCTGCCTGTCAATTTGTGAGAAATCTTTTTTAGAATGCTTTCTTAACATTCTTCCCTTTATTTCTTTTCTATTCCATCCTAGTCTTGCTCTTGTTAACTTCTAGTTGGTTATGATTTGTTGCCTAATAGGCTTCTGCTTTCTGTTTTCTTTCACCAAACCTCTCTTGAACACAACAGATAAAACTGTTGCCTCATTGCCGTGCTAACTCTGTTGAGTGGTGCTGGTTCTATAATAGGATGAAAAAGTTCGGTGTAGTTTGTTCTGCACAGGTCTCTGTGAGAAGGATCATTGGAAGAAGTGAACAGTGGATAATAAATAATGTTACATAGAGCTAAAGTCTCAGAGAGTGAAGCAACCAAAGTCTATCCCTAATCTTATATTTTGACAAATCAGGAAATTGATATTAGATAAAAAGGGAACAAAGGGCAATTCTGAGTAGACAGTGCAAATCTTAGAAAAATGTTGATGAAAGCCTAAAAGAGGTTTCTGTCCAAACTGCATTTGCCAGTTTGGATTTTTAGCGTTCATGCTATTAAAATAATTTAGTAAGATGCTATGCAAACCCTTCTTGGCCTAATTATATACAAAATACAAAATATTTAGTCAGCCACTATTTCCCCTCACAATTATGGATTAATGTAATCTATTATTAGAAGAGCAATTTATACTTGTGGGCCAAGTGGTAGTCTAAAGTGCTATTGGAAATCCTGCCTTCCACGCATAGAAAGGCTGAAAACAGTAAAATAAAAATAGCTATAGGGAGAAATGTACAGGTGCCATAGGCCATGACGAAAAATAAATTTAGGAAAGCAAAGTGGAGTTGAAGCCAGGGAGCTCACAGGAGCATAAGCATTTCTATCTTGATTTTATTTTTTTTTTAATTTTAATGAAAAAAGATTTTTTTTTTTATTTTAGAGAGTGAGCGAGTAGGGGAGAAGGGCAAAGGGAGAGAGAGAGAGGGAGAGAGGGAGTGAGTCTAAGCAGGCTCTGTACTTAGCATGGAGCCCCATGTGGGGCTCAATTTCACGACTCTGGGATCATGACCTGAGCTGAAACTGAGCCACTCGGGCAGCCCTGCTATTTTGATTTTTGAGAGCATTTTCATGTCTCTCAAATTTAGAAGTGGCAGGATGAGCTAAGGCCATAGTAAGCTGGAACCTAGTACTTCACATGAAGCCCAGAGTAACCAAGGGTGGCTTAATAGGAATGAGGAACTAGAAAAACTTAGCCTGGTGTCAAGAGAATAAAACAAAGAATGCCAAGATCATGTCTGGAAATGGTACCCACAAGAAATTGAAAGCCCGTCTTGATTCCCAGCGTGGCTGTGTCTAGATATAGCCATCCTCAAGTGATTGTGTACCACAGGGTCTCCTAGCCTGAGAGGATATTAAAAACACTCGTAGAGATAAAAGCTAAGGCAAGAATGCAACACTTTGTCGAAAGAACCAAAATAAAATCATAGAAAAAAATACTGTAATTGAGACTGAGGTCAGTGGATGGATTAAGAATCAGACCAGATATAGATGACTAGAGACTCAAAACTTGTAGAGACCTGAAGAAACGATCTAGAATACAACACTAGAAGGAGGAAAGAAACTGGAAAATAGGAAAGAAAATTAGACAAAATGATTCACAACAAATGTCTTAAGTTTAGTACAAAATCGGAACAGGTTTTGAGTTTACCTCACTAGGATGCTGTGTAGGAAAATGTCTTTAAAAAAAAAAAATCTCCAGAACTACATTTATAAATTTTTGATAATTGTAAACAGTAAAGAGACTTGCCAGAAGTCCATGAATTGTAGTTCTTGGCTTTTGCTTTCTGTTTGGTGGGAGAGATATTAATTGAAATACAATTGAATAGTGAAAGCTAGTATCAAAGGTTGTTATTTTATATCTGTTACTTTTCTTTTATTAAATATGTAGAGAATAATGTTACATTATGAGGCGGTAGTGTGGTGTCATACTAAGAATAGGTACAAGCTCTTGAGGAAGTGAGTCGAAGTAGGTAGGTATCACTGTGTGGCTAGTAGTGTCATCATAAACTTATAACGTGAATGTGAGTCCAGAGGATGGGAGTCTTTTATCCTTTGGTGACATCCTTTTGTCTCAGTCTGTCATTTCAAATTCTTCTTCACTTCATGTTCTTTTGTTTGTTTTTGTTCTTCATCTTCCTCTTCTGTGTGTGTTTTGCTCCTCTTCATTTTGTTTGAAATGACTAGTATATGCTGACTATGACCCATATGCTGTGGCAGGCGTTTGTAATGATCATGGCAAGACGTACGCGTTATATGCTATCACTGTTCACCGGCGTGGTCTTAACAGCGAGGAGATGTGGAAAACCTATCGCCGTTACAGCGACTTTCATGACTTCCACATGAGGATCACTGAACAGGTAATCCTCCACTGAACGTACATTTTCGAGTTTGTGCATTTTTTGTTGTTTCCTGATTTGATGTTTGATTCTAAATAGCTCTGAGGATGCTAAGATAATGAGCAGAGCCAAAGGAAGTAAGGTAAGAATTTTTGTATAGTCAGCATAATGTTAGAATGATTAGGAGCATTTAACCAGTAAATCAGTCTTAAACCAGTTATAACCATTGTAGACTAGTGACAAAATATCAGTGGTCTGCTTTGGAAAATTATAATGAATGTATCTTTCTAACTGTGTGTGTGTGTGTGTGTGTGTGTGTGTGTGTGTGTGTTTGTGTGTGTTGTGCTTTGCAAGAGGTTTTTGGGATTTGGGTTTGGTTTAAGATATGGAGGAGTATCACTGTAGGGCATTTTGTGTTTTTATTTTGGACAATATAATCCAGAGCTATAGTTATTTTAAATAGTATCCTTACCCAATAGTGTAACAGTTAAATCCTTGGTCTATTAAGTTGTTTTAAGAACCGCAACCTAAATTAAGTTTAACATTAGCCAATTAATGTTTTAATTCTTACTAAATACATCCCTCTTGTTTTATAGAAGTATGTGGACGCTTAAAGACAACAAATGTAAATGAATTATTTCTCTATTTTACTTTTTATTAAATACTTTTTTCCTTAACTTAAAAAAAAAATAGATCATCATCACATGAATTGGAATATGTGATCTATGGAATGTAACTTTTGAGAATCTGTGATTTCATTCAAAGTTTTTTAACTATACATGCTGGTTTTAAACCAGTAAAAATACTGATAATTAATGGTGACATCTGAATGGATAGAAGCTTTGAAATGACATTGTATTATTTGAGTAATCAGAAAATATCTTTTTTCAGTTAAGATAATGGAAAAAATATGGTTGGCACCATGATCATTTCATTAAAATACTCTGTGAATAGAGTGAGATAAACAATTAATAGCTTAAAAGTGATTAAAACCAGATTAGGGTTGACTCCAGAAGCCCATATGAAAAATACTATTTTAAATTATATTCATAAGGAAATTAACAACTTTGGACATGTCTGTTCTTCTGTTTTCGTTGTCTTGGTTTGTTTCTTCAGCTTAGATTGATTTTTTTGCAGAGGTGAAAGAATTTTCTGTCCCACATTGATGAAATAATTGCTTTAATTTTATAAATATTACCTATTTTAGAGTCTAAAATCCCACAGCTTATATTATCTTTCTTCCCATCCTCATATATCAACCAAACCTGATAAATTTTAAAATAATTTGAATTGCTAAGTAGTTTTATTTACTTGGAAATCAATGGGAATTTGGAATAATGTGAAATTTTCTTTGTTTGAATAGTGTTAACTTTTTACTATTAAGAGGAATAATAACTGCATAATTTAAATATTCTAGGCAAGGACTGTAAATATCATGTTTATGTTTACATATTGACAATTATAAGTGAAGAACATACTTTAAAAAAAAAAAAAACCTTTATTAATAGAACAGTCCATACAGAAATTTCCTTTTACAATACAGCAAAAATTCAATGAAATTAATAAAGTGAATTCATTTTTATTTTTTATTACTTTTTTTTTTTTTTAACATTTATTTATTTGAGAGACCGAGCACAAATGGGGGAGCGGCAGAGAGAGAAGAAGACAGAATCTGAAGCAGGCTCCAGGCTGTTAGCTGTCAGCACAGAGCCTGATGCAGGGCTTGAATCCACAAACTGTGAGATCATGACCTGAGCCAAAGTCGGTTAACAACTGAGCTACCCATGTGCCCCAAGAGAAGTCATTTGTAAAAGGGCTCATTGCAGGCAAAGTGCATGTGTTTTGACTTTGTGTTTCTTATCAAGTCACAGTAGTGTATGATTACTTAGATTGCTCACAGAGCTTAAGAATTTAAAAACAAAGCTTCTAAGTGAAAATGTAGCTTTAAGGAAAATGCTAAACATTTGTAAATAAGATCCAGGCTATTCGCCTTTTAGCTCTGCCTTATCTATATTTTTTTTTAATTTTTTTTTTTTTTTTTACATTTATTTATTTTTGAGACAGAGAGAGACAGAGCATGAACGGGGGAGAGTCAGAGAGAGGGAGACACAGAATCTGAAACAGGCTCCAGGCTCTGAGCTGTCAGCACAGAGCCCGACACGGGGCTCAAACTCACGGACCGCGAGATCATGACCTGAGCCAAAGTCGGCCGCTTAACCGACTGAGCCACCCAGGCGCCCCTGCCTTATCTATATTTTTAAACTCAAATCTCTCATAAAACAGCAGAAGAAAAATGCAGTGATTCATAGTAATTCATCAGTTGGTAACAATACAACCTATTGACACAAATAAATTTTAACTCCATAGAGCTCTTCAAGTGTTAACATTATTTTAAAACAGATTTTGTTTTCTTAACTTTGTGATGTAAGCTTTTCCAGTCTAAATATACTATCATTTTCTTTACAGATGTTTTTAGGCTCATTGGATGTTTTATTGATAAAGATTTATAAAATTGAAAGAAAATAATTAATATTAAATATCACGTTATTTTAGAAATGGCCTGAACTACGCATTTATTTATTCAGCATATATATATATATATATATATATATATATACATACACACACACTGAGTTTTTTCTGTGTGCCTGGTACTGTTCTCAGTGCTCAGAATACAACAGTGAGCAAGACAGACCTAGTCTTTGCCTCTGGGAGCCTACATTCTAGTAGACACTGTGCAATTGTATTATATTGAGTGAATTGTATATTAGCACAGATAAAATACTAGTGATTTAAATATTAAGTATGCTTTAAGGTAACTGAGTAAAAGTATTTATGTGCTTGGATATAAACAAATTTTGAATCCTTGTAACGTTTAAAAAATATTTTAAAAATATTTAAAAAATAATGGGGGGCACCTGGCTGGCTCAGTCATTAAGTGACCAACTTCAGCTCAGGTCATGATCTCACCATTCATGGGTTTGAGCCTCATGTCAGGCTCTGTGCTGACAGCTCAGAGCTTGGAACCTGCTTCAGATTCTGTGTCTCCCTCTCTCTCTGCTGCTTTCCCATTCACACTCTGTCTGTCTCTCAAAAATAAATATTAAAAAAAAAAATACATTCATGAATTTTTGCAGAGAGAATTATATTACCTTTCAGGGAATGGGCTCCCTTTACCTTGTATTTAAATATAATCTTTAAAATACCACGATTATAGTAAGTTTAATTAGAGTATAAAATTTCCCCATTTTTCTTTTTATAATAGCAATATTTGAGAAAACCATCAGTCCTATATGCTTCTGTTCTAGACAGTTTAAAAAGGAGTTTGATAATCTTGGCTTTAAGAAAATAACTATTTTTGTGGCATTTAATTTATTTCTTTTTATTAACAACATTTAATAATTTAAAGTTTCTGAAATTAAAAAAATTTCTTTTTAATGTTTATTTTTGACAGAGAGAGAGAGAGCAAGTAGAGGAGGGGCAGAGAGAGAGGCAGACACAGAATCTGAATCAGGCTCCAGACTCAGCCATCAGCACAGAGCTTGATGTGATGCTTGAACTCACAAACCACAAGGTCATAACCTGAGCTGAAGTCAGACACTTAACCAACTGAGCCTCTCAGGCACCCCCAAAATAAATTGTTGTTTTATTGCATACTGTTATATTCCCTTGATGTATTAATTTGCCAGGGCTATCATAACAAAATATCATAGACTAAGTGGCTTAAACAATAAAAATAATTTTCTTGCAGTTCTGGAGGTTAGAAGTCCAACATCAAGGTGTTGGTAAATTTGTTTTTTTCCTGAAATATCTCTCTTTGGCTGTCAAATGGATGCCTTTCTTAATATGGCCTCACATGGCCTTTTCTGTGTGTGCTCACGTCCCTGGTGTCTCTTTTCTCTTTGCGTGTTCAGATTTCCTCCTCTTATAATGATACCAGTTATATTAGATTACACCCACCCTGAGGGCTTTGTTTTACTTAATTCCCTCTCTGAAGTCCCTGTCTGCATATATAACCCCATTCTGAAGTACTAGGGGTTAAAGACTCAGCATCTGAACTTGGGAGCGCAGTACACTTCACCCATAACGTACTTGTAATAGTAGAATAAAGTATGTATTCTGTAAAATTAAATCAGTAGTTTAGGAGAGGTGGGTGGCCAACATGGCTGAGACGTAGGGGAATCTGTACTTCCCATGTCTCTCAAACAAAGAAGGGCTGAAGCCAAAGGACTTTGAACCCCAAGAGTCTGGGAGGAAAAGAAACTAAGTTTACCAGGGAGAAACCAGGACAACCTGAGGGGCCATAGGGCTATTTCAAGGAAAAAATTAAACCACACCTGGTGGAGGGTCCAAAACATCATTACAAGTAGGGAAATAAAATAACCAAAGTCACAACAACAGAGAGAAAGTAACACTCTCCACAAAACACTTCCTGAAGGGCCAGACCCTGGACAGTGTATGACCCCCTTTAACATAGCAGTGCTCGCAGATGTAGAGCACACATGACAAGCTTTTAAAACTCATAAGGGACAGAAAACTAGCCAAAATAATGCAATGGAAGAATTCTCATCAAATTCCAGGAAGAAATGACAGCTAAAAAATTGATCAAAACAGATACAAGCAACATAACTGAACAAGAATTTAGGAATCTATTGCCACAGAGATCAAGAGTTATCATGAATTTAAAAAGTGCTATAATGAGGTGCAAAATAAAATGGAGGTGGCCACAGTGTGAACTGAAGAGACAGAGGGGAGAATAGGTGAATTAGAAGATAAAATTATGGAAAAAGAGAAAAAAAATCTAGGATTATGAGGGGAGAATTAGAGAACTAAGTGATTCAATGAAACAGAACAATGACTGTATCATAGGAATTCCAGAAGAAGAGAGAGAAAGGGGCTGAAGGTGTTACGAACAAATCGTAACTGAGAATGTCCCAATGTGGGGAAGGAAACAGGCATTGAAATCCAAGAGGCACAGAGAACTCCCTTCAGACGTAACTTGAATCAATCTTCTGCACCACATATCATAGGGAAACTAGCAAATACAAGGATAAAGAGAGGATTCTGATAAACAGGCCTTAACATACAAGGGTAGACACATAAGGGTAGTAGCAGACCTATCCACTGAAAGTTGGCAGACCAGAAAGGAGTGGCAGGAAATTTTCAGTGTGATGAACAGGAAAAATATGCAGCCAAGAATCCTTTGTCCAGCAAGCCTGTCATTCAGAATAGAAGGAGAGAAAGATTTTCCCAAACAAAAACTGAAAGAATTCATCACCAATAAACCAGCCGTACAAGAGATCCTAAAGGGGATTCTGTGAGTGAAATGTTGCAAGGACCACAAAGTACCAGAGACATCACTACAAGCATGAAACCTGCAGATAACACAATGACTCTAAACGCATATCTTTAAATAATAACACTGAATGCAAGTGTACTAAATGCTGCAATCAAAAGACATAGCGTATCAGAATGGATAAAGAAACAAGACCCATCTATTTGCTGTCTACAAGAGACTCATTTTAGATCTGAGGACACCTTCAGATTGAAAGTGAGGGGATGGAGAGCTATCTATCATCCTAGTGTAAATCAAAAGAAAGCTGGAGTAGCCATACTTATATCAGACAAACTGGACTTTAAAAAAGGTTGTAACGAGAGGTGAAGGGCATTATATAATAATTACTGGGTCTATCCATCAGGAAGAGCTAACAATTATAAATGTCTATGCACCGAATTCAGGAGCACCGAAATATGTAAAACAATCACAAACATAAGCAACCTTATTGATAAGAATGTGGTAATTGCAGGGGACTTTAATACTCCACTTACAGCACTGGACAGATCATCTAGACAGAGAATCTGTAAAGAAACAATGGCCCTGAATGATACATTGGACCAGATGGACTTGACAGATACATTTAGAACTCTGTATCCCAAAGCAGCAGAATATACTTTCTTCTCGAGTGCACATGGCACATTCTCCAAGACAGACCACATAATGGGTCACAAAACAGCCCTCAGTAAATATAAAAGAATTGAAATCATACCATGCGCACTTTGAGATCTCAATGCTAGGAAACTTGAAATCAACCCGAGGAAAAAGTCTGGAAAACCTACAGAAGCATGGAGGTTAAAGAACATCCTGCTAAAGAACGAATAGGTCAACCAGGCAATTAGAGAAGAAATTAAAAAATATATGGAAACAAATGCAAATGAAAATACAACAATCCAAACCCTTTTGGATGCAGCAAAAGCAGTCCTAAGAGGAAAATACATTGCAATCCAGGCCCATCTTGAGAAATAAGAAAGATCCCAAATACAGAATCTATCAGCACACCTAAAGGAACTAGAAGCAGAACAACAAAGACACCCCAAACCTAGCAGAAGAAGAGAAATAATAAAGATCAGAGCAGAAATGAACAATATAGAATCACAAAAACAAAACAAAACAGTAGAACAGATCAATTAAACCAAGAGTTGGTTTTTTGAAAAGATAAACATAATTAATAAACTTCTAGCCAGGCTTCGCAAAAAGAAAAGAGAGAGGACCCAAATAGATAAAATCACAATTGAAAATGGATTTATTACACCCAATCCCATAGAAATACAAGCAATTACCAAGGAATACTATGAAAAATTATATGCCAACAAACCGGACAACCTGGAAGAAATTGGACAAATTCCTAAACACCCATACAGTACCAAAACTCAAACAGGAAGAAATAGAAAATTTGAACAGGCCCATAACTAGTGAAGAAGTTGAATCACTTACCAAAAATCTCCCAACAAATAAGAGTCCTGGACCAGATGACTTCCAAGGGGAATTCTACCAGACATTTAAAGCATAGTTAATATCTGCTTTATTATATTTTATATATTATAATATTATATATATAATTATATATAATATAATAATATATATACAATATTATAATATATATATTATTAATATCTGCTAATATTCTCAAGCTGTTCCAAAAAATAGAAATGGAAGGAAAGCTTCCTGACTCATTCTGTGAAGCCAGCATTACTTTGATTCCCAAACCAGACAGAGACCCCATAAAAAAGGAGACCTACAGGCCAATATCCCGGATGAATATGGATGCAAAGATTCTCAACAAGATACTAGCAAATCGAATTCAACAGCATATAAAAAGAATTACTCACCATGATCAAGTGGGATTCATTCCTGGGCTGCAGGGCTGGTTCAACATTCACAAATCAATCAATGTGATACATCACATTAATAAAAGAAAAGAACCATATCATTCTGTCAATAGATGCAAAAAAGTATTTGACAAAATACAGCATCCTTTCTTGATAAAAATCGTCAAGAAAGTCGGGATAGAAACATCATAAAAGCCATTTATGCTGGGGTGCCTGGGTGGCTCGGTTGGGCGACTGACTTCAGCTCAGGTCACGATCTTGCAGTCTGTGAGTTCAAGCCCCATGTTGGGCTCTGTGCTGACAGCTCAGAGCCTGGAGCCTGCTTCAGATTCTGTGTCTCCCCCTCTCTCTACCCCTCCCCTGCTCACGCTCTGTGTCTCTCAATAATAAATAAATGTTAAAGAAAAAAAATTTAAAAACATTTATGAAAAGCCCACAGCTAATATCATCCTCAGTGGGGAAAACTGAGAGCTTTCCCCCTGAGATCAGGAACGTGACAGGGATGTCCACTCTCACCACTGTTGTTTAACATAGTGTTGGAAGTCCTAACATCAACAATCAGACAACAAAATGCAAAGGCATCAAAATTGGGAAAGATGAAGTCAAACTTTTCACCTTTCGCAGACAACATGATACTCTACGTGGAAAACCTGACAGATTCCACCAAAAGTCTGCTAGAACTGATACCATGAATTCAGCAAAGTCTCAGGGTACAAAATCAATGTACAGAAATTGGTTGCATTTTTATACACCCGTAATTAAGCAACAGAAAGAGACACTGATCCCATTTACAGTTGCACCAAGAACCATAGAATACCTTGGAATAAACCTAACCAAAGATGTAAAAGATCTGTATGCTGAAAACTATAGAAAGCTTATGAAGGAAATTGAAGAAGACACAAAGAAATGGGAAAACATTCCATCCTCATGGATTGGAAGAATAAATATTGTTAAAATGTCAATACTACCCAAAGCAATCTACACATTCAGTGCAATCCCAATCAAAATTGCACCAGCATTCTTTTCAAAGCTAGAACAAACAATCCTAAGATTTGTATGGATCCACAAAAGACCCCAAATAGACAAAGTAATATTGAAGAGGAAAACCAAAGTGGGAGGCATCACAATCCCAGACTTTAGCCTCTACTACAAAGCTGTTATCATCAAGACCATATAGTATTGGCACAAAAACAGACACATAGACCAGTGGAATAGAATAGAGACTCCAGAATTGGACCCACAAATGTATGGCTAACTAATCTTTGACAAAGCAGCAAAGAGTGTCCAATGGAAAAAAGACAGCCTCTTTAGCAAATAGTGCTGGGAGAACTGGACAGCAACATGGAGAAGAATGAAACTAGACCACTTCCTTGCACCATACACAAAAATAAACTGAAAATGGGTAAAGGACCTAAATGTGAGACAGGAAACCATCAAAACCCTAGAGGAGAAAGCAGGAAAAAACCTCTTTTATCTTAGCCACTGCAGGTTCTTACTCGAGACATCTCCAAAGGTAAGGGAATTAAAAGCAAAAATGAACTGTTGGGACCTCATGACGATAAAAAGCTTCTGCACTGCAAGAGAAACAGTCAACAAAACTAAAAGGCAACTGACAGAATGGGAAAAGATATTTGGAAATGACATACCGGATAAAGGGCTGGTATCCAAAATCTATAAAGAACTCACCAAACTCCACACCCGAAAAACAAATAATCCAGTGAAGAAATGGGCAGAAGACATGAATAGAGTCTTTTCCAAAGAAGACATCCAGATGGTCAACAGACACATGAAAAGGTGCTCAACGTCGCTCCTCATCAGGGAAATACAAATCAAAACCACACTGAGAGAGTGGCTAAAATGAACAAATCAGGAGACTATAGATGCTGGCGAATATGTGGAGAAATGGGAACCCTCTTGCACTGTTGGTGGGAATGCAAACTGGTGCAGCCGCTCTGGAAAACAGTGTGGAGTTTCCTCAAAAAATTAAAAATAGACCTACCCTATGACCCAGCAATAGCACTGCTAGGAATTTACCCAAGGGATACAGGAGTGCTGATGCATAGGGACACATATACCCTAATGTTTATAGCAGCACTTTCAACAATAGCTAAATTAGAAAAAGAGCCTAAATGTCCATCAGCTGACGAACAGATAAAGAAGATGTGGTTTATATGTATAATGGAATACTATGTAGCAATGAGAAAGAATGAAATATGGCCTTTTGTAGCAATGTGGATGGAACCGGAGAGTGTTATCCTAAGTGAAATAAATCACGCAGAGAAAGATACCATATGTTTTCACTCATAGGTGGATCTTGAGACACTGAACAGAAGACCATGGGGGAGGGGAAGGGGGAAAAAAAAGTTACAGGGAGGGAAGCAAACCATAAGAGACTCTTGGATACTGAGAACAAACTAAGGATTGCTGAGAGGTTGGGGGAGAGGGGAAAGTGGGTGATGGGCATTGAGGAGGGAACTTGTTGGGCTGAGCACTGGGTGTTATATGGAAACCAATTTGACAATAAATTATTTTAAAAATAAATCAGTAGTTTAGGATAATGTAGATAAGTAATATTCTGGAAAGTTAAATATTTTTAGGACACCTTGAAAAAATAAATTTATTTCCATAAGGTATGATTTTTTAAAAAAAAAAATTCTTAAAACCAGGAGCTCTCCACTGGACATTTGATCTAATGAGGACCTATTTTAATACTGTTGTGGCCAAACAAATTTATGAATATCACTCCAGCATAACATTTTCCCTGTAAATTGCATGTTTCCTTTTTTTGTTTTTGTTGTTGTTGTTGTTGTTGTTGATTTTTTTTGGGGGGGGGTTGCCTTTGTTGAGGCAAAAGAGTTGCCTTTACCTTTCATGTATAACATACAATGAACTTATTCACATTATAGTGTCAAGCAACTATCTGATTTGCCATTCCATTTAAAAATTTATCAGAATGGGATACCTGAGTGACTCAGTCGGTTGAGGCTGACTTTAGCTCAGGTCATGAACTCGCGGCTCGTGGGTTCGAGCCCTGCATATACTCACTGCTGTCAGCCTGTCAGCGCAGAGCCTGCTTTGAATCCTCTGTTCCCCTCTCTCTGCCCCTCCCCCACTTGCACTCCCAAAAATAAATAAATATTGAAAAATAAAATAAATTATCTGAATCTTTCAGTTGGAGATATAAATCATCCTGCATCTTTTCATTTCCTCTTTAATCTCTGCACCAGGAATGAATTTTCTCTATAGATCCATTATTGTTGATGTTTTTAAACAAAGAATGGTTTTAGAAAGTTTGTTTCACTTCAGGACATGTATCACATGGGAAAGACACTAAGATTGCTTGAAATTTCAATTACTAGACTGCTGGCCAGGCTTAGTCACTAGCTAAATGACTTTGCTCTTACACTCTGTTAGCCCCTGGTACAGTTAAAATTTGTGCTTTAGCAAGGCACAGCAGAGTACTGTATATGTGGATCTTTGAAGGTGTGCCTAAATGTTAAGTCTATAAATGCTAGACTTAGAGGGTGTATACTTTGTGTTTGTGGCCTTATAAAGATAAGATACATATTAATGGCTCTTAGACTTTTTCTTAGTAATCTGTGAGTTCATTTCTCATGTGTTTGGTGGGGAAGAAGTGTCAGTGTTACACTATAATTGTTTATATACGGAGTTGTAGTATAATTGCAATCTGTATTTTGAAATTACCTTTTGTTTTTAATAGCTATTACAATGATTAACTGATTTAAAGTCATTAATAGTAAAAAAGATTTGTTAGATTTCTTAAAGAGCCAGAAACTCATGGATCTTTGATCATTAAAAATATATTTGCTAATACTTTATTCATAAGTCAAAATGTTAAAGAAAACACTTTTAAAACCTTTTAGTATTGATAATTCTGAACAAAATTGGGAGTTTTAAAATGAAATCCCATGTGGACATCACCCATCTTTATTAGTTATTCATGTTTGTCATTCTTAATTGAAAATACTCCTTTATTAATAAATAGCATTACTACTGTGTTTTGGACATATTTTCTTATTTTTGCTTAGTATAATGCATTGCAAAAGAATCTGTTAAAGATGCTTTTGATAAATAGAGGATTGTTATTTGGAAAATACTTTTTTTCTAGAAAACTAAAATTATTGAATGTATTTTATCTTCTAGTTTGAAAATCTGTCAAGCATATTGAAGCTTCCTGGTAAAAAGACGTTTAATAATATGGATAGAGATTTTTTAGAAAAGAGAAAAAAGGATCTAAATGCATATTTGCAGGTAAGTCCTTGTTTATTATTACTCATGGATTTTTATTTTAATATAGCGTATAGATATAGTAGATTTTTCTTTATTAAGTAATGTTTTAATATAATAGTGGAATAGAATACCACCTTTGAGTAGCATGTCCAATGTGACATGCAGTCTGCTCAGTAATTTATCAACATTATTTCTCTGTTTATTGACGAAGAAGTTTTCTAGACACTGAGTGATCAGGATTTTGTGTGTTCAGGGTTAGACGCATACACCTATCTTTTCTACATTACTGTAAAGTCTAGGTGTTTGATGGTACACCAAACAGTTTAATGTTTCCAATTCAGTGGATAGTAGCTCTTCAAGGTGTATCCAAAGCTAGCAGATTTTCATTCCTCATAAATGCTTCCTATGGTCCATAATGAGTCTAAGGCTTCTAAAATTGTAGGATAGTTCAAGAGAGGAATAGATTCAAGGGACTGTTTCTGACATGTAGTATTTTAGATTTACAGATTTCTGTCATGAAATAACAAAATTTGTCTCACAAGTTACTTACCTCATGAGCTGTTAGGACTCCCCGAAGTAACTTTGTTTTAGACATGGGTACCCAGATGCCAGATATAATAATGATACTACATTATAGTTCTTTATTCCAATGAATAATTTGCAAAGGTTTACTAGTAGACCCAGCCTCAGCCCAGGTATATAATGTTCTATTATTTAGATCCCCACTCCATCCTCTAGAACAAGGATCAGCAAATGGCAGACTGCAGACCAAATCTAGCTCACCACATGTTTTATTAAGTTTTATTAGAAAACAGCTATCCATTTAGTTTATTATCGTCTGTTACTGCTTTTACATTACTACAGCAGAGTTGAGTAGTTTCAGCAAACACAGTGGGCCACAAACCTGAAATAATTACTATATGAACCTTTATGAAAGGTTTACTGACCCTGCCTTAGTATTTAGTGAAACTTAGCTAATGCTATACTGGATATTTTGTTGGGGAAGTTTCTCTCTCTCTTACACATTTATAAAAGCATTTATAAGTTAAATTTGGTTTATTTATAACCATAATTGTAATTCCATGGCATTATTATTTCCTGAAAGGATAGTAAAAACATATAATCTCTTACTATTTACCTTTGTCTTCTGACTTAAAACTGAACGTCAGAAATGATTGGTATGACTCTTGTCAAACATTTTGATTTTTTTAATGTACTAGCTTTAATTGTGTAAAAATCTATATCAATTATTAGATATAGAAGATAACTACCTTCTTCCAAGTCTGGCTCCTTAAATGAATCTTTTAAAAGTGGCTGTACCATATATATTGTATCTAATGAACTCAATGTATGTCAAAACCTTCCACTGAAGGAACTAAGTAGTAGGTTATGCCATTAACAGTTGTGAAGGCCGTATTTTGTTTTCGTGCTTCTTTATGATGCTTCAGAGTTTTTATTTGGATTATTTTATGTACTTTCTATTAATATTAACATTAGAATTAGAATGTGAATAACATAATAGTTTACTGTTGTGGATCTTTATAGTATAAACTGTAAAGCCTGAAAATGGACTACTGGAGTCTCCCCTTATCCATGGTTTTGCTTTCTGTGGTTTGTTATCTATGGCCAGCTGTGGTCTAGAAGCAGAGATCGTCCTTCTGACGAATTGTCAGAAGGTCATTAGTAGCCTGATACTATGTCACACGCATATTGTCATTCACTTCACCTCATCTAATCATGTAGGCATTTTATCATCTCTTACCATCACAAAAAGGATGGAGACAGTAAGATATTTTGAGAGAGAGACCACATTCACACAACTTTTGTTAGAGTTTATTAGAATTGTTCTATTTTTAGCTGTTGGTAATCTCTTACTGTGCCTGATTTATAAGTTAAACTTTATCACAGGTATGGAGAGGGAGGACTACTGTGGTAAATCCATTCGGACAGCTTTGACATTAGATGCACTGAAAGTCAAAAATAGCACAATGAGAAAAATAGGCACCAAACTGTTAATGATAATAGAATTATTGATGACTTTATTTATAAACTGTATAATTGTGTTTTTTAAAGCACAGAATTAAAATTCTGTATATTCTTAACTTTCTAGCAGATAAAATTATAGACAGGAGTAAATTTCCAGTACCATATCAATATAAGATACCATTTTTTTCCTGTTAGTTACTACTAACTCCTGAAATGATGAAAGCATCCCCAGCTTTGGCTCACTATGTGTATGATTTCCTTGAGAACAAAGCCTACAGTAAAGGGAAAGGGGATTTTGCTCGCAAGGTAAGCAGACTATTACACTGGTTTTCTTTATAGGTCCGTTTTCATACTTTCTTTTTAAATAAAACAAAATAAATTTGTATATGTATGTTTTAAAACCAGAAAATTTTCTTAAATATTTCGTGGCATGTTTATCTTCTATGCATTAGTAAACTTACTATTGATAGGTATTCCTAATAAGTATAAACTCCTGTTTTTACATGTAGATTAAAGTCTAACAGGAGCTTGAAAAAAAGAAAAAAGATTTTTTGAAATAATGCAATAAGGAAGGTTTACCTGAGATAGGTCACAAGCTTTTCAATAACTTGAGAAGGAACTTTTACTGGGAGGAAATGTCTTATACATGGAATAAGGGTAAGAAAAAATGTTAAATAGTTTATGTTCCCGAAAGTATTTATGTCCCTTGAGTGAAAACGTTATTATTTTAAATGCCTTTCAAAGAATATGAGCTGTACACTTGGAATTAGATGGTAGGTTAAGACAATAAATGACTACCGAAATTGGGCAAGATTGTTTAGTAGGTGAGAATACAGACTTTGGAATTAGTCTTTGGTTTAACTCCTTACTCTCCCATTTACTAGCTATGACTTGGAATATGTTACTTCACCTTTTGGTCCTTTAGTTTTCTCAAGTAATGAAGACGTTCTCATTTTGAAGCGTTGTACGAATCAAATGTGATACTCCTTGTGTTATAGCACCTGGTACATCAGTAACCTCGGAATGAATGTTGGTTCTTAGTAGTAGTAGTGGCAGTAATAACAGGAGAAGTCACAGCACTCGGGAAAGCTGGGTGAATAATGTGCAGGAACTCTATATACTCTTGCAACTTTTTAGAAGTCTCAGATTATTTCAAAATGAAAAACAAAACAAAACCCACAACCTCCCTGCCACTCCTTCCCCCCACCCCCACCGAAAAGACTCTTTTTTTTTTTTTTTTTTAGAAGATGAAGAAATTGGTACAAAATAAGTAAAAATTAAGCATCAGAACTTTTATGATTTCTCTAGGGTGTTGGGTCTTAATGTCCAAGTGGATGTTAAGATTTTTAAGTGGAGTGTTATAATAACAAGCTCCATATTATGTACCTTACAATGTTGGAAGGAGGGGATGTGGTGGGATTGTCATTGTATTTCATGATTGACATGATTGAGTGGAAATTTCAACTCTGAATAGTTTTATTGTCAGTAGAGATTCCTTCTAGTGTTCCGTCTTTTTGATGTTTACCTTATATGCTCTCTTAAGATTGTATCAATTTTAAGATAAACTAATGAATTGATGACAGTTTTTTTGAGATAAAAGAAACATTACATCAGATCTACCCAATTCTTTAAAAAATTTTTTTTGATTTTATTTTTAAGAGAGAATGAGACAGGGGTGCCTGGGTGGCTCAGTCAGTTGAGCGGCCGACTTCAGCCCAGGTCATGATCTCGTGGTCCGTGGGTTCGAGCCCCACATCGGGCTCTGTGCTGACAGCTCGGAGCCTGGAGCCTGTTTCGGATTCTGTGTCTCCCTCTCTCTGACCCTCCCCCGTTCATGCTTTGTCTCTCTCTGTCTCAAAAATAAATAAACGTTAAAAAAAAAAAAAAAAAAAGAGAGAATGAGACAGAGACTGAGTGCGAGCAGGGGAGGGGCAGAGAGAGAGGGAGACAAAGAATCTGAGTCTCCAGGCTCTGACAGCAGAGAGCCAGACGTGGGGCTCGAACCCACAGACCGTGAGATCATGACCTGAGCTGAAGTGAGACACTCAACCGACTGAGCCCCCCAGGCTCCCCTACCCAATTCTTTTTTATCAACCATAGTAGCGTGTGTGTGTGTGTGTGTGTGTGTGTGTGTGTGTGTGTAAAGCACATATATGTTTGTATATCCAAACAGCTATGTGTCACTTTTTAAAAATATTACTACTGGAGTTTAAAGATCCTTCCAAATCATTTCTGGAAATCCTTAGTAACATACATTTTTGATAAATCATGTTGGTAATTACCAAGTTCATCTTGACCTCTTTTAGATTGGCAAAATAATTTTATGCATGTCAAGAATTAGAGGTTTTTCAGCTACATATCCTTTTTGGCTAAATTATAATTTAATATTTTTTCCTTAATTATATTTCACTGGACATTAAATAGCTATTAGAGAAAATCACCTGCAAGCATTTTATCCGTGGCTCTCAGAGCTTGAGAAATAATACATTATAACACATTAACTTGGTCACACAATTTGTCTAGCCTTGCAAGACATGCAGGCGATTCCTAGGAAGAGATAAGTAACAGTCTTCCTTTATGCACACAGTTATCTTTCTTCCAGTTTATTTTATTTTATTTTTTATTTGTATGTTATTTATTTATTTATTTATTTATAACATTTATTTATTGTTGAGAGACAGAGAGAGAGTGTGAGCAGGGGAGGGCAGAGAGAGAGGGAGACACAGAATCTGAAGCAGTTTCCAGGCTGTGAGCTGTCAGCACAGAGCCCGATGTAGGGCTCAAACCCATAAACCACGAGATCATGACCTGAGCGGAAGTTGAATGCTTAACCGACTGAGCCACCCAGGCTTCCCTATTTTTATTTTAGAAAGAGATAGCATGAGCCATGGAGAGGGGAGAATCTCAAGCAGGCTCCATGCTCAGTGCAGAACCTGACACAAAGCTTAATCCCACAACCCTGAGATCACAACCCAAGCTGAAATCAAGAGTCAGATGCTCAACCGACTGAGCCACCCAAGCACCCCTCTATCCAGTTTTACATCATGGTATGAGGCATTTTAAGCTATAGTTAGGGATCTAAATTTAAGTTAAAATTAATTTGTGTTGTTACTGATACACATATCTGAAGTGATAATGAATAGGCAACATTTTTGGTAAGTCAGGATACGTGTACATTTATGATGGCAATCCATAATTCACTCCTCTGCTTGGTAATTTACACATTTGTTTGTTTGTTTGTTTGTTTAAGCATGTTTTAAGAGATATCCTGTTTTTGGAAACCTTGTCATAAGTGATGGACTCTGTTTTTATGCTTCTAAAATTCTGTTTTTTTTCAGGATTAGGCATCAGAATCATTTGTGGAGGTTTTTCCATCCCCCTAGTTTATCCATTCCGCACCCCCAACACAGATGCTTGGACTTTACCCTCAGAAATTAAAAAGCAAAAAGGAAGAAGGATAGAAAAATAAATGGATTCTGTAGGGCAAGGATGGTGCACAGGCAACTATTTATAATTATTAACTAACTCATGATATAGATTTAGGTTCTGTCTTTTAAAAGAGTATCAGTGATAGTTTAGTGTTAAGATAGCATGAGGCTACATATATAAGACCACACAATTTTACACACAAGGGCACATGCACAGAGTGAGTTTCATCTTTTTATCCTTTTTACCTCTGTATCTGTGTACCAGTGGTAGTGTTTTTCAAATCCTTCTTCATCTTTGATTTTTGTCCTTTGGTTCTCCTCTGACTTGTTCTTTTGTGACAGTGTCCCTCCTGAATGTTACATATTCCATCAAGCATATCTGTAGTGCTATTGGCTCAGTTTAATCCAAGGAGTAACTAAAAACTCCCAGTTATTTTACAGTTCTCTTGAAATTCACTTTTTGCTGTTGTTTATTAATAGTACTTATTTTATCTTTTCTAGTTTTTCTTAATGAAAAAATCATGAAAACATTAGAGTAAAGGAATTTTGTCTTCTTGAACTCATCTCTTAACATTGTGCTGTGTTCCTGAAGCAATGGAGTTCGTTTTTTCTTTTTCTTTTTCTTTTTCTTTTTCTTTTTCTTTCTTTTTCAGGGAACATAATTTGTTTCTGCAATAGTTTTCATGCAACTCACATTTTCTGGAAAATATTCTTTAGTTTTTTGTATGACTTTGGTTTTCTGTCCCTTTTTTCTTTTTTGTTTCTATTAAAAATCTCAGTACCATATGTAGGCTATTTTGGTTTCTAGATATTTCTCCCTTTCTTAATTGAAATTATCTAACATTTGTACAATCAGAATGTCAATTTTAATGCTTCCTAGCCCTCTGGAGATTATTCCTTTTTATGTTCCTCATCACATTTTCTTTTATACTTCTTCTATTCTGTCTTACTAAAGGATTCCATGTTCCCTGTATAGATTTAAACATTATGTAATGTAATCTAAACTTATTTAAAAAAAAAAGATCTTAGTTGTTAATTACTTGAGCTTTCTGCTTATTTTATCTAATTGTTTATTTTTCAGTGTTTCCTCAAAATGTCTATGTTATTGTTGCCTTGAATTGTAGCAGAAGTACATTGTGGCTAATTCCATTTGCGTTAATTTCTCTTTGGGAATTTTTTTTTTTTTTCAGGATTTCCTTAATAAGGCAGCCAAACTTAGTATCTCTAACAGTGTATTTTATTTTTATATAAGTGAAAGCTTATATTTTCTAGCAATAGCCTCATCACCCCCAAGCTTTTAATCATATTTGTGTGTGAAAATACAGCTTTAAGACCATACATTTTGAAGACAACAGTTCTGTACTTTTAAAATACAATGAGATATTATAGACTAGAAAATGATTGCATTCTTCTTGTGTATTGATTCTGTTTTTCCCACACTTCTCAGTTAAGTAACAAATCTGATAAAATGAAGTCATGGTATGATATCTTTTCCCCTTAGATGGACACTTTTGTAAATCCACTTCGAAATTCTATGAGGAATGTTTCAAATGCAGTTAAATCCCTCCCTGATAGCTTGGCAGAGGGAATGACTAAAATGTCAGACAACATGGGCAAAATGTCAGAAAGATTAGGCCAAGACATAAAGCAATCATTTTTCAAGGTAAGAAGATGTTTTCAGTAATACCTACAGCAAACTATTTTTAAGTTAACTAAGATTTATTGAGCTCCTGCTTAGATTTACCTTATTTCTTTTCAGAAGTCCACAGCCTTCTAGACATATAGTCTTATAAATAATAAAAAAAACTAAAGAGAATAAATTCTTATCAGAAATGGATACTCTACAATCCAGTCATTCCTCAAGCTCTGCTGTGGTAGAATTGTAAAAGCCAGTGATGTTAACATTATTTATACTGTTATATTCTATTATGCCGTTTTTATTTTATGATGCTATTAAATTCTAAAACAAAGCAAGTAAGCGCTATTGTGCAAATTAGCTATGTTAGTATTCATCAGGAAATATAAAGCCTAATTTCTCCTGATTCACATGATCAAGTGGCTAGATCAGAGGGAGGAAAAATCTCACAGTCCTCTATCTCTGAGCCCATAACTTATTTTTATATACCAGTGAGTGGTATTAGAGTTTCCTAGGAAACTTTTTCATTACATTAGCAAATACAGGTAGCAGACCAAATAGGTTGTTACTTTCTCATTTATACTTTTTATTATTTTGACCTACTTGTTTAAGGTTATGATCAAGACTATAAAAGAAAGGATGTAACTATTAGAGTTTTCTATTTGTTAGATCATGTGTCAGATCTACCTAAATATCTATCATATATATACGTATGTATGTATATTTAAATAACAGAAATTCATTAAGAGACAACTCCTAAAATAATGTGTATCTTAATCCATACTTTTCTATTTATTCTCATACTTTCTCTGATGCTTTATCTTTGTTTCTAATCATGGGAACATAACGCTAACACTGAAAATGAGGATTTTCCAGTGCCATTCTTGCTGATAACTACCCATATGACTTTGTACAGAACTCACTGAGCTTTTCCAGGTCCCTTTTCCTTACTAGTAACATGAAGGGGTTATAGGTAATCTTGATGATTCCTGTCATGCTGACAAATGATAATTTGTCCATTTTCCCCATAACTTATATTATCTAACAACAGGTTAATTCATTTTTTAAGCTTGTTAATATACTGTTAAGCTCCCTATGGTAAAAGAAAGAAGATTGGAATTTTGTTCCCTGGCTGTGCTATGAACATTTGGTTTTTAAATCATTTAACCTTTCTTAGCTTTAATTTCTTCTAAAAAGTATAGGAGTTTGACTAAATAATCTCCCCTTCCAACTCAAAAGTCCATTTTTTCTTTTAAAGGAAAAAATATCTTTTGGTAAAGAAGTAATCACACTTTAACATTTGGTTTCTTATTGTAGATTATTAATACTTTTTAATACTATGTAAATTTTGCTTATGTATTGTCCCCAAAATAAAATTAAACACTATTATTATGCTTAGTGCTCATTTTGATTGATTATTGTATTGTGTTCTTTCACTGTCTTCTTTAGTGTGTTTACTTTGTTGTTTTTTGTTTTTGTTTTTGTTTTTAAATGTTAGGTGCCTCCTTTAATTCCGAAGACTGATTCAGATCCTGAACATTGTCGGGTCTCAGCTCAACTTGATGATACTGTGAGTTAATTTTGTTTTTGGTAGTACTCAACTGTAATTGAAATCATACTTGGCAAATCTTTTTAACTTTTTAACAAAGTATAATATGTATATCTATCAGTAATGTGTATATATTGTATGTGTTAAGTTTGATGATTTCTTACAAACTGAACATGTCCATGTAATCACTCTAAACAAGAAACAGAATGTTAATACCCCAGAAAGCCCCTAATGCTCTCTTCCTGTCACTATCCTCTCCCCACCAAGGATAATCACTATCCTGACTTCTACCCTGCTTTTATACTTTATATAAATGAAACAGTAAGGTATGTACTCCTTTAAGTCTGGCTTATTTTGCTCAACATTGTGATATTCTTCCATGTTGTTTTGTGTGATTGTAGTTTCTTCATTCTTGTCGACCTACAGTATTCCATTTTGTAAATATAGTATAATTTATTTGTTGTATTATGAGTAGTACTCCTATGGACATTCTTGTACATGTCATTTGATTAAAAAATTAAGTACACATTTCTGTTGGGTCTATACCCAGGAATGGAATTGCTTGGTTAGAGGGTATTCATAGATTCAGTTTTAATAGATACTGTCAAATAGTTTTCCACAGTGTCCGTGCTGCTTACACTGCTACCAGCAATGCATGAGAATTTCAATGCTCCATAGCCTGCCAACAGTCAATATGTTACGTCTTTTAAATTTTAGCCACTCGGGTTGTCTCATGTGGGTTTCCATTTCTCTGATGACTGTTGAAATGTTGAACCTTTTTGCATATGTTTATTGGCCATTTGGGTGTCTTGTCTTGTGTGTCTAGCTCTTTCCTCTGTTTTCTGTTGGCTTGGCTGTCTTTGTCTTTTTGATTAACAAGAGTGCTTTATATAATCTGAATAGTGGTTCTTTGTTAGATATAAGTATTTGTGTATTGTGAATATCTTCTGATTTGTGTCCTGTTGTGTAATGTATATATATAATCTGTGCCTACTGAAAGGTCACAGAGATCACCTATGATTTTCTTTAAAAATATTTTTTATTTTATCATGGAAAAATTTAGATTCCCCATTCATCTAGGATTGATTTTTGTGTATGGAATGAGGGTAGGGGTCCAGTTGACCCAGGCACCATTTAATGAGAAGGCCCTCTTTTCCCATGTGTCCTATATTTCTCCCTTGTGACAAATCAGATTATCATATATGTTTGAGTCTGGGCTTTGTATTCTGTTTTCTTAGGCAGATTTATTTTCTTTTTTCTTTTTTTTTTTTTTTTAATTTTTTTTTTTCAACGTTTTTTTTTTTTTTATTTATTTTTGGGACAGAGAGAGACAGAGCATGAACAGGGGAGGGGCAGAGAGAGAGGGAGACACAGAATCGGAAACAGGCTCCAGGCTCCGAGCCATCAGCCCAGAGCCTGACGCGGGGCTCGAACTCACAGACCGCGAGATCGTGACCTGGCTGAAGTCGGACGCTTAACCGACTGCGCCACCCAGGCGCCCCGGCAGATTTATTTTCAAGTTACAATTACCTCCCTTCAGTTTCACATTGAAATTCTTATAATAAACTGTATTAAAGATAATCTATTATTTGCTTTTTAAAATTCATTTTAGAATGTTTTGTTACGATTTATGCTGGTATAATATCCAAAACATCATACCTTCTGTTAGAGGTTTTTACAATTTAGGTATTTATTAGAATTACCATGTTGTTCCAAACTTGTGAGTATACTTGATTAGAGACTAGAGCAATATTTATTTTACCTCAGGAGTGAAATTGGTCTCTTTCCCCACCAGCCATGCCCCTCACCAACCTCAGCCACCCCTTGTTTGGTTTAGCTATGAGTTTTCAACATGTGAAAGGAAAGGTGCACTAAGAAAATGTTGACAGCATGACAGTGAAAAATATATAACTCATGGAATTTCCTAAAGATTTAAGTTACAACATGGATGAGGAAATAATTAGAGTATGTTGGTGATGAAAGTATTATAAAATTACTGGCATTTATATGCAGTTTTATTATAGTTCTAAATCTTTGCTTTGTATGTATTTTTGGAATCAAAACATTCTAGTTGCATTTACTTTTTACCTTTTTTTAAACTTTTTTTTAACTTTTTTCTAGTTGTCTTTACTTTTACCTTTATTTTTATACCATTAATTGCATATTCCCATAACAAAAGTGTACAGATTTTTACTTGTTAAAAGTTAAAATTTTAGAAATGTAGTGAAATACGCCTTTTGTAGTATTAACTTAGCTATATACTGGATTTTATTTCAGCTTCTTAAAATACCTAAATACAGACAACTCACTAACAAAGGAAAACATGTTATTTTGTGTAGATTGTGTTTTGTTCTATTAAATAAGGAGAAATGTTGAGAATATTTTGTTCTCTTGTAAAAGATGCTCCAGAAAATAGGCAAAGGGAATAGCATTTACCTTATCAGACTAGTACAGACTCTACTAAAAGTAAAAGAGCCAAATTTTCTCTTCCCAGGACGTCATAGATTCACTTTAAGAAGTTTTTTTCTCTACCACCGTGGAATTGTAGGGTTGTGAAATTTTATATTGTGTCAAAATGACTGTTAAAAACATATATTTTATTTTATTTTTTCAATATATGAAGTTTATTGTCAAATTGGTTTCCATACAACACCCAGTGCTCATCCCAAAAGGTGCCCTCCTCAATACCCATCACCCACCCTCCCCTCCCTCCCACCCCCCATCAACCCTCAGTTTGTTCTCAGTTTTTAAGAGTCTCTTATGATTTGGCTCTCTCCCACTCTAACCTCTTTTTTTTTTTTTTTTCCGTCCCCTCCCCCATGGGTTTCTGTTACGTTTCTCAGGATCCACATAAGAGTGAAACCATATGGTATCTGTCTTTCTCTGTATGGCTTATGTCACTTAGCATCACACTCTCCAGTTCCATCCACGTTGCTACAAAGGGCCATATTTCATTCTTTCTCATTGCCACGTAGTACTCCATTGTGTATATAAACCACAATTTTTTTATCCATTCATCAGTTGATGGACATTTAGGCTCTTTCCATAATTTGGCTATTAAAAACATATATTTTAAAAATAGACTGAATGTTAGATTATGAAGACTATAATACAACTTGTTCTCTGATGTCTGAAATAGTGGCAATAATTTTGTAAAAGCAGCAAAAGTAGCCATTCATAATAGATAGGTAACTCAAACATTTTTTTATTTCTTCCCATATTTTGTCAGGTGGATGACAATATTCCACTTAGAGTAATGCTGCTTCTTATGGATGAAGTGTTTGACTTAAAAGAGAGGAATCAGTGGTTGCGAAGGAATATCAAAAACCTACTTCAGCAGCTTATTAGAGCCACTTATGGTGATACTATTAACAGGTACCAGGGTTTTTTGTTTTTTTCTCTTTTTTGTTTTTTTTTTTTTTTTCATCCCTTAGAACTGTTCTTACTTAGCTTTTAAACTTGTACTTCTGGAAGTAGATTGCTCAACTTTTATAGGAGAATTTTCATCTCTGGGCCTTTTATGATCATTAAAACAGCCTGGTGTTTTTACAGATAATTTACATACAAACTAAGTTGCTTACTCCATGAAAGTAGTGTTTCCTTATTTTATATATTTTCTAAAATTTTCACCCTACTCATTTAAATTTCCTTACTTTCAGAAAAATAGTTGACCATGTTGATTGGATGACCTCACCTGAGCAAGTAGCGGACTTAGTGAAACGTTTCAGGTATATCTTAAGACACAGTCACTTCTTTCAGGTAGTACAGTGTTTAGCATTGTTATCACTAATTAACTTACACTGCTTTTCTTTTCTTTGTTTTCTTCCTTTTTGATGAACAAAAAGACTTGTAAGAATTATAATAAACATTTGTTCCATGGACGCTTTGATCTGTGTTTCTTTAAAACCAGAATTGAAACAAGTGTTATAGAATAATCTTTAAGATACTGGTTACATTTTATCATAGTAATGTGACTTGAAAATAATTGAAATCCTTGATTTTAAATGAAAATTTAAAAAAAATATGTACATGTCTGGCTCTGGACTTATTATTAACTATTTGAACCTCTGAAAAGAATATAAATCAAGAGCAGTAGTACTCCAGTTCATATGTTCATCCTACACAAATACCCTGCGCCTCTCCTCTGTGCCTAGTAATTTGCCAGTCATCAGGACTGAGATAAAATACAGTCCCTTTAAGGAAAGCATGGCATAGTCCAGAAATGAACCTCTTTTCTAAAAGTGAAAGATAAGGCATATTCATGGCATCATGTACTTTGAAGTAACAGAAGCAAGAAAGGAGCTGTCAATATTGAACCTTAATTATTTGCTTGGCACCTACTGCTTTATGTACACTTTCTGATTTTTATCCTATTTTATGAGATACGAATTTTTGTCTCCATTTTTTATTATGTGGAAACTGAGGATTAGAGAAGTTCAGCGGCTTGTCCAAAGGCTCACATGCTGTAAAGTAGGGAACAGCAAATTTCTTTAATCTGAAGCTGAGTTTCTCCTCCCTACCCCACACTGTTTCCAAAAGTCTGACCACCTGCTATGGCACATGTACATTCCATTTCAGGGTAGGGTAGTGATGTTTACTCTGGAGCACTGATTCCCAGCCTTGGCTGCATGTTGGAATCACTTGGAGAGCTTTAAAAAATAGTGATGTTTGGGTCCCATCTTAGGAGCCTAACTTACTAATTAATCCAGTAGAAGGCCTAAACATTAAGATTTTAAAGCTCCCATGTGTTTCTCATGTTCAGTCAAAGTTAAGAAAAACTGCTCTGGGAAGTCTGTCTCCCTCAGCCCAAATTCCCAGGTGGAACCTTAGGTATTGTGCTCAGTTCCTATCTTTGGCCTGTGAATTGGAGAATAGAAATCAGACACACCAAGTGAGGGAGAATAGGGTGTGAATGTGAAAGGAATGTTGTAAAAAGGCTAGCTGTAAGTGTGTGTGCAGGATTGGTTCAAATTGGCTAAGTTATAGGGGCACCAAGGGAGATTAACTATAAGGTATCCAAATTCAAGCTATTATGAGGTTGTATTTGGATAAGATTTCATTCTCATTGAGATCAGAGGCCTACTTTGAGTTTAAATGTAGTCGCCTATATATTCCATTTTGCTATCTTTATCACTTGTTAATGTTTGTAAGTTATTCTAGGGCAGAATTCATCTGTTACTTTTCCAATGTATATCCCTTTACACTTAAAATTGAACCCTGCTCTTAGTTACTATTTGTTGAATATCATACATCTATAAAATTTCATAATGTTTCCACTTTCTGTTAACATTTGTGTCTTCTGTAGAAAATTGGAATAATTGTGCTAACTTGTATCATTTGAAAATGAAAGTTTTTACAAGATTTATTTGATTTTCTTAAATAGAGATGCCTTTTGGCCAAATGGCATTTTAGCAGAGACTGTTCCATGCAGAGATAAAGCTATTCGAATGAGAACAAGAGTTGCAGGAAAAACTAAATTACTTTCAATTATGCCAGGTGAGTGAACATGTTTGATAAAAATCTTATTATTAATTTGTAGTTCTTCTGAATTTTTGGCATTGAGCATGCTGGTTTAGCTGCCTTTTGATTATAGTAACTACCAGTTAATGACTTGCCGTATATCAGCTATTGTGCTACGCATTTCTCATATATTCTTTACTAATTCTCATAACAGTATTAAGAAGCTAGGCACTGTTAACATCACAGCTTTCTATGGGTGGAAACAGCAGCTCAAAGAGGTTAAAGAAGCTACCCCAGGTTCAGAGCTAGTATAATAAGTGACTGTTCAGCTTCTGCTCTGTGCTCAGCAACTGGAAAAGCCACTACTTTCAGTCATGAAAAAACAGTGGTGCTTTTAACCACTTCATTTGCTACCTTGAACCATTTTGAGAATAAAGTTGATGATAAATATCCTGTGTAACAGATGAAAGAGCTAATAAAAGAACATGAAATGTGAGGTTTCCAGGAAGAATATTTGTCCTACTTCAGAGAAAAAACAAATTCTTTCAGAGATTCCTTTTACATAGTAACAACTGTTTGGTCCATTAATCTCTATTAAAACATGATTCCAAAGAAAGTATACATAGTGGCATTCTGTTCTAATTTGCATTACTTTAGAACACTGCTATCTCACTAACTTAGACTCACTTTGTCCCCATTTTGATTTCTCTCAACAAGAGAGCCTATGTCATATGAAAAGCAGTTTTGTGTGACTGGATGGATGTTTGCTTCCTTCTTTAGTTACGAATATCTTTGAAAATACTTAGATATTTCTTCTCCACATTTTAATTATGAATATAGAGAATGGAGAAGGAGTATTTGTGAAGTTCTTTAACATCATTTAAGGTTTTTTTTCTCTTTGTTTTTCTTTAAAACTATATTTTCATCATAGATTTAAAAATCTCTCTTCCATCGGTTAAGTTGGAGGTCTGCCAAATGGTTATTAATTCTGCCTTATAGATTATACTATTGCATTTGGAGAAAAAAAAACAAATCATAGAAATAACATCTTAGGAAAATAGAAATAAACAATAGCTTAGGATGAAATATTATTTAATGTACTATTTATTAGTAAACCAGTTGTGCTGTAGACTGAATTACATAGCTGAAAGAAACTTTATTGCATTTGTTCAGTAAATATTTATTAAGAGCGTATCATGTGCCACACTTTCTTTGCATGAATCTCTGCCTTCTTGGAGCTTGCATTCTGTTAGGGAGACACAGGCAGAAGGCAGAGCAATAGAGAAAAGCCAGAATGTGAGCTCTTGGTGAACGCTGAGGAGACCAGTAGTCTGGTGAGTTGCTGTTGTGAGAGGAGAGGACACTTGTGTGAGGACTCGACGGAAGTGAGGGAAAATACAAAGCTGTATGTTTTTATATATACATAATCCCTTACCTGTTTTTAGTACATTCATAAGCCATTTGCTTTAAATTGTATAGTACTCCTACTTAGAGACATACTTTTTGGAAGTTGTATGTTTCTTTTGAAAACAATTACATAGCATTTACTGCTATTGGGGTCCTGATTATAAATCATTAAGGATAATCATACATATTCCCTTACTCAGATATCTGTAATAACTTCACGTTGCCTAGGAGTAAACTCCAAACTTGGCTCACTCTGGTAGCCACAGCACTTTTTTCCATTCTTCCCTCCACTTTTTTTTTTTTTCCAAAGAATCTTAAAATTTAGCTGAATTGTAGCGCTCCCATTTTTCGAACCTGCCTTGTTTTTTCCACTTAGGGCTCATTTGCTCATTGCTCTCTCCACCAAAGGTAAACCATCATCTGTTTGTGCCTGTCAACATCCCGCTCAGGTAGCAAAGTCTACCTCACTCGTCACTTCCACAAAGAGAGCCTTTCCTTGTTGTGTACCATGTGAAATTCTCCCCCCTCTGTAAACATCTTCATACTTATGGTATTTTCATGGCACTTTGACCATTGCAAGTTTTTTGAGATCAGTAATCAGCTTTCGTACATCATTTCCTTATAGTATTTCTCACTGTGCATTAGATACATTAAGACTATTTGTACAGTGTGTAAGACTTTGTGGATTACTTTTCACATTATTTCATTAAAGTTCTCTAAATTCTTACAGTTATAAGAGTTTGCTTATTGTAAATCCCCATTTTACAGATAAGGAAACAAACTCAGGATGGGTAAGTACCATATAGGTATTAAGGGATTCTAACTCTAGTGTGGGGTTTCTGAGTCCGGATCCTGATTTTTCCTTTGCTTTATCATCCCCAGTGTCTAGTAAGTAGGTGGCTGCCTGCAGATGTTTAAATTTTAAGTCTCAGTTATAATATGTAGCCAAAACACATTAACTGAATACCTCCTGTATTACTCAACTGTGTATTTAATATACTTTATTTAACTTAGAGCATAGTTTAGGCCTTGCGTTTCCTTTATATGAGTAATGAATTATGTTTATTTTCCCCCTCTTCATTTAGATGAACTGAAGCACATTATTGGGGCTGAGACAACACGAAAAGGTATTCTTCGTGTTTTTGAAATGTTTCAGCACAACCAGTTAAATAGGAGAATGGTTTATGTCTTCCTGGAAGGCTTTTTGGAAACCTTATTTCCACAGTATAAATTTCGTGAACTTTTCAACAAACTGCATTCACGGTCAAAGCAGATACAGAAATATAAACAGAAACTTCAGACTACTCAAGCGCCTTCTTTACAGAAAAGGTGACACTCCAATCTATGAAGCTGGTGTTCATTTTGTCCAAGACTAATAATATGGACAGATCTTCTGGGGCTTAACTCATATACTGTTGTGTCGCACCAGTCTTTCAGTGTCTCAAAATAGATTATTAATACATCCATAGGACTGTGGTTCTTCTCATCCTCGTCTGTAATCCAGCCACTACCAAGAGAGATTTCTGTGTCTTAAATGATTTGGTGCATATTTTTGCAGCATTGAGAGGATACTGCCCCCTTCTCAAGCAAGAATGACGTTGGTCTCTTCCATTTCAGCCTAATCAGCATTTTCCAGCAATGACAAAGTGCCAGAATGTATATACGAAAGCTAAGGAAAGCACAAAACAATGGTTCACAGATAAACTGGCTAATTTGTTTAACACTGGGAAACTGAGCAGTGTATGACTTGGAGGGATTTGTTTTTTGCATAATAATTTTATAGGTCTTTATCAGAATTTTGATATAATGTGGATTAGCCAGGCGAATGATCTTTGCAACATCTGCTTCAGGTCTGGGGAAAGTGACAGGATGCCCTTAAAGTATGAAGTAACCTTATATCCTAATCACAGTTTTGTGACATAAAACCAATCAAAACCAGAATTTGATTGGATTTGTTATTCATTGGTATAAAACAAATTTTAATTGATTCTTATGTGCTTTGGGGCTCTATTTTGCTCTTATGGTACTCAACCATAAATTTTCTTCTGGTATTCTGTGTGCAAAATAAGCATATAGTGGCATTCTCACTTAAGTTTCAAAATTATTACAGGTTTCTTTATCTTTAAGAGATTACGGATTATACAATAGGGAGTATAATCTCTTGAAAGAACTGCCAAATACATTGTTGTTTTAAAAAATATGGAAATTAAAAAAAACACACTCTTGAAAGTTACAATATGATAATTTTAAATTGTGTGATCTAGACATACCTTAGGCGATTGCAAAAGTAGCAAATCAAAGGATTAAATGAGCTTAGTAGTCATATGTAAACATACAAATTCTTAATTCTATTACTGTGTATATATGAAAATAAATAATGAAAACAGAACTATAATATTTTTTAAAATATGCTTTTATTTATATTTTGCATAATGTAAAATTCTACTAAATAAAGCGAGTTGGCAAAACCCCTGGGTGTATACATTTAAATCCCTAAAATAATTTTATACCAACAACAACAAATTACCTTTTCCAGTTTTGGAGCCTCTGCATTTCTTATAGTTTCTCGTTCTCCATTTGTCCATCTTGGAAGTCTTCATATCCCTTGTATGCAGGATTTCTGCATAGTTTTAAATACTTACACTGACTAAGGGTTTGGGTATGTCAGCATTTTTTGTTTTAAAAATACTTAACACTACAACCTTAAAATAGTGAAGCTACTCATCAGACCACTGAGCCAAGATCCTGGTATTAAAAGAACGTCTGGGTGCTTAAGATAAAGGGACAGAGTATCAGTATCCCAGTTATTTGGGAGCTTTAAGATTGGAACAAGATGTTACTGTCTTGTTTTCACTGAGGTCCTACTTACAGAGTGAAGCCTAATAACAGAATAAAGCCTTCCTTTAAAGCTTTATAATAATAATCATATTTATTAATGATGCTGTTGTGCATACTTACAGTATGCATATATTCAGTATGTGTTGCATGTCTAAAGAATTACATAAATGAAATCCCTTTCATTGCAACTTGGAAATGAGAAAAGATCCTTATTGACTCTGGTGGAAGAAATAGTATTTTTTCTTCTCATTGTGTCTCCCTGCTGAGGTCCCTCCCGATGCCCCAGGCTTTCAAAGTGAGGATTTGTGAAACACGTCTGTGGGATGCATCGGCATGGCCACAAGTGCAATGATTTTCAAATATACCCTTGCCCATTTCAAGTATATTTTTGACATAAATAAGTCTAAGAGTAAACAAGAATTCATGTAAGAGCCTAGTGTGTACCTGTGAAAAGCATTTCCAGATAATGTGAGGAATGTTGGCCATCAACCAGGGAAAGAAAGGTCGTGCAAAATGGCAACTTTTCATAACAGAGCCCTGCAAGGTAACTGCAGTCATACCAAAAACTATATGAGTAAGTGGGTTTTTAAAACAATTTTTGTTGAAAGAGTTTATATTTCAGAAGCAGAAATGTCAAATGGTAGAGTCTATGTAAATGGCTGTGCGTCTTCTCCACGCACATCTGTGTTTTTACATCAGAGAGAGCTGTGGTCATGCTAAAATTAGAGATACGTTTTAATGACTTGGTCAAGCTGTATGTAAAATATTTAATCCATGTCAAGTACAGTGTACTACATTTAATAAAGTTATTACATTTAATGCATTTATTGCATATATAAATATATACCTGAAGAGGCTTTAAGTCTTCGGATATTTGATTTTTGAATGTGTTTTTAAGTCAGTGGTGCCTTTAGGCAAGAACCTTCAAAATTAATCATATTTTGTTTGGGTTTTCTGATTTTTCAGGTAACATATAAACTATTTAGAAACCGTCACTACTAACTTCTAGTTTATTCACCTAAAAATTGATTGTATGATTTAAATATAGTGCTTAGCTGGGCATTTCCTACGATTAGGGTGTTCTGAATAGTTGCTGAAAAATTGTGCCATTGACCAATGGATGCACTTGGTTAGCCTTAATTTTTTTGTTAAAAAAAAAGTTAAAAACTTTCTTGTATATTTCAGTTCGCTCATTTTAAGTTTGTGCTGCTGGTGTTTGGGGGAAAATCAGTTAAGTGCTACCAGAAAGTGTATCAATTTTTTAAAAATTAAGAACAATATAAATTTCACAATTTAAAATTTTAATTTTGTGCAATATTTTCATTTAATGCATGTGTATTTGAGTAATTGTAAAATAAATGAATTTTTAATGTTTTGAGATCTAGTTTAAACTGTTTCTTAACCCAACAACTTACATTCCGTTGTTGCTGCATCCTTTTATTTAAGGACTTGTTTTAAAAGTCTTTTTTGTCACTCCTTGTAAAATTATTTTGTTATTAGTAAATTTTGCTTATAGGAGCATGGCTCCTGTACTACAAGGGAAGAATATAAAGAGCACATCTTAGTATTATAGTTGTTAAAAGATAACTTGTGCATATCATTGTACAGTAAATGTCAACTGTGTGCCTAACCTATCAATACTTTCCTTCTTTAACAAAGAAGAAACAACAATCAGAATGTCAGTTATTTTTATTGAACTAAAAGGAAGATTAAAGTTTTTATTTGGTTTGCGTTATGTTCTGTCCATTAGAAAATACTAATAAAGTATTAACAAACCTTTTTGTTGAATTTATTTAGTAATGTTGTATTTTTATTACTTAAAAAAAAAAATGCTTGTTCAGTGGTCTTTTAGTGTCTGTGTATATTTTCCTTTCTTTTCATTTTAGCAACCAGGCAGTTCAAGTTCCAGATTGATAGAAGAGCTGTTGAGTGATTACCGACAACTAATTGAATTTAATATTTCCATTTTATGGGGCAAGTAATTTACTACCATAATGTTAAGGAAACTTCATACAAAATTAGAAAGTCATTTCCTCATTGAGAAAGATCTATAATAAATAATCCATTAACAGTTTTTATTTGATCTCATTTTTAATTCATAGTCTTCCTAATATTTTAGATGTTTCAGTTCTAAAGGCAATAGACTCAGTACTCAACGTGGCTGTGTCTGGGTGGTCATAATATTCTTAGTCTTCTTATATCTGTATAGACTTCTCAGACATCAACTGTGAGTACTTTTACCCTACTAGGGACAGGCATAGTATTTGTTAAAGTGCACACTGTAAAATATTGGTCCCCTTTACAATGTTTCTGAGCAGTAATGTACTTCTATGTAACTTATGCAAGTCTACATACTATTCAAAACCCTAAAATGTTCCTTTACAATCCAAGTGATACTATCAAAGTTTCTGAAAATTTCTGTAATAAATGAGTCTGTTTAATTTTGTTTACCTAACTTCCCAAACTTAACCACAGAATTTTTTGTCATATGCACCTTAATTAATAGCTTGAGGATAATGTTCCCAAGGAACATGATTTGAGAAATCGTAGATGGGGAGGAAAAAAAGGTGAAGCATCTTTAATTAGGGAATATAAACTCTAGACAGAAAAACCAGTGGACTTGGGCCACAAAGTTTTATTTGTAGCCTATCATTCCAATGGAAAGTTGAATCTTTGGAAGATAAAGGAGAATATGAAAAATTAACAGGTTGTTAAATAGCAGCTTTAGAGTTTAATTCGACCCTGGGTACCAGAATAATGAACTCAGTAAGGGATAATATAGTATGTCCTGTGAGGAGTGGGAAAGATACTTGCAAAAGATCTTGCTAGTGTGGTCAAAAGGGTATTACTAGCAAGTGCAGAGGGGAGAGAGGAATGTGATACATTTCAGTTCTTAAAATGTGTACCAGACATTGGCCCATATATACTGGCAGATATCTGGCCTGGGCAAACTTGAAGCAGCCGACAACCCAGAACGTCACAAGAAAAAAAAAAAAATTAACACGGGGCACCTGGTTGGCTCAGTTGGTTAAGTGTCCGACTTCAGCTGAGATCATGATCTCGTGGTTCGTGGTTTTGAGCCCCACATTGGGCTCGGTGCTGACAGCTCAGAGCCTGGAGCCTGCTCTGGATTCTGTGTCTCCCTCTCTCTCTCTGGCCCTCCCCCACTTGTGCTCTGTCTCTCATAAATAAAAACATTAAAAAAAATTAACTCATTTACCAATTCACAGTGTATGAGAAATGCATGAAATACGGTATTTTAACGTAAGTGGGTAAACATGACCTTTCACATATCAGGTGGAATAAAAGTAGGACTTTGCATTGGAAGTCCCAAAGACCACCCCCTGGCGATTCACTGGAAGAGCTGACAGGACTCCAAGCATATGGTCCTACTCACAGCTAAGATTTATTACAGCAAAAGGCTATATAGAACAAGATCAAAGGAAAAGGATGCCTGGCACAAAGTCTGAGGGAAACCTCATGAGCTTCGAAAGTTCCCTTACAAATGAAGTCTTGCAGAATACACTTAATTCCCCTGCAGCAATGAATTGTGACAACACGTGAACTATTGCCTACCAGGGGAGCTCATTCAAGATTGATTTTTATTGGGGAGAGGTCCTGTAGGCACCCTCTGCATGGTATGTACCAAAATTCTGGACTCCCTGCAGGAAAGCACGTGTTCTGTACGAGCCATATATTTCGTACAAATAGTTGAGGCTTAATGAGCCACTTTTATCAGTTTAGGGAATGGTAGGAATGCTTCCAAAATCTAACTTCTCAGATACCTGAGAACAAAGGCCAATCTTGCAAGCAGGGTTTTCAAAGGATAGCAGTCCTACCTGCAATGTTAACTTTTTTTTTTTTTTTTTTTTTTGCATACCTATATATCTTGATCCAAAGAAATGGCTAATAAAAAAAAAAAAAAAAAAGATTTGCACTGAAAGTCAATAAGATTTATCCTCCTGTAGAAGCCTCTATACCTAGAGGTGGAAACAGTAGAGAGAATTCAGATGTAGATAAAAGGGAAAAAAGATCAAATGATATAATATGGATATATACTCCCAAGAAGCTTGAGGAACAGATTTGTGTATTTCCAATAAAGACTCCCATAGCACCCAGTTACTTAGTATTTCATAATCAAAATGACTTTTTGAGGTGTAATACTGTTCTCCAGTTTATAGATGGGAGTCATTTACCCCCAATTTCACAGCCGTTAAGTGTGAGGATGAAATCTCCACGGTGGTGGTCTGGGTGGTGGTCTGATTGTAGTGTGTGCCACGGTTTCTCAGTAGTGCTGTTGATATTTCAGGCTGCATAATTTGTTGGAGCTGTCCTGTGCACGATGGGATCTTTATCAGCCTCCCTGGGCCCTACCCACTTGATAATTCCAGTAGCACTACCCCTCACCCCCAGTTATGATAACCAAGAATGACTCCAGACACTGCCAAGTGATGTCTGGGGCAAAACTGCTCCCAGTTGAGAGCCACTGATATGCTGTCATAGAGACAGTCTTTTCTCCATAAGCAAACAGCCAACAAATGTGTGGCTTCCCTTGTATGGAGAATGTAAAGGGGATGCCTAAGTCTGCGTTAAGAGGAGGGGAAGGCCAGGGACTGGCAGCAAAACCAAGTATTTTACTTAAGGAAGCATCCAATAGTTGAGGGGCGGGGGAAGAAAATAAAGGGATTTTGCAACCTGAGAAAACAGCGTTTTTCTTGAGGATATGAAATGAATGGTTTATATGAGAAAATTGCCATGATCAGGCTATTAACTAAGGAACACTGATACTGTGGATATTTTTCTTTCAGATACCTACTGTCCTTTTTATTTTGTGAGCCAGCCCTTCTAGGGCCTGAAAATTCCCTTGCAGTCTTTGTAAACACCTTTCCCTAATGCTCTTGTTTCTTGAGTTTTCCTTTGACAGGTGCAAAGCCCACTGAGATGCCCAGGTGACTCACCTAATGCACTGACTTCACCTTTAGGGATAAACCTCCTTAAACAATTACAGCTTTTATCCCTGCTGTTTTCTTTTTCTTTCCCTCTGCTTCTTTTTCTGGGTCTTGGTCAAGTCCAGTTCTGGTTTTGATTAAGTGCACAGCTGCTTTATTTCTCCGTTGGTTGAAGCAATGTTGAGAAGCTGGTTTTTGCCGTCTGATCTTCTGATTGTCTATCAAGCAGCCAGTTGTCTTTTTTGTTTGCCGGTTTTGAGGATTCTTAGTATCATACTGACATTTTAGTAAGGCTGGGAGCTGGTCACACCTGTGAGATTAGGACGAGCTTGTTGCAGCCCACAGGTGTTTCTACTGGCAGAAGTAGACCACTCCATCTTGTTTGTCTTCCTCATACAGTACTACAAGCTTAAAAAAGAAAAGAAAAAAAAAAAAAAAGACAAGAAAATGTTTTCGTGCCTGTGGGAAAGGGAGCACCTTCCTGCAGTCCTTCTTGCCTCTCAACTCCCTCCTTCCAAAGCTGCTGTAGTGAATTGGTGAGTTTTGCTCTTTATTTTTGATTCAGGATGCAGTGGTAAAAGTGAGGCTGCTAGTTGTGTGTGTGTGTGTGTGTGTGTGTGTGTGTGCGTAAATGGAGAAGAAAAATGTCTTTTCTCTTAATATAAAAGAAAGTTGGCCTTTTACAAATTGTTTGTGACACTGTATTTGTCGCTGGCATTTACCCACTTCATTGCCTCAACTTCTGGAAATTAATTGGGCATAAAAATTGATCGCACTATTGGGAATATCTAATGTAAAAATACAGATTAACCATCAAATAGGAGAGAACACATACGAAGATTTTTAAAAAAATGGAAATTAGTTTCACTGGCTTTAGGGTAAGAGTTGAGACTTAGGAATTTTCCTTGGTTTTTATAACAGTTATTTCAATGAGTATGTATGTATGACAGAATGGGACTGCAGATTGAAAGATTACTTTTGGCTTGTCAGGAGCTTCATGACTTTCTATGCAACCTGAAGAATGCTAAGTAGCCTGATTTTTCTTGCTCATTTAAAAAAATTAAATGTTTATTTTTTTTTTAAATTTTTTTATATTGTATTTATTTTTGATAGAGACAGAGCACAAGTGGGGGAGGGGCAGAGAGAGAGAGGGAGACACAGAATCCGAAGCAGGCTCCAGGCTCTGAGCTATCAGCACAGAGCCCAACGTGGGGCTCAAACCCACAAACTGTGAGATCATGACCTGAGTTGAAGTTGGACGTTTAACCGACTGAGTCACCCAGGCGCCCCTCTTGATCATTTCTTTAAAAACCAAAAAAAACATTAATGAACCAGATGACTATATGAAAGATACTCAATTATAAAGTATTAAATTTAATGAAGCTCCTATTTTGATTGCATAAGTTGACTAGGACTTAATATAAATTAAAAATAAAGGAACCAAATAAGTTTCAGGGAGAAAATGTCAACAAATAGTCCAGTGGATAAGTTTGCTAGTTCTTTAAGGAAACTCGAATTCTTGCTGAAGAAGGTGGGTACAAAAAGCTTGTCATTCTTTAAGTTAATGGCCTTAATACAAGATAAGAAACAAAAGCATGCATCAGTTATCAAATAAAAGAACAATGCTAAGAACTTGTTTTAATAATTAGGTATTAGGTAAAAGTCAGAAAATATTCCTAAATGAAGTGAATAATTAGACAAATAATTTTAATAATTATGGTTTAAATGTTGGTTTTAATAATTTTGGTTTAAAACATCTACATGTCTTCACCTTAGTGTTAAAAGTAATATTACGCTGAAGTTTCTAATTATTAAAAAATTTGGATATGTTTTCCTATGTAAAGCCCAATTTGAGTGCCTTGAATTTCCTATGCTGATTTAATGGATCAAGTAAGTTATCTTTGTCTCCACAAAACTTTTAGGTTATGAAAATGTAGAAGTTGTGTTTGACTGATTTAGTAGTGTTCAAATGGGAGTGAGTTTACCTTTCATGCAACATAAGGGAATATCTGGACATTTTTGATTGTCGGGACCAGAGAAGTTGCTAGTAGCCTCTTAATAAGTAGAGGCCAGGAATGTAGCTAAACATCCTATCGTAGCCCACAACAAAGAACTTTCTGGTCCAAAACATCAATAGTACTGAGGATGTAAATCACTGAGCTGAATAAAATTATTATGGCTTTATAAAAAGACTTTAATCTTCTGATGGCTTCAGATCATAAAACAGTGTTACACAGAGAGTTACTATGTTTAAAATGACTATGTAAAATTTTTTTCATATTGTTTTTGAAATTCATGTATGTTGTTACATGTATCAATAACTCATGCTTTTTATTGTTGTTAATGTTCCATAATATATATATGGATAACAACAATTGTTTTATCTACTCATCAGTTGAAGGACACTGGGTTATTTCAAGACCTCGGTAATTATAAATAAAGCTACTATAAACATGGTTGTATAATAAAGAATTTGACCTCTATCCTTTGTTGCTGACTCTGGAAGACTCTAAATTCATGGAATTTCCCTTGTAATAGGAGTGTTTTTGTTATTCATGAGCCCCTTAGAGCACCTGAGTCTTGCTAAGGCGATGAGTTGACTTAGGAAGGGAGCTGATCTCCAGAAAGATCAGTCACATGATGAGGAGGTTTGGGACTTAGAGCCAGCTGACCTTTGGTGAGGAGAGGGGGGACTTGATATTGAGTTTCATTACATGGCCAGTGATTCAGTCATCCATGACTCTGTCATGAAAGTCCAATACAAACTGTGGACTTCAAAGCTCACTAGAACTTCCTGGTTGAACAACAAACATATTATCGTGCTAGTAGTTTGACCCACCTTTATTCTACGGGAAGGGGGCAAGAAAGATCGGCATTGGGGAACCTCACAGAACTCACCCTATGTGCCTCTTTATTTGACTGTCCTGATTTATATCCTTGATAGTAAAAGTGTCATCATAATTATAGTGCTTTTCTGAATTCTGTGAATAGTTCTAGTGAATTACTAAAACAAGAGGTTGTTGGAACTCCTGGATTCATAACCAGTTTATCAAAAGTACAAGTGGCCTGGGCACTCCCAAATGTGGTTGGCATCAGGATTAAGGGCAATCTTGTTGGAGACTGTGCCTTTAAACCCGTAGAATGTGATGATAACTCTGAATGATTAGCGTTAGAATTGTATTGCAGTATGTCAGCTGGGGGCAGAATAAGCCTTCACATACAGGTGTTTGTGCATATGCCTTCATTCTCTTGGGTAAATACCTAGGAGAGGCATTGCTAGGTTCTTTGATAAATATATATATATATATATATTTTTTTTTTTTTTTTTTTCCAAAATTGCCAAACTGTTTTTTTTTAAAGTGGTTGTATGTAGCATTTTGTGTTCCCACTAGTGATTTGTTACAGTTTCAGTTTCTCTGCATCCTTGTCAGCACTGGGTATTATAAAGCTTTTTTTTTTTTTTTTTTTTTTTTTATGATTTTACTTTTAAGTAATCCCTCTACCCAAACATGGGGTCAAACTCGTGACACTGAGATCAAGAGTCATGTGCTCGACTGACTGAGACAGCCAGGTGCCCCTGGCTTTCCTTTTTTTTTTTTTTTTTTTAAGTTTAGACATTTTACTGGTTGTGTCTCATTGTCTCTTAGTGTGGCTTTAATATGCATTTCCCTGCTGACTAATATTTTATGTATCTTTTCATATACTTATTTGCCATCCTATCTCTTCCTTTGTGAAGTGTATACTCAAATCTTTCTAACAGATGTGTATTTTTCAAAGGATTTTCTCCTTGTTTGTGGCTTATCTTTTAATTTCCTTAACAGTCTCTTTTGAAGAGTAGATTTTAATACATTTTAATAAAGTGTCATTTATCAGTTTTTCCTTTTTTATTCTTCTGTCTTATCTAAGAAAACTTTCCTTAATACCACAAAGGTAATCTCTTTCAGAAGTTTCATAGTTTTAGGTTTTACATATATTTCAGTCTGCATTCCCTCTCAAATTAAGTTAGTGTATGATGTGAGGTATGAGTTGAGGTTCCTCTTTTTCTGCATATTGATAGACAATTATTACTGCACCACCACTGCAGAAACTATCCTGTTCCCCCATTGAATTATCTTGTCACTTTTGTTGGATGTCAGTTGGCCATAAATATGTGATTCTATTTCTAGATTTCTATTCCATGGATCCATATATTCTTTGGCCAACATCATACGTTATAGTTTTAGAGTAAATCTCAAAATTACATTACATGAACCCTCTGACTTGGTTTTGTTTTCTTCAAAATAGTTGTAGCTATTTAGGCTCCTTTACTTCTCCTTACAAATTTTAGAATGAGCTTGTTTGAAAAACAAAACGAAGACAAAAAACCCTACTAGGATTTTGAGTGGGATTACATTTAATCACTAACTCATTGAGGTAAGAATTGGCATCTTAATATTGAATCTTCCAACCCATGAATATGGTATGATTTCTCTCCTCAGTGTTTTATAGTTTCATGGACCAAGTATTTTACATATTTTGCTAGATTTAATCTGTGTTTCACGTTTTTTTAAAATGTTATTGGAAATGGTATTATATTTTAACTTCCAGCTGTTTATTGTTAGTATATAGAAATGTGATATTTTATGTTGACCTTATTTTCTGTGATCTTACTAAACTCACTAAGGATTCTTTGGAATTTTCTACATGATAATCACATATTCTGTTAATATAGGCAGTTTTAAATCTCTTTCTAATCTATAAGCTTCCTCTCTCTCTCTCTTTCTCTCTTTCTCTCTCTCTCTTGCTTTACTTCTCTGGCTCAGAACTTTAGTATTTTGCTGAATAGGAATGATGAGAGAGGATGTCCATGCCTGTTTTCTCACCAGTAAGTTTAGAGGTGAGCTGTAGGCTTTTGGTAGGTTTGATCACAAATGGATGGTTTTTAGTGATATGCTTATTGTTTTTAGACTGGTGAATTAAATAGATGATTTCCTAATGTTGAATAGACCTTCCATTCCTGTGATTAACCTCAGTTGGTCACAATTTATTATCCTTTTTATAAATTGTTGCATTTTAACTGCTATTACTAACATTTTTTACAGTTGTGATCATGAGGGATATTAGTCACTGATTCTCTTGCAAAGTCTGGTCTTGGTAACAAGGATAATGATTTCATAAAATGAGTTGGGAGGTGTTCCTTTTATTTTTTATATTCTGTAAGAATGTGTGTAAAGTTGGTATTATTTCTTCCAAAATGTTAGAAATTACCTGTGGGGTCATAGAGTCCTGGAGTTTTCTTATGTATAAAATTTTGAACTATGAATTCACTATCTTATATAGATAGAGAATTATTCACTTTGCCTCTTCTTGCGAAAATTTTGGTAGTTGACATCTTTTAAGGAATTTGTCCATTTCATCTCAGTCAGGGTTTTTCAACCAAAGTGGCATTTGGATAGGATAATTCTTTGCTGTGGGAGGGTGTCCTTTGAATGATTGAGTGTTTGGCGGCATCCCAGGTCTCTACATACTAGATGGCAGGAACAAGCCCCCCATTTGTGACAACCCAAAATGTCTTCAGACACACGTCCCCTGTTGACTGAGAACCACTGATTTAAGTTGTCAAATTCATTGTCATAATGTTTCTTGTGATATTCTTTATCTTTTAATGTATGTATGAGCTGAAGGAATTTTCTGTCTTTGATCTCTGATGTTGGTAATTTGTGTCTTTTCTTCTTCTCCCTCTCCTTCCCTCCTTCCTCTCTCTATCTTTTTCTCTTATCAGATTGGCTAGAGTTTCATTAATTTTCTTAGAGCTACTTTTGATTTCATTTGATTTGGTTTCATTTGATTTTCTCTGCTACTTTTTTGCTTTCAATTGTATTTATTTAGGCTTTTGTCTTTATGTCTCTCCTTCTTGATTTCAATTTCCTCCTCCATTTGTAGTTCCTTAAAGTAGAAGCTTAGATTATTTCCTAATATATTCATTTAGTATTATTATAAATTTCCCTCTAGTGTGCTTAAGTTTCACCCCATACATTTGGGATTGTTTTCTATTTATTTTCATTCAATTCAAAAGGTATTTTATTTCTATTTGACTCCTTTCTTCCATGAGTTACTTAGAAGTGTATTTAATTTCTAAACATTTTGGGATTTTCCATATATATGCTATTGATTTCTAGTCTATTCCATTTTGGTTAAAGAACACTATATACTTGCCGTTGTTTTTAACTTTTCTGGGATTTATCTTGGTGAATCTTTCATGTGCCGTTGAAAAGAATGTATATTCTGTTGTTACTGGGTGGAGTATTCAATCATTGTTGGTTAGGTCTTTGGTTGTAGTGCTCAGGCCTGCATCTATACCGTGTTTTATTTCTGCTTGGTCTTTCAATTACTAAAATAGGAGTGGTTGAAGTCCCCAGTCACAGTTGTGAGTCTGTTTCCTTTTAGTTCTATTAGGTTTTGCTTCATGTCATTGAAGCTTTGTTTCATGAATATTGACGAATTGCCCCATTTATCATTGCCTAATGCTTCTCTTTATCACTCATGATATTAGTTGTTCTGATGTCTACTTTGATAATAAGAAGATCTTAAAAAAAACCATACTTCAGGCTAGACTTAGGCCATGAGCCATAGTGTATTCACTTCTGTTTTAAAGGTTTCTTGTTCACAAGACGTAGTTGACTCTTTTGTTGCTGGTTGGTTGGTTGATCTCTGCCATTTAATTTGGGTATTTAAATCACTTAAATTGTTTTAATTGTTGTTAAATTTAAATTTATCATCTTGCTAGTTGTTTTCTTTTTTTTTCCATTTATTCTCTGCTCCCTTTTTCCTCTTCTTTTGGATTGGTTTTTATGAATCTGTTTTATCTTTCCTAATGGCTTTTAGCTTTACTTCTTAAAAAAAATAATAGTTCTAAAGTTTAAAATGGTTTTGTTTTTAATTTATGTGGAGAGAGAGAGAGAGAGGAAGGGGCAAAGAGAGATGGGGAGAGAATCTCAAACAGGCTCTGTGCTGTCAGCACAAAGCCTGATGTGGGGCTTGAACCCACAAACTATGAGATCATGACCTAAGCCGAAATCAAGCATCAAGAAGCTCAACTGAATGAGGCACCTGTGTGCCCCAGTTCTTCTAAAGTTTAAAATATATGTCTTTAGGGGCGCCTGGGCGACTCTTTCTCTTTCTCAAAAATAAGTAAACATTTATTTAATATATATATGTATATATATGTATGCATATATATGTATATACACTATATATACAATGTATATACACTATATACATTGTATCTACATATACATTGTATATGTTATATATACATTGTATGCGCATTGTATACACATTGTATATACATTGTATGTGTATATAAACATTTATATAATATATATGTATGTGTATATATATGTATGCATACATATGCATATATATACGCATATATATGTATATGTGTGTGTGTGTATATATATATTTATACAAACTTTAACTTGTCACAGCTGTTTTAAAATCTGTAAGAATCGTACAATGTATTTCCAGTTTCTCCCTCCTTTATTGTTGTTTTATTTTACATTTCATTTTTACACATATTACAAGCCTTACAGCTAAATTCTTAATTATTTTACCTTAGCCAAATATTTCTTAAAGTGGCTAAAAACAAGGAAAAATATCATTTATACTTCGGTTCATTTTTGCCATTTCCAAAGCTTTCCATTTGTTTGTGCAAATCCAAGTTTCCATCTGGTAATAATACTTTTGCCTCAGAAATTCTGACTTAACATTCCTTGTGATACACATCTCTTGCCATTGAGTTCTCTCAGTTTTTGCTGTCTACAAAAGTCTTTACTTCACCTTAATTTTTGAACAATATTTTCATGTGCATACTATTCTGGGTTGATTCTGCTTTTTTTTCCCCTCCAGTACTATAAATATGCTATACCATGACTATAAAAACATCAGTGGTTGTCAGGGAGTTGGGAGGTGGAAAGGGAGGGATGAATAGGTGAAACAAAGGGGACTTTCTGGGGGCATCTGGGTGGCTCAGTCACTTAAGCCTCGTACTTTGGCTCAGGTCATGATCTCGTAGTTCATGAGTTTGAGCCCCGTATAGGGCTCTGTGCTGACAGCTCAGAGCCTGAAGCCTGCCTCTGATCTGTGTCTTCCTCTCTGCTCCTTCCCTTCTCACACTCTGTCTCTCTCTCTCTCTCTCAAAAACAAAATCATAAGCATAAAAAAAATTAAACAAAAGGGATTTTCTGGGTGAGGAAACTTTTTTTAATAAAACAAATGGTGGATACACATCATTAGGCATATGTTAAAGCCCACAAAACTACACAATTCAAAAAGTAAACCTTAATTTAAAGTATGGACTATAGTTATGTAATCCATAGTTTACATGGTCAATATACATTAATAATGTACAGCATGGAATAATTAAAACTACATTAATTATTATAATAACAATTGTTTAACACTAGTGCAAGATGTTAATAATAGGGAAAACTGTGCGGAGTTGGAGAGTGAAGTGGAGAGGGGTGGGTATATCGAATTTTATGAACTATCTCTTAATTGTGTAAACCTAAAACTACTAACAAAAATAAAGTCTATTAATGATTTTTAAAAATACATTTTTAGAAATGTTTTTGTGTGAAAAGTCTGATGTAATTCTTTTGTTTGTTTCTTTACGTAGGTTGCATCTTTTTTTTCTTTTTGCTAGTTGCCTTCAAGATTTTTTTTCTTTGCTTTGGAGCATTTTATGATGTCTCTAGATTTTTGTGTGTGCATATGCCTGTGTACATGCATGTGGTTTTCATCTTGCTTACTTACAACGCTTTTCTGAGCTTCATGGATCTGGGATTTTACATATTTCATTATTCTTAGAAAAGATCTTCATATATTTTTTATTTCTTTTTCTCTTACTTTTTCTAGGACTCCACTTACCCATATGTTTGTTTGATTGATTGGTATCCTACATTTCTGGGATTTATTCCCACTCTTTTTCTCTTTGTCTTCAATACAGGAGAGAGGATTTGGTTGATTCATCTAATCAACATCCAGTTTAGGGGATTCCTTTTTTTTTTTTTAATGTTTATTTATGTTTGAGAGAGAAAGAAGGAGAGATGGAGTGAGAGCGGGGGGAGGGGCAGAGAGGGAGAGAGATACAGAATGTGGAGCAGGTTCTGGGCTCCCAAGCTGTCAGCACAGAGCCCAGACTGACTTGGGGCTGAAACTCAGGAACTGCAAGATCACGACCCAAGCCAGAGTGGGACGCTTACCTGACTGAGCCACCCAGGTGCCCCAGTTTAGGGAATTCCTATTGGGTGGAGATTTTAGAACAAACCACCTCAATAGTCATCATTGGGTTGGGAGCCTTTCTTTGTCCGGTCATCTATGCCAATCCTTTATGGTATGGAGCATGGATGGTCTATATCTGATTGTCTCAGCAGGCATCAGAGGCAAGATTTCTGATAGAGGTAATATGCATGGCCAGCATCCCAAGTATGACAGACTTCTGTAACCAATACAGGTTACAAGGGAAAGCAAAGAAGGAAAAGTAAAATCATGCTTTGGAAAAGGGAAATCAAGATATTTTTCATGCTCCTGCCCTAAGTCACAGACATATTGTACAGAAGCTCATTCACCCTCTGGTGTCCATGAGTTCATAGGAGATAGTTACTTCCATTTTACCTAGAATTTCTATGAAGAATAGAAGAGAGTTACCCCTGAGAAGGCAGAGGAAAATTTAAATGACACCTAGAATCAAGTGGTTAATAATATACTGAAGATTAGATACCAGGTCTGGGTTCCTATTATAACAGTATCACACATTGCACCAAAGCTACACTTGTCTGAAGTTGGTACATAGAAAACAGTTTTTAAGGAATTTACTAATTAATCCGCTCTGCTGAAGGGTAATTGTGGGGAAAGATAATCCTTTTTTAACTGTAGTGAGACTTCTCCCTTCCTGATTACTGCTCCTACTTATTGACTTGTACTGTATGCAGTGAGGGAAAAGGAAAAGGACATTGGAATAAGACTGTCACGGCTAAGGTAGTAGTTCTATAACCCAGTGACTCTGTGTCCCTGTCACTGACAAAAATCATTCTTGGGCAAAGACGAATTGGAGCCTCAGCTATGCTCATTCTTTCTTTCTTTTTTTTTTTTTTAACATTTATTTATTTTTTTGAAAAACACAGAGAGGCAGAGCACAAGGAGGGGAGGGGCAGAGAGAGAGGGAGACACAGAACCTAAAGCAGGCTGCAGGCTCTGAATTGTCAGCACAGAGACCGACATGGGGCTTGAACCCACGAACTGTGAGATCATGACCTGAGCCGAAGTCGGACGCTTAACCGACTGAGCCACCCAGGGCCTCCAATGAGCTCATTCTTGAATTCAAACGCTTTCAGGCACACATAATTGATGTATGGAGAGGTCCTGAGAACCTTCTGGAAGAGGATGTTTCCAAAGGAAAGAGGGAGTCTGGGTTAGAAGCTTGGTCAGATAACATTGCCCCAGTGATCTGAAAGGAATAGCAGTACTGAGAGCAGCATCTCAAAGAGGGGCCTTCCCAAAATTTCTGTAAAACCTTGGTGTAACATGGTGATTATTTAGGATTCATGTAACTGAGAGCATAGCTCAGAGAAGGAGCTGAGAAGTAAAGTCTCCTCACTTCCCCAGGAAAGCTTTGAGGCACTGTGGGCTCTGAAGAACAGAGCACATTTTGGGCACCTGTGAACCGCTGGCAAGGAGAGCTCTCGTGGGCATGAGCCCTAGCAAGGCTCTGGGCCCTGGTTCTTCCTGTATGCATTCTTCTGGGAATTGTTTTCCTGTTAGCCCAGTCATTGGTTAGTAATTTGTTTTTCTTTGGAGACTTTTTAACTGTTGGGTGTTAGGCTTCCTAGATGATATCTACACATTCTTTGGCAGACCCATTTCTATTTCTTGAGTTATTGCTGAGCTTACAAATTACTTTGGGGGATTTTCTTAGGTGGAGAGAGAAGCATCAAACACTAAGTGGTAAAGAAATGAATGATTCTGTTCCTTCAGTCCATCTACCAGCTGGTATTTAGAACTACTCTGTTGTGTTGGTCCTATGAAGGCATGGGACCTCAACTTAGGGAATTAAATTTATTTCTATTGAGCAATAATCATGGAGATAAAGTTACCAAAGATCAGTTTACAAATTATAAAAAAATAACCTGGTACTTTTCACATCTTGTTCTTTTTTTTTAATGTTTATTTTGAGAAAGACCGGGGGGGGGGGCGGAGAGGCAGAGAAACAGGGAGACAGAGGACCTCAAGCATGCTCAGCACCATCAGCACAAACCTGACACATGGCTTGAACTGACAAGTCATGAGATCATGACCTGAGCTGAAACCAAGAGTTGGACGCTCAACTGACTGAGCCACCCAGGTGCCCCAGTACTTTTTACATCTTCTAATTCTGCATTTCAGAGTGTCCCTTAAGACTTTGATTCATAAGACTGTTCTGTATTGACTAAAGGTGTGCCTTTTCCTGAATAATAATAATCCTAGCTAGTGTTCAGTGAGTGCTCGACATTGAACTCCTTTACATAGCTTGCCTATTGTAATCCTTGAAAAATCTGCATGAGGTACTATTATCATTATTATCCCATTCTATAGCAGCAGAGCCTCATTGACAGGAGCAAGGTATATAATCTGTGCATGGTCACACAGTTAAGACTCAGTTGAGCCAGAATTCCAAGTTGCTATGCCACCTTGCCTTCAAATAGTGAGGAAAATGCCACTGGGTGAAAAGCCAAGCTTGAAAGCATAGAGACTGGACCATGAATCACAGTGGGGACACATGGCCAGGGCAAGAAAACCCACGGCCCGTGATGTATGAGCATATGAGTTTGATTAATGGATGTGGGAGCCCCGAATACAGAATACTATGAAAAGGATAACCCCTGAAACATTGGGCTGCATGTAGGAAATGTAAGACATTATTAATGTTGCATATCAGTTAGTAGACCTGTTTCTATGAAGAGATGGTTGTGGATGCAGACCATTTCCTTTGAATTCTTATTCTTAACAATTCTTGTCCCCCTCCAATAATTTGGGAGTGTGAATCTACAAATTGTCCTACAACCATAAGATCATACATTCAAATTGGCAGATTGACAAATTAGAATGCCAGTTTCAAGAAGAAATAAGATTTCCAAAGTTGATTAGGTCAATGTTGCTTTGCAATCTGATATGCAATCTCATATCAGAAGGCCTACATAAGTTGTCCTGGGACTCAGTTGTGACTAAAGCACTGGTAGGAGCAGGCTTGCTGGAGCTCCCCTGGCACAAGCTGAAACACATTTTGAGATGAGAGATTTTTATAACCTCTAAGTACAGAGGTTTCAAGAATGATAGGCCTCAAAGTACGATGCCTGTTACTCATTTAGATGATCCTCAAGTCCTTTTTCTACTTTGAGTTTGAAGGCAAAAGCTATAATGAAAGATCAGGTCAAAAATGAATCAAGCCAGGATCCTGAGATCACAAGGTGCCAGGAACCCGGGCGTCAGCACCAAGAGACAGCCCCTCAGCATGGAGCTCAGGGGTTTGCAATCTTCGACACAGAGATGTGACCATGAGGGCCTCCCCAGCCTTGTGGTACCTTAAAAAAGGCATTAGTCAGCACAACACAATGAGCCAGAGCTTGTGAGGAAGGCTGAAAGCTGCAGGGTAGTCAAGAATACCAGGATGGGGAACACATGAGATGCCTCCTAGAACAATTCAGGGGGGATTTGAGACATTCGTAGGTTCCCCAGCAAATGTGAGTGGAGACAAGGAACCATTGCTGGTGGCTGTATTGCAACCCAATGTATACATACAGGCTGTGCTCACTATGCAATGGGGTTATGTGGCTGATGTCTAGAAACGTCGCCCTTTGGGTCTGTCTCCTGCTTAGAATTCATGAATCACCAGGGGTACCTGAGAGATGCTTTGGATGATGTCGAACCAGTCAGTACCATTGTGATGTGAGCTTGCAGCTTCCTAAAGTCTCTCTAACAAAAAAGTTCAGGCTTCGGAATAGGTAATCCTCAAACAGTAAGTTGGAAAATTACAATAAAGAGACACAGTTGCACTAGTTAGCTGGTCCTTAATAATGCCGGTTTCTAAAAGACACCATCTTTAAATCCATACACACTTTGGAGGAGAGAAGCACTTCAGATGGCTGGAGAACAGTCTACTCTCTTGGAAAATCTTTCAGCAACAGGTGTTACTTCTTTTTGTCTTGAGGACATCAAACCCTCAGAGAAGCATGAAATTTTTCCTAATGCAGCTTAGCTGCTAATCATTCACAAAGAAATGAAATTTTGATGGAGTTGTGAACACATGCCTTTTGGCACCTGTTTTTGCCATCTTGGTTTGTTTTTCTTCCCACAGCGTTTTACACCTTCTAATTTAATTTGTGACTGGCCCCTTTCCTCCCAGCTGTTCAGGCCTAGAAAGCACACACACATATTCAAATGGGTTACTGGAGCTTAACACGGCACAGGGACTGAGCCAACAGCATTGGCCAAGTCATACTCAGGTCTTGAGGCCAGCGCTCCTGGTGCCTTATCCCACTATGCACTGGTAACTTGAGACTAGAGGTCTAATATGGAGCCTGCAAAGTTCAAACACTGTCAGAAAGTCTATCCTGTCCAAACAGGGCTTTCTAGGGGATTAAAGAGACCTCGGGTCACAGTGTGGCCTATGCAAGAGCTTTGTGATATGAAAAGTGACTTTGTCGGAGTAACCTCTGTGACATTCTCACCATACGCCTGAGTCAAGCTGCCCTTGTGTTGTGGTTTCTGGGGAATGTGTGTAGATCCTGGATCCAACAGCAGACCCACACACCAAGTTCGGAGCCTAGAAAATTGGAACTTGTGATTTTATCCTGCACTTCACATGAAGTCAAGGAGATGTGAATGGGCAGAATTAGTATACTTTCTCTTTTGGGCTACAGACAGTGTGAATTTAATCCCAATCCAAACGGTTGCTATTTTCCAAAGAGTACATGTGGAGTTGAGCAGAGAGAATGATATGAATTCAAAAATCTCATCAGGGGAGTATCACAATATCTTTATCAATAAGGACAGTGTTTCTCTAGATGTGGGTCCTTCTGAAGCCTCACTGTAAAACCACCGTTTGTTACTGCTATAATTTCCCTGGGACAATGAGGGATGTTGGCAATAACACGGTACATTAAAAGACCATAAATTTATCTGCAGGACTCAAATAATATTTTGGTACAAAGGCAAAAGCCTCTGGCTGCCTTGTAAATCAAAAACATGGTCCCAAGGGGACAAAATAAATCCAGAAAAAATCCAAAATACCTAAGAAAATTCAATTTGTGATAAAGAGGTTATCTCATATCAGCAGAGCAAGGAAGGCAATTTAATAATGGATGTTTTGAAAATAGTGATCTCATTCGTATCTCCACCTGTATATCACAATAAATTGAAAATACATTAAGAATCCCACGTGAAAAAGAAATTCTAAAAGCACCATAAGAAAATATTGGGAGGATTTCCTTGCACCCCTGAAGTGGGAAAGGTCTTTCTAATGATGATTCAAAATCCAAAAGCTATAAAATGAAAAATTCAAGTACAAAAGATAAAAACAACTTTTGCATGATAAATTATACCCCAACCGTATCAAAAATCAAATGACAAACTGGGAAGAATTTTTAAGAACCAAAGGCTGAACTCCCAATACACAAAGATCTCCAAAAAATCAATTTTGAAAAAGATTTATTTTAAACATAAAGGCAGCACATTATTTATATTCTGCATCCTGTCTTTGAGCTTAGTGATAGCTTCTTTATACTTTTTCACCACTGTGTTTTATTGTTTGGGGAATTTCTTTACCCAGTCAGTCCCCTATTGATGTACACGTGTATGGGATACTCCCCCCAAATCTATAGCTTTAAATAATTTTTCAAGAAAAAGAATTGCAGTGTTCAAGAGCTGAGACTGTGAAGTCAGTTCACCTGGGGGTTCCAGTTTTGGCTATTATCAATTTCAAGCTATGTGACCTTGACTTTGGGCCTCTGTTCATCTGTGTAATGGGTTTGAAGTTAATAGTATCAGCAACATGAGATTGTGGTGAGGATTCAATGTGTTACCATACGAGTAAAGGATTTAGAATAGTACCTGACCTAAGATAACTGTTGTAGAAGGCTTAATCATTATGATTATCACTTTTTGGCAAATAATATATAAATTGTATTAGCTCTACTTTTATAACCTCTACTTTTATAATGTTTAGGACTCATAGTGAAAGAGAACTGAAGGGAGAGATGTTTTTTAATTTTTAATTTTTAATGTTTATTTTTGAGAGAGAGAGAGGGCAGGGGAGGGGCAGAGAGGGAGGGAGACACAGAATCTGAAGCAGGCTCCAGGCTCTGACCTGTCACACAGAACCCGATGCGGAGCTCGAACCCACGGAACCATGAGATCATGACCTGAGCCAAAGTCAGATGCTTACCAACTGAGCCACCTAGGTGCCCCAGAGATGCTCTCTTCCAAAGTCAAAACATGGGATCCAATGGTGGGAAAATAATTCTATTACTTGCTGTTTCTTGCTTTTTAGTGAAGAGCTGCTTACAAATGCAGCCCAACAGACATCAGGCCTGGATGCCAGGAAGGGTGAAGAGCAGCCCTGGAACCTGCATTGTAATAAGCATACCAGGGGTTCTGCTGCAGGTGGCCCTAGACAACTTGTTTGTTTGTTTTTTTTTTTTTTAACTTTTTGAAGTAGTTTTTATTTTCTCCACTTTAAAGGTACAGAGACTGAACCCAGAGAAAGCAAGTTCATAGCCCACTAATTTGGAAGCATTACTGACAAGATTTGACATAAAGCCTTTTTGGTTTGCCACACTGAGTCTTAACTCCACAAAACTACTACTTCTCCTCCTCCTCCTCCTCCTTCATTAAGAGACTTCATTTTTTTAGAACATTTTTAGATTTACAGAAAAATTGAACATATAGTTCAGGGAGTTTCTACATTACTCCTCCTTGTTTCTATTATTATTACATAATAATACATGTACATAATATCTCATAATAATACAAGGTACATCTTGCATTGGTGTGGTACATTGGTTACAGTAACTAAATGGATACATCATTGATGCATTAACAGAAGTACATATTTTACAGGTGATTTTTAGGGCAGAAAAACTATTCTGCAGGATACTGTTATGGTGGACACATGTCATAAGACATTTCCCAAGACACACAGAATGTACAACACAAAGAGTGAACCTTGTAAACTATGTATGTAAACTGGGTAGTTTAGTTACTGCAAACCAGACAACATTTTGAAAAAGTACTGCTAACTGTCCCCTGGGTGGACGTTTGAATTGTAAGTGTAGTGACTTAGAGAAATTGATCAGGCTCAAGTTTCTTAAAAGTTACGCCAGTGTTTCACCATAACAAGTATCATAAACCAGTTCAGAAGAGAAAATGTTGACTTTATTGAGGTGTTCTTTCCCACTGCCTTTGGGGTATGTTGCTTACTTGTGTTTTGCGTTTTAATTTATATTGCAAGTTCATGAAATGAGTGAACTTGATTTTCAGTTTTTTTCAGTGTCTTCCAAGTCTAGGACATATTCTCTTAGCACATTCTTGTTCATATTCTAATGCTATGTAAAGCTAATAAAGAAAGAAGATCTAATTCTGCTTCAAGAATTCTTGTTAGATTAGAACATTGAGATTGAGTGGCATGAAAGACCACAGGCTTCAGAGTCGGTCAATTCTCAGCTCATCGATGACTAAACAGAAATGTTGGGAAACTTACTAAACTGTCCTGAAAATAAAGTAACCCCTTTATAAAATCAGGATGTAAATACTGCATGCTCACAGTTATTCCAATGAATAGAGAGACTATAAAGAGGATGCCAACCCAGCAGGTGTTCAGTCATGGTAGATATTATTTGATTAGAATTGGGTTTTCCAGGGAATTCTCTTCTGGTTGTCTGATGCCCCCTCCTGGACAGTCCAGAATGTGTAGTAAGCAAGAGTTCATTTATTTGCTTCAAATATAAGGTTATACGAGGTTTCTAGAAGCATTATTTCAGGAAGAGTCTGAAGTCAGAGCCAGATATCCATCCAGTCTAACCAAGGAGAAAATCTAATAGAGAGGCACTGGGCAGAAACCTGAGAAGCAAGATAAGGGTGGAAGGCAGAGCCCAGAATTTTCTGAATGATAATATTAATTATGATAATTTGTTGATATTTACATGTTCAGAATTTGTATACATTATCTCAATCTTCATTGAAATTCTATGGTACATAGAGTAAATCTTCATGACCTTGGATTAAGCAACAGTACCCGAAACAAAAAGAACCATAGGAAAAAAAAAAAAACAGAGAAATTGGGCTTCATCAAAATTAAAAGTGTTTTCTTATATGTGGAATCTAAAAAAAAAAAAAATCCAAACCCATAGAAAAAGAGATCAGACTCTTACCAGAGCCAGAATATAGAGGGAATGGGAAATGGAGGAAGGTCATCAAAAGATACCAACTTCTAGTTAAAAGATGAGTAGGCACTAGGGATGTAATGTACAACATAATGACTATAGATAACACTGCTGTACATATATAGACAAGTTGTTAAGAGAGTAAACCTTAAGAGTTCTCATCACAAAGAGAATTACTTTTTCCTTGCCTTTCTTTTTATTGTATCTGTATGAGAAGTTAGATGTTAGCTGAACCTATTGTGGTAATCATTTCACAATATATGTAAATCCAACTATCATGCTAGGTACCCTAAAACTATACAGTGATATATGTCATTTATTTTTCAATAAAACTGGAAAAAAATTAGAAGTATTTTGTTTCAAAGAACACCATCAAGAAAGTGAAAAGACAGCCCACGGGGAGAAAATATTTGCAAGTCATCTACCTGATAAGAGACTTGCAACCAGAATATAAAATGAATCCTTACAACTCACTAATAAAAAGGCAAATTACTCAGTTAAAGAATGGGCAAAGGGTCTGAATATACATTCCTCCCAAGGAGATATACAAGTGTCCAATAGCACATGAAAAGACACTCTACGTTGTTATTAGTCATTAGGGAAATACAAATTAAAAAAAAAAAAACAATGGGAGACTATTTTATATTCATGAGAATGACTTTAACAAAAAAATACAAACAAGGATGCGGAGAAACATAGAACCCTCATCCACTGCTTGGGAATGTAAAATGGTGCAGCCATTTTGGAAAACTATTTGGCATTTCCTCAGCATGTTAAACATAGAGTCACCATATGACCTAGCAGTTCGACTTCCAGGTATATACCCAAGAGAAAGGAAAACATATATCCACACAAAAATTTGTTCAAACATGTTTATATGGCTGTACTATTCATAGTAGCCCTAGTTGGGAGCAACACAAATGTCCATTAACTGATGAAAGGATAAACAAAATGTGGCATATTTATACAGTGGGATATTATTTGGCAATAATGAGGAATAAATATCGGTACATGCTACAATATGGGTAAATGCTCATTGAAAAAAAGTAGTTACAAAAGGCTGTATAATGTATGATTCTATTTACATGAAATGTTCCCAGTAGGCAAATCTATAGAAACAGAAAGTAGATTAATGTTATCAGGGACTAGGGGAAGAAAGGGAGATAAGGTGTGACTGCTCATGGTTATGGAATTCCTTTTTTGGGGTAATGAAAATGTTCTGGAATTAATGGTGATGGTCACACAACTCTGTGAATACACTAAAAAGCCCTGAAATATATTCTTTAAATGTGTACGGGGCGCCTGGGTGGCGCAGTCGGTTAAGTGTCCGACTTCAGCCAGGTCACGATCTCACGGTCCGTGAGTTCGAGCCCCGCGTCAGGCTCTGGGCTGATGGCTCGGAGCCTGGAGCCTGTCTCCGATTCTGTGTCTCCCTCTCTCTCTGCCCCTCCCCCGTTCATGCTCTGTCTCTCTCTGTCCCAAAAAAAAAAAAAAAAAAAAAAAAAAAAAAAACACGTTGAAAAAAAAAATTAAAAAAAAATGTGTAAATTGTATCGTCTATGAATTAAATCCCAATAAAGCTGTCAATAAGTGTATATTCAAAAAAATCTTGTGAAGTACATGTTCTGTTTGATAGATAAAGTAACTGAGCGTGGTTGAAAGCCAAATGAGCTAATGATGGAGCCAGAATTCAAAAGCAGTCTGTCATCTCCACAACCTGGATTTTTTTTTTTTTTCTAAATTAGGTTCTAGTTAGTTAACATATAGTGTAGTATTGGCTTCAGGAGTAGAATTTAGTGATTCATCACTTACATAAAACACCCAGTGCTCATCGCAACAAGTGCCCTCTTTAATGCCCATCACCCATTTAGCCCCTCCCCCCACCACCTTCCCTCCAGCAACCCTAGGTTTGTTCTCGGTATTTAACAGTTCTTATGGTTTGCCTCCCTCTCTGTTTTTAAATTTTCATTGTTTTGATCACTGAGTACTATTCCATTGTAATGTATACACCACATCTTCTTTATCCATTTATCTGTTGATGGACATTGGGGCTCTGTCCATAATTTGGCTATCGTTGATTGTGCTGCTGTAAACTTTGGGGTCCACATGTTCCTTCAAATCAGCATTTTTGTATCTTTTGGATAAATAACTAGTACTGCAATTTCTGGGTAGGGTAGTTTTATTTTTAACTTTTTGAGGAGCCTCCATACTGTTTTCCAGGTGGCTGCACCTCTTTGTATTTTCACCAACAGTGTCAAAGTGTTCCCCTTTCTCTGCATCCTCACCAACATCTGTTGTTGCCTGAGTTGTTGATTTTAGCCATTCTGCCAGGTGTGAGGTGGTATCTCATTGTGGTTTTGATTTTTATTTCCCTGATGATGAGTGATTTTGAACATCTTTGCATGTGTCTGTTAGCCATCTGGATGTCTTCTTTGGAAAATGTCCATTCATGTCTTCTGCCCATTTCTTCACTGGATTATTTGTTTTTCAGGTGTTGAGTTTGGTAAGTTCTTAAAAATTTGGATACTAGCCCTTTACCTGATATGTGATTTGTAAATGACTTCTCCCATTCTGTGGACTGTCTTTTAGTTTTGTTGACTGTTTCCTTCACTATGCAGAAGCTTTTTATCTTGATGAGGTCCCAATAGTTCATTTTTGCTTTTGTTTCCCTTACCTTTGGGAGACATGTTAATAAGAAGTTGTTGTGGCCAAGGTCAAAGAAGTTGCAGCTGGTTCTCTCCTCTAGGATTTTGATGGTTTCCTGTCTTACATTTAGTTCTTCCATCCATTTTGAATTTATTTTTGTGTATGCTGTAAGAAAATGGTCCAGTTTCATTCTTCTGCATGTCACCGTCCAGTTTTCCCAACACCATTTGCTGAAGAGACTCTTTTTTCCATTGGATACTCTTTCCTGCTTTGTCAAATATTAGTTGGCCATACATTTGTGGGTCCATTTCTGGCTTTTCTATTTTGTTCCATTGATCTGTGTGTCTGTTTTTATGCCAGTATCATACTGTTTTGATGATATCAGCTTTGTAATACAGTTTGAAGCCCAGAATTGTGATGCCTCCAACTTTGGTTTTCTTTTTCAGCATTATTTTGGCTCTTCAGGGTCTTTTCTAGTTCCATACACATTTTAACATTGTGTGTTATAGCTCTGTGAAAAATGCTGATGTTATTTTGATAGGGATTGCATGAATGTGTAGATTGCTTTGGGTAATATAGACATTTTAACACTATTTGTTCTTCCAATTCATGAGCATGGCACATTTTTCCATTTCTTTGTGTCTTCTTCAATTTCTTTCATAAGCATACTATAATTTTCAAAATACATATCTTTTACCCCTTTAGTTAGTTTTATTCTTAGGTATCTTATGGGTTTTGGTGCAATTGTAAATGGGATCTATTCCTTGATTTCTCTTTCTGCTGCTTCATTATTGGTGTATAGAAATTCAACAGATTTCCGTATGTTGATTTTACATCCTGCAACTTTGCTGAACTCATGTATCAGTTCTAGTAATTTTTTGATTCCGCTCCCTGGATTCTTGACCAGAATATTCTAAGGCTCTAAAGCTTTCCTGAGCTAGAGAGAGAACCTGAAGTAACTTTTATAAGGGACCTTTGGTCTTAGGCCTCCCAGAGGAGTGCCATTGCTTAATAGTCAGGCCTGGTTTCTGAGGCAGATTGTTTTGACATGATTCTGGTTTACCACGTCGTGAAGGAGTGATCTCAGCACGCTGAAATTATTCAGTGGTTGCTAAGATCTTGACAAGACCAACTGATGTGTATGGCACAGAAGGCTTTACACAGGACATTCACTGGGATATACTGAGTCCAGAGGCTCTGAAACTTTGGTGCCTTTCAGCATCACCTGAAAATCTTGTTGAAAATGCAAATATCCAGGTTCTACCCAAGACATACTGAATCTAAAAGTAAACAACACTGCCTGGTGGTGAGTGTTGTCAGCTGGATGAGACAAAGACAGAAAATCTGTTGATAACGGATAGGTCCTTATAAATAGGTGTTGCTTACCAAAAACTCTAGAGGAGGTTATTCCAATTCTGGCACCAGAGGCACTGCTCAAGAGCAGTGAGCTGCTGTGTGCCACAAGCTGACCCCCAGCTATTATCGGAGAAGCTCCAGAAACCTTGCTTAGAATTTTGAACCACAATAGGGGCTGAAGGAGCAAAACTTTGATTCTGAGAGGTCCGATACATGTTTGGACTATATCAAGAAAAATAATTTGTCTTCTTTTGAAAAATACTCAAATAATCAAGAAAAATATGAAGTTCTAAGTAAAATTCATCCCACATTTTCCACCGCAGAAAACCATTGTTTCATGCTTTGATGACAACAATCCCAGATATATGACTCTGAGCCTACGTACATGTAGACAGTCTTTTAACAGCTTTACATGAATAGGGTAACAGAGTCAATGCCTGATATTTTGCAGACTTCGTATGAGTATCTTTGGGACCTATATGTTTTTGAGAGAAAAGACCCTATCTTAAAGAAAGACAGTTTGGGTTTGATGTTTACAGTTTTATAATAGTCACCATTTTATATGAAGAATAAAAACAATCCTAGTCTTAAAGTACATATCCCAAATCAACAGATCGCACATTTTTTTATTGCTGCTTATGTCATTACCCTCTTTTTCCTATGTTAATTGCAAAGCTAATAAAGAAATAGATTGAAATAAACAGTTCATTTCTTCCATAAATTTTTAGCATTGCAGGAAATATAATGGTTGTCAAAAAAAATTTATGAATGCTTTCTAGATGCATGAATGTGTACAGGTCCTTGGAAACAAAAATTGTGGTGTTTGAGAGTTTTTAACTTTTAAGTTAATACTTACTTTTTTTTTCTTAATATGAAATTTATTGTCAAATTGGTTTCCATACAACATCCAGTGCTCATCCCAACAGGTGCCCTCCTCAATACCCATCACCCACTCACCCCTCCCTCCCACCCCCCATAAACCCTCAGTTTGTTCTTAGTTATTAGGATTCTCTTATGTTTTGGCTCCCTCCCTCTCTAACCATTTTTTTTTCCTTCCCCTTCCCCATGGTCTTCTGTTTTGTTAAGTTTCTCAGGATCCACATAGGAGTGAAAACATATGGAATCTGTCCTTCTCTGTATGACTTATTTCACTTAGCATAACACTCTCCAGTTCCATCCACGTTGCTACAAAAGGCCATGTTTCATTCTTTCTCATTGCCACATAGTACTCCATTGTGTATATAAACCACAGTTTCTTTATCCATTCGTCAGTTGATGGACATTTAGGTTCTTTCCATAATTTAGCTATTGTTGAGAGTGCTGCTATGAACTTTGGGGTACAAGTGCCCCTGTGCATCAGTACTCCTGTATCCCTTGGGTAAATTCCTAGCAGTGCTACTGCTGGGTCATAGGGTAGCTCTATTTTTAATTTTTTGAGGAACCTCCACACTGTTTTCCAGAGTGGCTGCACCAGTTTGCATTCCCACCAACAGTGCAAGAGGGTTCCCATTTCTCTACATCCTCTCCAGCATCTATAGTCTCCTGTTTTGTTCATTTTAGCCACTCTGACTGGCGTGAGGTGATATCTCAGTGTGGTTTTGATTTGTATTTCCCTGATGAGGAGCGACGTTGAGCATCTTTTCATGTGCCTGTTGGCCATCTGGATGTCTTCTTTAGAGAAGTGTCTATTCATGTTTTCTGCCCATTTCTTCACTGGATCATTTGTTTTTTGGGTGTGGAGTTTGGTGAGCTCTTTATAAATTTTGGATACTAGCCCTTTGTCTGATATGTCATTTGCAAATATCTTTTCCCATTCCGTTGGTTACCTTTTAGTTTTGTTGACTGTTTCCTTTGCAGTGCAGAAGCTTTTTATCTTCATGAGGTCCCAATAGTTCATTTTTGCTTTTAATTCCCTTGCCTTTCATATGTAGAAGGACAAAATATTAGGTTTTTCCCACTCTGTTTCTTTGCAATTCTAAAATTCTACTGGAGCAAGAATTAACTTATAAGCTAGTCTATAAACCTCACTGTACTTTCTAATAAACATACACTGAACATGTCCCAATAAATGTTCACTGACAAAAATTGTAAAAGTTTTCAAAACCAAACCTTATGTTCTGATAATCACTCTTCCTGTCTTCATGGAATTCAACAGAATGTTTTCACTTTTTATGCTGGGGGACGTCTACATGAGACTGGAATTCTCGATTCCAGAACCCAGAGCAAAAGGTAAATTAATCTAGAAAATAGGTGGAAGATACTTTGTTTTGAAACATTTTTTTTTTATTTTCCATGGCATGAGAACTGATCCTAAAAATGTTAGCTGTTTTTCAAGAGAAAGATTTAATTTGATCTACAGAAATAATAAGGAGCAAACCTTCTTTTATTAATGTTTATTTAAAATGAAAAAAAATTCAGTATAATTAACTTACAGTGTTACATTCATTTCAGGTGTACAATATAGTGATTCAACACTTACATACATTGTTCAGTGCTCATCATAAGTGTACTCTTAACCCCCTTCACCGATTTCACCCGTCCGCCTACCCACCTCCGTTCTGGCAACTGCCAGTTAGTTTTCTGTATTTAAGAGTCTGGTTTCTTTTTGGTTTTGGTTTTGTTTTTTGGTTTTGTTTTGGTTTGGTTTGGTTTGGCTCATTTTCCTTTGTTCTTTTGTTTTGTTTCTTAAATTCCAGACATGAGTGAAATCATATGGTGGGAAAGTGCAAATCTTTTTTATTCACAGTTAAATGGGCTATTAGTAAGGATTTAGAAAACATCTGGAGCAAACAGACAGAAATCTCTTATCCTCAGTGATAGCACATTTAAATATAAAGATATGTATTTGACACTTTTTTTTTTCTCCACACGTATTTGCCTTCACCTACTGTTGGTATGAATCCATATTCTTTTTTTAGAGGTGTATTCCTCCCTCTAGAAAATATTAAAATTCTCTTGGGATATCCATAAATAAACAACAAGTTCTTTTTAATTTCAAGGGATTTTGCACAAATATAACTTTTTGACTTGTTAACCACTTCTTTCTTTGTAATTGGACAGTTTGATAAAAGTGAAAATTAAACTTTTTCATAAAAAGCATACAAATACCAATCACTTATTAAAAGCTTTTCCTTTTTATATGCCCTAAGGGACTACACACTGGCTTTCGAAGTCTGCTAATCCACAGGATACTGGATCCTTTTTTTTTTTTTTTTTCCTGAACCTGATGGCAATGCCTGGGTTAGGGACGGGGGGTGGTTATAAACAGTTCCTAGGTTTTGAAGGGTTAATGTTAGGAGTATAAATATATATTTGATCATTTGCTTTTAGCAATTTCAGTTACTGACTAACCAATTATCACTTGTAGATAGTGACAGAGCAAAAAAACCAAAGAGAGAAAACACTGAAAAATAGAAGTGTCAAGTGGCATTAACAGTGCTGGGCACGCCCTGCTTTCCTTCCAAAGAGCAGTGTCACGATGAACTTCAGAGGGTCTTTTTATATTGGCACACATATGTGGACACCCCAGGTGGACAGAAACTCCTGCTTAGGGTGAAAGTTTTCTTGAGATTTTCCTATGAATGTTGCATCTCTGTGCCACCAAACACCAAGCCGCGGGGTGAAAACTCAGAGCCTGACTGCCCTTCACATGGTCGTGAATGTTGAGATAGACGAAATACCCCTGCATGGGGGTATTCAGTCTTTATAGCCACTCACTTGTTTAGAGAGAGAGTCTTACTCTTTCAGGAAGATGTCAGGCTAAGTCCACGTGATCCTTGGTAAAGCCATCTGCATAGGCCACTGAATTGCGCTCAGAAGGAATAGGGAATACCAAGGCTGGTTCATATTGCCCCACTGGGGAATTTATGTCCATTTTGAGATCATGGCCAAAGGCAATTAAATCACCTAAGGAAGTGTGGGCCAATACTGACAGAATCAGAAAATGTTTGAAAATAGCATTGGGAAATTGAAGGTACCTGAATGAGATTTACCACTTTCCATTTACATGTACTGGACCAGCTATAACATCAGAGCTCAGAAGCCTAAGTAGGAGCCGTGGTAGGAATTACAATGGGAACAGAAGTTTCTCTGAAGTTTGAGAACCTCTAGGCCGCTTTGCAGATGCTGCTTCCTGAAGGGACTACTATTAGATAATAAATATTACCCATCTTTTATTTAGATTTATTGAAAAGGAAGGTCTTTCAGAGGCCACCTCATAGATACATTTTCAGTGCAAAAAAAAAAATGGAGTACTGTTATGGATTGTGAAAAGCATAGCATATATATTAAAATAAATAGATTGCAGTCTTAGCTCTCACTAACTAGACTTGTGATCAGGGAGTTTTACCCTTTAAGAAATTAACATGAAAGTAGATAAGAATATAATTTCAAATGGCAAATGTATTATTATCATTAAAATTGTGGTAGCCCTGTTAACCTTAGAGAATAGGACCTTTTGATATCCTTCAGGCTTCCTGAAGTATTTATTATTAAATCTTAATATCATAAAGCAAGATGGGATCTTGAATTAGACCCTGAATGAAAATACCTTTATTAGATCACTGTTAAAGCTTGATATATTGAACCTCAGTTTAAAGGGTGAGAGTCAAAAAGACGCTTGGGGTGCCTGGGTGGCTCAGTTGGATGAGCGTCCGACTCCTGGTTTTGGCTCTGATCATGATTTCACAGTTTCTGAGTTTGAGCCCTGCATCGGGCTCCATGCTGATAGTGTGGAGCTGGTTTCAGATTCTCTCTCTCCCTCTCTGCCTTTCCTATGCTTGTGCTATCTCTTACTAAAACATAAAATAAACCTAAAATTAAAAAAGACATTTGATACGCTGAGATAAGCAAGTAGAGCTGAGGAAGGACTCTGTGATGAAATGTATCTGCGGGGTTCTGTGCACGTTATTGTTAGATATGATAGAGACAGTATGACTCTATTCTGAAGCTTTCTGAGCTAAACAGTAGAGGTTAAAATGACGGAACTGATCCTTGGCTTCTGACAATAATAGAGTAGTTAATTGAAGACAAACTCTCCCATTGAGTTTATCTAGACATGCTAGGCAAAAGAAACAAACATTGGTTTTCAGATAGTAGATTACTACCAAGGCAATCAGAAATTGAGGCATGAAAATCCCAGAGAGAAGGGAAGTGCTTTGAGGTGTGTACCTTCCTCCTCAAAACATTAGTGAATTTGTAGGTGCCATCAAACCAAGAGGCTTACAGGCCGAGTAGCTGCTGCTAAAACAAAAACAAAAACAAAAACAAAAACAAAAACAAAAACAAAAACAAAAAACTGTGTAGAGTTTTGAGCTATCTCACAAGGGTAGAGAAAAAGAGAGAGAAAGAAAGGATTTGAAGGCCCATCAAGAAAGGGAACACTGGAATACCCACACTTCCAGTAGGATGTCAGAAGGGACTATACCTTGGGAGTAAGGGCAAGTTAAAAAATACCAGTCTTTATAAGGACTAAAACCCAGTTTTTAAACAGTTGAAGCCCGTATTGGGTTAAGGTAAAGTGCCAATACTGTAACTACCCATCTCCCCTCCCCAATATAAAAATAAATCTTCTCCAATAAAATAGAGGGGGGCACTTGGGTGGTTCAGCTGGTTGAGAGACCAACTCTTGATGTCAGCTCAGGTCATGATCTCATGGTTGTGGGATCAAGCCCCATCTTGGGCTCTGGGCTGGGCATGGAGCCTGCTTAGGGTTCTCTTTTTCCCTCTTCCTCCTCATGCTCTCTCTCTTTGTCTCTCTCAAGAAAAAGAAAGAAAGAAAGAAAGAAAGAAAGAAAGAAAGAAAGAAAGAAA
>NC_064816.1:105834610-106049436 GCF_023721935.1 Panthera uncia | reverse complement strand
AAAGAAAGAAAGAAAGAAAGAAAGAAAGAAAGAAAGAAAGAAAGAAAGAAAATCTTCTCCAGAGGAATATAATACCAACCATATACTCATATATCTCTAGATTCTCCCATTGAATTTATTCACTTTATTATGCAGGAAAATACAGGCAGAAAACTAAAAACAAAAGGAAAAGATATATTAGAAATCAACAGGTGTTTCAATTATTGGAGCTTTCCAACATAGGCTTTAAAATGACAGTAAGTATTGTTTCAATAAAATCAATAAAATGAAGAATTTCATCAAACACTAAAATATATAGAAAATAACATAAAAATTCAAGTACTTAAAAGTAACTCTAGGTCTGAGTTTAATGGATTAGATATATCACAGGACTAGTGAATGGAAAGGTAAATTGGAAGAAAATATACAGATGAAGAGGGGAAAAAAAAGGAAAATACACGACCTGGTGAAAAAGTCCAACATACATGTAGTAGTAGTCTCCAAAATATAGAATGGAATGGGACAAAAGCAAATATTTGAAAAGATTTGAAATACACTGATAATTCTCTGAAACAGATAAAAATACATTAAGCCATATATTGAAAAAGCTCTATAAACCTCAAGTAGGATAAATATAAAGAAATCACACCTCAGCACATCCTAGTAAAACTATTAAAAATCACATACTAAGAGAAAATATTAAAAGAAGCCAACAGAAAAAATACATTACCTTCACAGGAGTAACAAGAAGCTGAATTCTCATAGAAATGGTAGAAGTCAGAAGACAATGTGCTAACAGCTTTAAAGTCCTAAAAGGAATGCCAACTGGGAACTATATATCCATTGGATACGTCTTTCAAAAATTAATGCAAAATAAAGATATTTGCAAACAAAACAAAGATAAACCCATGCTTATGTGGTCAATTAATCTGCAAAAAAGAGTGCAAGTATATCCAATGGGGAAAACACAGTCTCTTCAACAAATAATGCTGTAAAAACTGGACAGCAGCATGCAAAAGAATGAAATTGGACCATTTTCTTACACCATGCACAAAAATTCACTCAAAATGGATTAAAGACCTAAGTGTGGGACCTGAAACCATAAAATTCCTAGAAGAAAACATATGCAATAATTTCTTTGACATCGGTTGCAGAAACATTTTTCTAAATATGTCTCATTAGGCAAGGGGAACAAAAGCAAAAATAAGCTATTAGTATTACACGAAATGAAAAGCTTTTGCACAGTGAAGGAAACCATCATCAAAACAAAAAGTCAATCTATTGAATGGGCTAAGACATTTGCAAATCATGTATCCAATAAGGAATTAATGTCCAAAATAATATAAATAACTTATACAATTCAACACCTAAAAAACAAATAATCCAATTAAAAATGAGCAGAGGACCTGAACAGGCATTTTTCCAAAGAAAATATGCAGATGGCCAACAGACACATGAGAAGATACTCAACATCACTAATTATCAGGGAAATGCTAATCAAAACTACAATGAGATATCACTCGACACCTGTCAGAATGGTTAAAATTGAAAACACAAGGAATAAGTATTGGTGAGGATATGGAGAAAAGGAACGTCATGCACTGTTCACGGGAATGCAAACTGGTGAAACCACTGTGGAAAACAATAGGGAGTTGCTTTAAAAAATTCAAAATAGTAGTATCATATGATCCAGTGATTCCACTATTTGGTATTTACCTGAAGAAAACAAAAACACTTATTCAGAAAGATATATTGCAGCATCAGTTACAATAGCCAAGTTATGGAAGTGACTCAAGTCTCCATCCACAGATGAATGCATAAAGAGATGCATAAAAGGCAGTGAGATCTTGCTATTTGCAGCAAAATGAATGGACCTAGCGGGCATAATGCTAAGTGAAATAAGTCAGTCAAGGAAAAACAATTACCATATTATTTCACTCATATGTCCAGTTTAAGAAACAAAACAAAGAGACAAATAAAATAACCGGACTCTAAAACACAGAGAACAAACTAGTGGTTGCCTGAGGGGAGGTAGGTAGGGGGATGGGTGAAATAGATAAAAGGGAAAAGAATACACTTATCTTGATGAGTGCTGAACAATGTATAGAAATGTTAAATCTTTGTACACCTAAAATTAATATAACACTCTGTTTATTATACTTGAATAAAAAAGGTAAAAAAAAAAACCTAAACTGTTCTAAAGACTAAAAAAAACAAAATAAATGTATTTGCAATAAAATAAACAAAGTTTGCCACTACTACTAGACTCATGCTAAAAGAAATATCCAAAGTGAATTTTCAGGAAGAAGAAAAATCATCCCAGGTGAATGCATGGAAGTGCAAAAAGGATTGGCAAGTAATGGAAAGGCTAAATGCATGGGTAAGTCTAAATAATCAGTTACAGCATGTAAGAACAACGTTCTAAAGGCTTAAAACAGGAAGGATGAAAATACTTGAGAATTACAGGACGAAAGGCAGGAAAGTGAATAATTGAGTCATGGGGTTGTAAGGTTCCTAAGCTGTTAAAAGTACTGAACAGGTAAAAGTAGTTAAGCCAGGGATGCATGTTATCATCTCTAGTAACTCCTAACAGCAGAGAAAAACAATATATAATAAATAATAAAGGGGGGACATGAAATGACAGAAGTAGTTGACGAATACAAAGGAGGGCAAAAAGAAAAGGAAGAAAGGTAACATATAAGACAAATGGACCAAATAAGAAAAAAAAAGGGGGTAGAATCAAACTTAAATACACACGTTACATTAAATATAAATGGAATTCAATGAAAAGTCAAGAATTGTCAGACTAGATTAAAAACAAAACATCTGTATTCAAGAAATAGTTAAAAGAAAAAGGAAGAATGAAAGTAAACAGACGAAAAAGATAAACCATGCAAACTTGAACCAAGAGAAAAATAGGGCTGGTGGAGCTTTGTGTGTGTCAGATAAAGCAGGCTTCGATAAAAGTGTTTCTTCAAATAGAGAGGAACACTTTATGATGGCGACGGTAATCAGTACATCAGTATAATGTTTAATTTGTACGCATCTAGTAGCCCCTGCTTCAAATAGATGAATCCAAATTGGCAAGATAAATCACAAAAGTGGGCAAATGTACAATTCTAGCTGGAGTTGGAATATACCTCTCTCAGTAACAATAGAACAAGTGTCAAAACCGAGCCCACGGTGTTACAGAATACTTGAGTAGCAAAATTATCAAATTTGACCAAATACCATAGCCCTAGTTTTACGTGTGATAATGGAGTATTGGTTATATTTTTTAAACGTATTTTTCTGTTAGGGAAACATATTGTAGTACTTAACAAATGGGGGGATGAAAGGCCCTGAAGAGGGTGGCTTTAGATAAGTCATGGGGGACAGAGGATGCATTGGAAAGGAAATGGAGGTACAGCAACGTTAGAGAAGTAGTGTGGCCCGGACTTATGGCCCCAGTATCAGAGTGAGACTGAAAGACAACAGACAACGCAAAGATCAATAATTTGCAAGTATAATTTTTACAAGTTAGATTGCTTATCATTATGCTTCAAAAATTTTAAAGAGCACGACAGTAGCATAACACATTTTAAAAACAATCATCAGTAAAACTCAGGGACATCCCAGCAATTTACGTATATCTGTTAATTTCATATTTTGTTGTAATCTATAGAAACTGGAGTATGCTTTCCCTTCCATTACAATGCACTGTTGCTTTAATATTTTGCAACAGCTTCCCTTTAACAGAGATTCCTTTTCCAACCGAATACGTACTTGAAAATGCTCTAAACAAGTAATTTAAATCTTCCAGAGGTTATAATTTAAATCTTTCCAGGGAGTATAAAAGTCTTAATGGATCCAATTCCTTTGTAGTTACCTCTAGTTAAATCATGCTTTACTCTCAAAGTCGATTTTTAGCTCAGTTAATTCTTCCTGAAAATACTGGCTAACATGTTCCACTTCTTTTGTTAAATGAATAAATCACAGAAAATGATACTGTAAAGATCGTTTTAGATCCTTAAGTTTTATTATCATATCTTTTTAACAGCTTCCAATTGGGAGTCTATTTTCAAATCAATGGTTTAAACCAATCAGTTTTTAGTTGCTGTTAAAACAGAAACTCTGAAAATTCTGTGGGCAGGCTTGCTTTAAAATTATTTAAATTGTCTATTAACTCTCATTAAGTTTTCTTTTACTTTAATGATCTCATTTCCTTCCAGTTTAAGAAGGATTTCATTTAAGCTTTTAAGGATATTTTAGAGAGTTTTGTGTAATTTTATATTTTAAGTTTTATTGCTTAATATTTCATTTGATAAAATAAAAATCAAAAATAGTATTCAACAAGGCTATCAAATATTAAAACAAAAACAAAACAAAACAAATAATTTTCTTTGGAGGGTCAACTTCCTTTTGTAGTATAAGATACACAAATTCTTCTTTTTTTTTTTTTTTTTTTTTTTTTTTTTTTTTTTTTTTTTTTTTTTTAATGTTTATTTATTTTTGAGACAGAGAGAGACAGAGCATGAACGGGGGAGGGTCAGAGAGAGGGAGACACAGAATCTGAAACAGCCTCTAGCTCTGAGCCGTCAGCACAGAGCCCGACGCGGGGCTCGAACTCACGGACCGTGAGATCATGACCTGAGCCGAAGTCGGCCGCTCAACCAACTGAGCCACCCAGGCGCCCCCACAAATTCTTCTTTATATCGTTGAACATTTTACAAAATAATCTGTCATTTAAGGGATCACTCTTGGGGCGCCTGGGTGACTCAGTCGGTTGAGCGGCCGACTTAGGCTCAGGTCATGATCTCACAGCTCGTGAGTTCGAGCCCCGCGTTGGGCTCTGTGCTGACAGCTCACAGCCTGGAGCCTGTTTCGGTTTCTGTGTCTCCCTCTCTCTCTGCCCCTAACCCACTCGCATTCTGTCTCTGTCTCTCTCAAAAATAAACATTAAAAAAAAAAAAAAGGGATCACTCTTAATTTTATGAATTGACCTAATAGCATATACTGATCTATCAAGTCTCTTACTACGGTTCTTGGCAATTAATTGCCAAGGAATAATGTAATGAATTGCTAAAATATTTGTTGCTACTTCTTTTAAGTTCCTATAAATCTATTGCTAAAGAATTCAAGACACAGGCCCCAAATGAAGTTGCTTATGCTAAGCCTCACATCACCTGAGATTTAACTATAAATTCAGCTCTCCCTGAAATAGAATCTTAAACCAATCAGGAATTGTCTGATCAGCACTAGTTAGCTAATCTGCCCAATAGACAAATATTCGCTAGAGGAAAATAACTTTGCAATAATGAACCTTTTTTTTTTTTTTGGCCTCATATAAGTTCCTTGTTCCCACTCCCTGCTGGTTATAAACATTTTTTTTCATTTTGTATAGCTCCTCAGAGCTCCTTTCTTAAGCTAGATTGGATGCTGCCCAATTCAAATGGATTTTTTTTCTCAAACTCTTAAAATTTTTAAAATATGCTTCAGTTTATCTTTTCATATTGTGTTACTAACTAGTTATAGTTGCAACTTTACCTTTTGTATAAGTAAGTAGATTGGGGAAGGTAATACTTTGCCTGTTAAAAAGGTAAAGACTTCAAACACTGACAACTTTTTTTATCCAGTAATTTAGAAAAAATCATTCCCTTGAGTACTTTTTCTCCTTAACACTGTTACCTACATGTAAGATCTCCTTGTCATGGGAGATATATGTTCTTTTGATTGTTGTTTATTAAATGACTGAATTTTGCCATCTTTTACCATTTTATTTTATTTTTATTTTTTTAATGTTTTTATTTATTTTTGAGACAGAGAGAGACAGAGCATGAGCGAGGATGGGGCAGAGAGAGAGAGGGAGACACAGAATCTGAAGCACGCTCCAGGCTCTGAGCTGTCAGCACAGAGCCCGATGCGGGGCTTGAATTCACAGATCATGACCTGAACTGAAGTCAGACGCTCACCCGACTGAGCCACCCAGGCGCCCCTATCTTTTACCATTTTACTGGTTATTCTTATTTTTGTATATAATGTGTTTTAATTTATTTTTGAGAGAGACAGAGTGCAAGCGGAGGAGGGGAAGAGAGAGAGGGAGACACAGATGTCACCTGGATGCTTAACTGACTGAGCCACCCAGGTGACCCAAAATACATTTACTTTAAAATAACTATAGGGGCGCCTGGGTGGCGCAGTCGGCTAAGCGTCCGACTTCAGCCAGGTCACGATCTCGCGGTCCGTGAGTTCGAGCCCCGCGTCAGGCTCTGGGCTGATGGCTCAGAGCCTGGAGCCTGTTTCCGATTCTGTGTCTCCCTCTCTCTCTGCCCCTCCCCCGTTCATGCTCTGTCTCTCTCTGTGCCAAAAATAAATAAAAAACGTTGAAAAATTAAAAAAAAAAATAACTATAACCTTTGGGATATTTTACTGGGTTTGGAACATGGACAGAAATATCCCCTTTTTTATTCAAGCCCTCCCTAAAACTAGCTGACTTACTAGCTAAAAAGAAAGTAAAATTTAAACTGGATCAACTAAATGGTCAGGACTCAGTAATGTAAGATTAAAAGATAGCTTTATTTTTTTTCCTACCATTTTTGAAAACTTCTCTGTCAGATATTCCTTCTTCACACCTAGATGGTATTTTCTGGCCACTTTCAGTTTCATTTTTCAGGGATTAAAAGAGCAGTCTGATCTAAAACTGAACTTCTCAGATCCACTTCAGCGCTTTTCCCTTGCTCTTGGGCCTGACCCAGAAGGTCAGGAAGGGGTGTGTTGAGTCTTCTCTCTTTCTTAGTTTATATCTTCCTGACTTCCTGACTTCCATCCTTTCCCTCTGGATTTTTCAGAGTTAGATGGGACAGAGGAGTAAGACATATGGGGCAAAAGAAGAGTCTTATTTATTTAGCAAGTGCTTCTTGGAGATCTTAGCTGTCAAGTGTTCTCTGGTATGGCAGGCTCCTAATGCTGGCTTTTTCTTTGTTTTTTTTTTTCCTTTTTAAAAAAATTAAAAAAAATTTTTTTTTAACGTTTATTTATTTTTGAGACAGAGAGACTGAGCATGAACAGGGGAGGGGCAGAGAGAGAGAGGGAGACACAGAATCGGAAGCAGGCTCCAGGCTCTGAGCCATCAGCCCAGAGCCCAACGCGGGGCTCAAACTCACGGACCGTGAGATCGTGACCTGAGCTGAAGTCGGAGGCTTAACCGACTGAGCCACCCAGGCGCCCCAAAAAATTTTTTAAATGTTTATTCACTTTTGAAAGACAGAAAGAATGCAAGCAGGGGAGGGGCAGAGAGACAGGGAGACAGAGAATCTGAAGCAGGGTCCAGTCTCCGAACTGTCAGCACAGAGCCAAACGCGGGGCTCAAACCCACAAACAGTGAGATCATGACTTGATCCAAAGTTGGACGTTTAATCTACTGAGCCACCCAGGCACCCTTTAATGGTTATTCTGAAACCAGTATAATTCTTAAATGGAAGGCAATAAATTATTTTGTTTAGATTTTTTTTTTCCCTTTGTCACATAACTGTCACCTTTCTCCAACATTGGGTGCCTTATCCCATCTGTGATCATTTGTGTTATTTGATGATCTTTCTGATTAGAAGATTTTTAAGCACTTGAAGTGGCAATATTTATAGTTTTCAAACATCTTTATTAACTCTTACAAAGATAAGTCTATTTTGCCCACTCTGTTAGTGTGTTTCTTGTAAAATGTTCCGTCGATCTTGCTGGTTGTTTCCTCAATTAAAAAAAAAAAAAAAGTACACATGCACATTTGCAGGGCTAAGATGGTTTGTCTCAATCCAGACCTATTAGTTTTGAAAATAATGAAATATTACCATTCCAGTTGGTAATTAACCTCTATTCTGAGTCTCTGAGTTTTCAAAACAGTATGTTCATATATACTTTGTGTTTGTATCTAAAATAGCCATAGGGTCTCGACTCAGATGTTTGTAAGTGAGTATAACATATGTTTTTCTCATCTACATTAATGTCTGGAGAAGTATTTGGATGTTTGGAGGAATGTGGTACAATTTTTGGTAATGTTGGACTTCTAGCATCCCTGGTCTCACATTAAATACCAATAGTTCCTCAGTCACTGGGAAAACCAAAAATGTGTCTACATTTTTCCAGAATGTTCCATATCTGCATTGAGAAACACTGGATTAGCATATATTATTAAGTACTACTATATCTCCTGCATTGGCCCATCAGAAAGACTTGAGTCAAAACATTTAACTTTATGTTACCTTCGAAAGACCAGAACAGAAAAATCTTAGTTCCATATAAATAGAGAATGTGAGGCAAATGACACCAAAACTGTACAGGGAGGGTCAGGAAAGAGTAGCAATGAGGACATTATCTGAAAGAAAACACTGTAAGCCCATGTGATTTTCCATAACAATAATGACAAAAATAATTATGATTTGTTGGACAATTGCTTTTCACCAGGCTCTGGGATGATTGTTTTATGTGTTTGGATTTTATTTAATCCTTTCAACAGCCAAATCTGGAATAGGTATTGCTATGCACTTGAGAGGAAAGCTATATTCTCAAGAAAGCTGCCTGCTGTGTGGTCTGAGCCTGATGTCTGGCTTCTAAGCAGGAGGGCTCTGAGGATGGGGTTTGAGGCTGGGGTCTAAAGATCACCACTTTCCTCAGACCCAGGAAATATACAGAGTGAATGGTTGAAAGCACAGCCAACGTCATCTATGGGGTTTTTCTGCCCCTCTAAATCCTAGGATCTTGATTTTTTAAAACATTCCTCTGTGCAATTTCTATTTTATAAGTTTCTTCCTCTCACTTTTCAAAATTGAGCTATTAAATTGAGGCAATCATTTTTTAAAAAGCATTTTGTCATACCACTCCTTGAATTCTTGGACTGATTACCAGAGTTTTGTTTTCTTATAGGAGTAATTAAACTCTTTCTGTATCTGATTATTTTCTGTAAATAGACAGAAATTGCTATTTGGAGACACATGATTTCCAGCAGAAACTTGGAGCATCAACTTATTGGCTAGAAAGAAGCCATTTAGTCCAAATATTTGTTGGAGAGAACAATGTCTTTGTTAATCCCTGTCATTTGGGAACGCAATATTGATTCTTCCTCTAAATTCAGATCTGTTGACACATCATTGATGGTAATAGTTGGGCTCAGAAATGTGTAAGTAAGGTCCGGTGAAAAGTGCGTGTTCTTTGGATTTCAGTCAGACGCATCCTGATTGTGTGTTGGCCATAGCAGATAATTACAGAACCGCAGAAGCCCCATTAGAGCCTCACTGAGACCAGTTTCGGCGAGGAGAGGCTTTTTACATTAACCGATGTGCTTCAGCTATGGGAAACCTATTTTAAACAGAAGCAATTTTGCTTTAAGTCTGACTTTGCCTCTCCTAATGACAGGAGGTGCCTATATTAAAAAACAAGTAAGTAATAAAAAACTTTTAGTTACTCTATTGTTTATATTCAGTACTCTTGGGAAAAGAGAAGTTACGGGGAGAGAAAGTGATAGTGGATGTACTTACAGATTGGTTATCTGAACTGGTGGAAAAGATTAAGAAGCTCTAGGAGGCACAGTGTCTTCCAGTGATGAAATCTGTCACTATAAGTCCAATGGAGACTATATTTATATTTACAGTATTTAATGAATAAAGAAAAATAAGATCATTGGGTTCCAAAGGCTAATACTAACTTCAAAGGTCAGAGTCTTTCTTTGGGTGGGAATTGGAAGCCATCAGGAACCCTGAGAGAAATTAGTCAAAATACTTGTGTATGCAACACTGGCAAAGAAGTTTTATGAACAGTAAAGGGCTTTCCAAGCATTGGTAACACATATACAAAGTTTTCATGTTGCTGAAGGGCATGTGGGGTACAGCCTGATAATGAGGAGTTTACCAAGGCTGAATGTGGAGAGTGTTGGCAGATGAAGTAGGCTCTTTTGGAATCTGACCCCAAACAAATACCACTTTGTCTCCCAGACTGTCCCCTGAATTATTCGATACATGTAAACCTTCAATATAAAGCTGATGGATTCAGCTTGATTACAGTAACATTTTAAGCTTAGGGTCAAGTTAGGGGCCAAGGCTAAGATCTAGAAGGATGATTGAAAAAAAGTGATGTCGTTTTAAATATTGGGTGAATTTTAGCCCCGATTTTGTGGAAAATAGATCCATCAAAAGCTTATGTTTTAAATTCATCATTAGAAAGTTCAAACCCAGGGAAGAGAGAATGAGGGAAATAGGAAATGAGGCAGAGGAGAGAGGACAGGTCTGAGGGAGTGCATGATAGGGAGGGCTTGTGCTAGTTCTCCAGAGCAACTGATGGCTCTACCTCTCAGGGCCATTTTCTGGGAGCCATTTGAACTACTGAATATTAGGAAAGTCTTTCTGAGGGAGAGAGTGAAGAAAAAATTTATCTGACAATGCCCATTCCCCATCGGTTAAAGATTTACCCCTCCAAGGTATTAATTCCTCAGGGGATATTAACTCCATAGAGCCAGGGTGCACACAATTGATCATTAAGAAGATTCCTGGCTTCTCATGTTTCAGCAGCAATAGAAAACCTGGGGACAGTGAAGACACATGTGCTGTGGGCTTGAAGCCAGGTCCTGTGGGCTTGTGCAGTGAAAGCTAATGGAAAACAAGTGGCTAGGGGTCCTGGAGACAGGTGGGGCCAGGAGAATCTGAAATAGCAAGTATGAGTCCTGATACAGGGGGTGATGTGTGCCTGGGCAGTACAGCTCTTGAATGCCTGGCCTCTCACCATGAATCAAGATAACATTTAGTTAACACTGTATGTAGAGAGACCCATAAGAGAGGCCATCTTTGGCCCCAATGTAGCAAACAGGACATGTAGCAGGTGCTCATTCTTCTCCAGAGCAGATGGGGACCCAACTGTCTTGGTGCACCATTAAGATGGATTTGATGGAGGGGCACCTGGGTGGCTCAGTTGGTTAAGCTTCTGACTCGGTTTTGGCTCAGGGCATGATCTCATGGTTCTTGAGTTTGAGCCCCACATAGGGCTCTGTGCTGAGAGTCTGCTTGGGACCCTGCTTTGGATTTTCTCTCTCCCTCTCTCTCTGTCCTTCCTCCATTCTCTCTCTCAAAATAAATAAATAAACTTGAAAAAAAAAAGATGGATTTGATGGAAAGTAGCTGACAACTCCAGCTGGTATAGCATTAAGGAAATGTATTAACTCAGATAAGAGGAAGTCTAGAATTTGGTGAATTCAGCAGTTGAATCATGTTCAAGCTCTCTGCTTTCAAATAGGCTACCATCTGCCCAGATTTCTTTCTTTCCTTTTTTTTTTTTTCTGAGAACTAGTCCTATGTAATATGTTCCAATATCATACATTTTTCTGTTTCTCTTTATACAACAGCCCTGGCACCACAAGATAGAAACGACTGACTGTTTTGTCAGCTGTTTCACAACCTCCTGAACAAAGTTGCCAATTTCCAAGCTAGGAACATGAGTTGGGTTCTCATTTATTTCTTCCCTATATTTTGCATTCACACAAATCCACGTTTTACATTCCCTTATTTGCCATACGTCCTCTTCCGGTATCATATTTTGTACTTTTAGGATTCTTGGTTGCAAACAACGATAAAAACGTGGCTAACTTAAGCAGAAATTGAATCCATTAAAAGTCTAGCTAGGCCGCCAGCATCTACGGGAAAGCTGGAAAAACAACTCAGGCAGAAACCATGACAGGTAAAGCACAGCCAAAATTCTGCCACAGGACGATCTGCTTAGACTATCACTGCTGGTAGCGCTGCCTGCCTACACCTGTCCCCATGCAGCTGGATTCATTGTCCCTGTCACACCCCTCCCCAGGTTGAACCATCTGACCCATCTATTGGGTAATGATTTCTCATTATTATGATTTCCCTTGCTAAAAATCCTAAAAAGTGAATAACACGTGCATTTCAGAAGTAGAGACCTTTGTCAATTGAATTGATTTTTTTCAGCCCCTGTTGTCTCTAAAGACCTGGCTTTTCAAATAATGAATCTTAAACATTATCCAGTGGCAAACCACATTATCGTGGGAGCTGCTTCCCTGGTGGGTTTTCACTACAAATGATTGATGTTTTCTCCCTATTGGTTCTACTTCAGTTTTAATCAAATAAAATCAAGTAATCTGAGTTTTCTGCCCTAGGATTTGGCATGTTTTCTGGAAACTAAATGAATAAATTTATTGAGCATGCATAGCTTGAAATTTTCTGGTGATAGTGTTTTATTGATTTGCTCTTTGTAATTAAATCAAATAAGCTAACATTTCTAGGTACCCAAGCAGAGTGAACATGACTTAAACATTTATCGAACTGGATTTGTTATTTTGTGCAATTGTGCTGATGGACACACTGAACCGTGCAAGATGAGATATGAAATGTAATAAAACCCACATATTATCCACAGAGCAAAGTCTACTTTTATCTGAGCTGTCCAGATTTTTTAGCACCAGCTGAGGAGGAAAAGGTCTGAGTAATGGTGGCTTATATTACCCATCCCAGTGTGATTACAGTTAGAAAAAAAATGGATTGTTTCTAGCCTAGCGGGTCTTTCCTCCAAGGAACCAAAACCGTGACTGCATTTCGCAGATGTTTTCAATGTGTTTAGTTAAAGAAAAGCAGTAGAAATAAAAAAAAAAATTTAATTTTGGAAATGGGATCTATAAGATATACATGAACAAAACATTTGACTGACTTTTTAATCCTTAAGCCAGCTTTTAAGATAATTTAAACTAGTCCACATTTTTCATGAATTGTATACATCCTTATTAGACCAGCTAGGGGCTATCAAAAGGAAAAGCCTTTGCTACTAACACAAAGGGCCATAAAGAATCACTTGTATTAACAAAGTGCATTAACAGAATCAGTGACTAGATTATTTTGCTTTCATAATGTGTAAGGGAACATTCCCCACCAGGTCCTCTGCCATAACCACAGACGTGCATATGGTAGGCTATTCGTGGACTTAATTCTGCTAAAATTGCATATGGGAAATTCAATCTAAATAAACCTAGAAACATAGTCTCTCTCTGTCTCTGTCTCTGTCTCTCTGTCTCTCTGTCTCATAGGAAAAAGACTAGGGTTTAAAGAGTGACATTTTGAAACTGGATGTCGTTATAAATAGCACCACTGCATCCTTGTGATTCTGTCCTAGAGCATAATGGTGGGAGGTCGTCCTCTTTCTACCAGGATGGTAACACTGGAGGAACAAAAAAGGGCCAATCTGGAGAGCATTCATCACTCTTCATGAGCATTGCTAAATGAGTCCTTCTGGAAAGGCTGTTTAGCTCCTGGAGATACTTCAAAAGAGCCCATGGAAGCCTGGAAAAAGCAGGTTGTCTCTGCAAACTTTAAAGGGCTTTGGGAGCTACCTGAGTTTCTTGGGCCGGAATGTATTCTGTATTTGGCAGTAACCAAACTAGCTGAATCAGATCCATTACAGACTCACCGAGTGTGTGGCTCTTGACCTTGTAAAGATCAGGCACTCCCTTTCAAATGCCTGACGCCGTAATCCTAGTTGAGAGGTACGGATTGGGAGTGACCTGTGATTTTCAGGTTTCCTTTTGATCTTCCAGCCCCCTCATTTGCTGCTCTGCCACATGTGCATTCCAGCACAGTAACTGTCCCTGTACCTTCCCTAGAGAGCCCCCCACCTGCTCACCACCAGCCGCCTCTTTGAAGTGATGGGCTTCTTTTCGTATGGCGCCCCCATCCCTCATCCTCCTACTCCTCCAGACCCTCCCTGTCCCATTAAACACACACACACACACACACTCACCCACACTCAAACACACACATGCACGCACATGCACTGCACTGAGATCCTAGTTCAAACTGTAGAAGCTGATGTGATTTCTCTACATTTTGATTTCCCACAGCACAGTGTACCGTGGTTTTAAATGATTTTGTAACTGATAGGAATGGCACCATTAGGCAAATATTATTCAGTGCCATTATTAAATTTCTCCTCTTTTCTCTGTGGTGACCTGAGGGTAATTTATAAGTATGAACAACTGCACATTATAGTCCAGCACAGAATATTTCTTTCCACTTTTCATTTAAGCTTAAGTTATACAAAATCTGTTGTGGACTTTATGTGGACTCACCCATAATTTTCTAGTTAGTTAAATCATTTATCAAATGGCTGGCAGATCTCTGTTGTTCTGTGTCTTTTTAGAACAGTGATAAGGATTAACTACCTGATCCAGTATTATTTATTAGTAATTATTAAACAGCAAATCAGAATCTCAATTTCTCCACTTCTTAGTGACCACTGGAAAATAAAAGCACGAATCAATTTTTTTTACAGAAAGACCTATATCTTTAATTTAATCAGCATTAAGTACAGAATGCAGAGTCTAGTATAATGCTGAAGATCTTTTTATCCTGAGGTCTCCCATGTTACATTTTAAAAAAAAAAATTTTTTTTTAACATTTGTTTATTTTTGAGACAGAGAGAGACAGAGCATGAATAGGGGAGGGGCAGAGAGAGAGGGAGATACAGAGTCTGAAACAGGTTCCAGGCTCTGAGCTGTCAGCACAGAGCTCGACGTGGGGCTCGAACTCAGCGGACCGCAAGATCATGACCTCAGCTGAAGTCGGACGCTTAACCGACCAAGACACCCAGGCGCCCCAACTCATGTTACATTTTAAAGCAGATTCCAGTTAAAGGGATAACAGGATGGAGACTTGCTTCATTTTGCTAGCTGGGGACAGGTTTCGCAACTTCTAAGAGTCTCAGTCTCCTCCTCTGTAAAGTGAAGATAATGGTTTGTCCGTCTCTCCCCAGTCATAGGGTTGAATGAGACTAGTACTTGAAAATATAGGAACCTGCTGTATAAACAGGAATCCTGAAACTGCTTGTGTGGAAACTGGTGAGCAGCTGACCCATGCTGACTTCCTCTTCCCGGGGATTAAGGGAAACTCAATGAATGGGTCTTTTCTCCAGTACCTTCTGGTGAGCCACATCTTCCAGGCTCCTCTCTGCTTCTCCCAAATTGATTTCGCACTCATTGCCTAACCATAGCCACCTGACCTAGCGATTCCAATTCCCCAAGGCACAGATTTTTAAAAGATAGCATTTGCCAAATCCCTGGGATGAGTTTATAATACTTCTTCCCTACCAGCCATTTTGACCAAACTAACATGTTCACGTTTGGAGGCTTCCCCACCCTCATTTGACAGTCAAGATGTCTTAACAAATGGTTGATGGCTACATATTAATGGAATTGGACCAATATTGAAAACTTTTCACAAACTTCTTTCAATTTAATTATGTGATCAAATTTTTTTTTTATTTAACATGCTGAAAATTCTTTCTGACTTTTCTTACTACTTTTCTTTTTTTGAATTATATTCACCAGGATCAGTTCCCTTCTATAGGAAATTTACAACAACAAAAAAGTTTTTTTTAAATTTTTGTTTATTTTTGAGAGAGAGAGAGAAACAGACTGTGAGCAGGGGAGGGGCAGAGAGAGAGGCAGACACAGAATTGGAAACAGGCTCCAGCCTCTGAGCTGTCAGCACAGAGCCCAACGCAGGGCTGGAACTCATGAACCGTGAGATCATGACCCGAGCTGAAGTCAAATGCTTAATCAACTGAGCCACGCAAGTGCCCCAACAAAAATTTGATTTATCCATCATATTGTTTTAAACCATGTCATTTTTTTTTTTACCCATTGCCATTGTAGGGTTTTGGGGGCATTATTTCTTTAAATTTTTTAATTTACGAAGATGTCTTTGCCCACAGAAAAGTTGGAGGGAGAATAAAACAAATGATCTTATACTCCTTCCATAAGTACATTGAATTTACCATAGCTATTCTAGCTCTTTAACACATTTTCCCTTCCCCAAATCAGTAAGAGTGGGATGCAGAATCATAGCACTTCACCCCTAAATACTCGTCTGTCCTGAGTACATTATTCTACAAAAACCAACTCCTTAGTTGAATTGGGCTTATAGTTAATAAGGGGGAAATGATTCAACCAACATGAATTCAGTAGCATCAACTAACATAAAGTTCATACTGAATTTTTTCAAATTGTCCCCAACTGGTCCTGTGTAGTTTTTTGTTGTTTTCATTTTTGGGGTCTGAGTTTGATTCAGCTTCCTACCTCACACATGGCTATTGTTTCCCTTGTGAAAGAAAGCAAAATGGACAGTCTTCTGTTGTTGTACCTCACCTACACCATCACAGTCAGGGGCACTTTGCCCTCTAAGATAGACAAAAGTAACTGGGTCACTCTGTTTGTTTCGGATCCTAAAAAACACAAAGCAAATGTGGACATTTGCATAAATCTAAAGTCCCTTGCAAAAGCAAATTTAGCCTTAACTCTCACAGTGCAAATACTGGAATATATGTCACAACCTTTGTTAGTATGTCAATTATAAGAGAATATTGCTTTATTTCCACCATAAGCAGACTAATGTAAACGTGGTAACCTTGAGAAGTTTTGTGGTTTTCCCTTTTTGTGCATTTGTGATTTCTTTTTTTATATTGGGCTAATTCCTTTGTGTCTGTTTGTATGTCCTTTATTTTTTTTTAAGTTTACTTATTTATTTTGAAAGAGAGAGAGAGTGTGCACACAAGCTGAGGAGGGGCAGAGAGAGAGGGAGACAGAATCGGGAGACAGAATCTGAAGCAGGCTCCAGGCTCTCTGAACTGTCAGCACAGAGCCCGATGCAGGGCTTGAACTAACGAGCCATGAGATCATGACCTGAGCTGAAGTTGGATGCCTAACTGACTGAGCCACCCAGGCGCCCTTGTTTGCATGTCCTTTAGATACTTGCCTCTCCAAGTCTTCACTGCGTTCTCCTGAGTCTCTCTCAATCTGGAGCAATCCCACTGTTTCCCTCTGTTTTTCATGACACTCCTTTCAAGAGTCTACGAAGGTTGTACTGCAGAAGATCCCACACTGAGAAACGTTTGATGTGATAAAAATCCATGACCATCATTACTCTTTTTGATGCCAACATTGTTCCAAATTAGCCAGAGAGCACCACTTCAAAAGCCAGTGTCCTACTGATGTTTGAGCACATCCTTGCTTTCTGGTACACTGAGTTGTTCCAGATTCATCCCAGCCCTGAAATCAGTTATATCTCCAAATGGTCGTTGGTTCCCTTTCACTGGAGGTTGTATTTGGAAATCATGATCTAAGACTTTTCAATGGATAAAGCTAGGATAATTAAAAAAAAAATTGTATTGTTACATCCAATTCAGTTCAACAACACATGAGTTTTCCCTGCTTCCTCCCATTCCATTTTATATCTCTTCTCTCTGCAGTGAAACTACTGGTTCCTAACAACATCTCCTATATTTACTCCTTTATTCCAAAGTACAATATTTCCGAATTACAACACCAATAGCAACAAAACTACTGAGTAGTTTAAGATTACTTTGTATTTTGGGGGCACCTGGGTGGCTCAGTCGGTTGAGAGGCTGAGTGTTTGACTTTGGCTCAGCTCACGATCTCATGGTTCCTGAGTTTGAGCCCCACGTCAGGTTTGCTGCTGTCAGCACAATGCCTGCTTCGGATCCTCTGTCCCTCTCTCTCTCTGCCCCTTCCCTGCTTGTGCTCTCTCCTTTCTCTCCCTTTCTCTCTCTCTCTCCTTCTCTCAAAAATAAACAAAACATTTTTTAAAAAAGATTGCTTTGCATTTTTTTGTTCCCAGAATATATCCCACAATACTGTGTTCTAATTAACGAATGACTTATGTTCTCTGTATGATTATGTTATTAATTACATATACTTTTAGGATAGTTTCTCATTATATTTAATTTTAGAATTTACTTTTTCTATCATTTCTGATTTAATTTTGTTTATTGGATATGTAAAATGTTTTGTATGTTTATATAAGTCAAAACTAAAAATTAATTTACACTCAGAATAGTTTCGCTCTTCCTGTCTCTCCTGTACACCATTCCTATCTACTGCTGCTGGTAACTATTTTTGTTAGCTGATCTACCTTTCCTGTGTTTCGTATAAGCAAAAACTAGATATTTTGTTACAAAATAGGAAGAGTTCTACATATACTGTCCTTTTGAACTTTGCTTTTTTTACTTAAAAATATATACTCGAAATGACTCCTAAGTGGCTCACAGAGCTTTCTTCATTATGGCCATGATTCCTATAAGATTCAGTTCTCCTGGCCTAATGGATTTTTCTATAAATTTTAAGTCGATAGATTTACTGTGTGCAGCCAATGTTAATTATGTCTTTATGTTTTTCCCAGGTCAGTTTTTTTATTAAAGTATTTCACTGTCACAAAGATGTTATTCTGTTTATCATCAAAAACAAATTTTTTGTTTGTTTTCACATCACTTTTAAAAAATCTCACTAGTAAATCCGGCATTCTAAAAACGGAGATTATTGGGGCACCTGGGTGGCTCAGTTGGTTAAGCGTCCACCTTTGGGTCAGGTCATGATCTCATGGCTCGTGACTTCCAGCCTCTCACAGGGCTCTGTGCTGACAGCTCAGACCCTGGAGCTTGCTTCAAATTCTCTGTCTCCCTCTATCTCTGCCTCTCCCCACTCATGCTCTCTCTATCTCTCTCAAAAATAAGTAAACATTAAAAAAAATTTTTAAACAGTGGGATTATTTCTTTTACTCTCTCTCTGCCCTTCCCTGGTTTGCGTCTCTCTCTTTCTCTCTCTCTCTTTCAAAAAATAAATAAACATTAATTTTTTTATTTTTAAAGGGGGGCAATTAGGTGGCTCCGTCGGTTAAGCATCCAATTTGGCTCAGGTCATGATCTCATGGTTCATGAGTTTGAGCCCCTCATTGCTCATAGTGCAGAGCCTGCTTGGGATTTCTCTCTCCCCGCCTCTCTTTTTCTGCCTCTCCCTGACTTGCTCTCTCTCTCTCTCTCAAAAAATAAATGAAATGGTGGGATTAAAAAAATTAAAAAATGGTGGGATTATTTATTTTTAGAAATATTTATTATTAATTTGATAATTAACCTCTGATTCATAATCTAATCTGTGAGAAGATTTTTAAAAACTTCCTTTAGGATACCCTATTATTCAGGATTAGATGACAAATCAATTTTACATTCTTTATATCACTTTGGTGATGGTAGTCATTGACTATGTGGCTGGCTAAGCAGAGTAAGTGGCAAGGTAAAAACTGGTTAAAAGTCCCTGGTTTAAAATGACAGAATTAAAGGTGCCTGGCTGGTTCAGTCAGTAGAACATGTGGCTCTTGGTCTCAGTGTCGTGAGCTTAAGCCCCACTTTGGGTAGGTAGCCTACTTTAAAAAAACCCAAAAATTAAAAATTACAAAACAAAACAAAACAAAACAAAAAATATGTCTTGGTAAACCCAACCTTAAAATGGCAGAGTTAAATAGTGGGGTCAGATGGTCTGGTTTATCTTCAGGACAGCTGTATGAAGAGTCTATGCTGTTGTGTTAAACAGATTATTCTGATGTGCAGCATGTAAGATTCATCCAAGTTGTCTTTTGATATTGTATCAGATGGTAAGAGCTTCTGTTATCACTATAAATTGGAGTTTTCTAGTAAATTATTAGAAAACACTGTTAGAAGAATTTGGTGAGTTGGTAGCTCTCTTGCTCAAGCCTGAAAATCTCAGAAACAAATTTCACCAACTATGTCATTTGTTTGTGATTGTGCCAGTTACAACATGGCTCCTGTTACTGTCATTGGTTTAACTCTGGAAAATGCTGTTGCTAGGCAATAAGGACTTACTGGTCAGATCTCAATGGCTTCTTGAGGAAAATCCCAAACTCATACCTTTGTTGCAATTCTTGCACTGACTTCTTTTTCTGTGACATTGCAAAATTTATGTCAGGTGTCTCCTTTTGAAGTGATGATGCAAACTGGAAGTGTTGGAAGGGAGTCAAGGTGGGCAAGAAATGCAATGTAGGAGGAGTGAAATAATCTAGGGGTCAATTTGCCTTTCTTCATGTTTCACACTGAGGCATTACCATATTTTCACAGAGTTCAAGAGATTGCAGCTGCCCTCTCTGTGCCACTTAGCCATTTCATCTCAGGCTGTCTTGCGTACCAGCTTTTCATCTATAAAATGGAGGTAACGCTATTTACTGTTAGTGCCCTCCTCACTCTCTTCCATGTTGGAATATTATATTCATGATTATTCTTTGCTCTCAGTTCTTTGAAGATCACGCTTCTGTAGGGTGATGCTTGCCAGTGGTTGCTGTAAACCTCTAAATTAAACTGTGCCTGTCTACAGACTGTACAAATAAATATACGACATTTTTATTATTGCTGTAGCAATAGAGCAGTATGACACTATTTGGCCCCAGGTGTATTTTCTAAACCTTCTCCATCATACTATTTTTAGTTTGGTGGCTGTTGGAGTTTGCTGGGCTGTAGTGTTTGAGAAGTGGGTACGAGCTTTGGAGTGTGATATCATGTATTACGGTCACTCTTTCAAGTCATTTATTTAAAACCTGGAAAGTGCGTAAGGGTTTACTTTCTTTGCTCCAGGGCTAGCACACACATCATTATGAATTATCAAGCCATGCTGACAGTGTACTTTTCCTTCTGGGTAAAGCAACTGTAGAAGCATGTATCTATGGATCAGAGACCACTAGCCTGTGGGAGGGAAGAAGAATGGAGGTCCAAGTTTGAGCCTTAGCTGTCACCCCTTGGCTTTGGACATGTCTAGAGATGCTTGAGATTGCGGCAGTGGACTTCTGTGTATTTACAGGAGAGAAAAGGTACTTGCTCTAACTAAGGAGAGAGTCAGAAGACACAGGCTTAGTCTCATCGCAGGGTCCTGGCTTTGGAGTAGAGGGTGGAACCGAGGATAACACGACAACTGTCCTTTTGGAGTCTCCTCTGGCCCAGCCCACAATACTGATTTTGTGGGAAGGGGCTTTAAGCGGACCAGAAAGGGAGAGGTTCACAGAAAGTGTCATTGAGCCACTACAGATTTAAAACCGCTGTGTTTTGGGAACTGGGTAATAGATTGAAGGAATCTTGTGGCTTTGTTTAGTGGATTGGAAATTCCAGTATCAGCAGTTATGGCAGTGACAGAACACAGAGCAAATGGTAGCCACACCATGTGAGACTTCCCTGGGACTCCAGAAATCATTATGTAGTGGAGTGTATGTGTGTGTGTGTGTTGGGGGAAATGTGTATGGGGAGGCACTTCAAGAGTTCTATTAGTCCTAAGATTACAGGTGGAGATAGAATCAGAGACACCATGTTTCACACTTATCGGGACCCTCCATTTTGTTTTAGACCAGTGCAGTAGTTTGCTTAATAATTTGAAGATAAATGGAGGCAGAGAGGCACAATAATGTGGTCTACTTAATGCCTGTGAAATACACACTTAACAATGGTTAAGATGGGAAATTTTATGTTATGTGTATTTTACCACATTAAAATTAAAAAAAAAAATGGGGTGGGCAGGAGGGAGATACAAGTTACTTCTCCTTTTAAGGAAAAACAGGTACTATTTTTACATTTAATTTAATAAGTAGAAAAACGTGGGATAAAGGATAGCCTCAAAGGGATTTCTGCCAGTCAGGCTGAATAATAATCCACTCTGGTTGAGTCATTAGCTCTCCTATCTGGTCATTAATCCCTGTGCCTTGAAAACAGACAAGCACCAAGCACAATCCTTCAATCTACTTTCCAGTAGGATATCCGAATTACACTCACTCCACTGAACCTTTTCCAGACCAGATGTTTGAAGACTTTTCAGTCCTCTGGATGAAAACTGTCCTTTATCTTCTTGATTTACGACAGCCTTTCATTTAATGATCAAACGGAGCCACTAATAATTCTGTTCTAGATGTCTTAGAAGGTCCTCAGCAGAATATTTATGTCTCATAGGCTCTTGGCCTTCAATCCTGCTTTACTCTATCAGACGCACGGGTCTTAGTGCCCTATGCGCTCTCTTCCATGTTGGAATATTATTTACATGATTCTTCTTTCCTCTCACTTCTTTGAAGATCACGCCTCTGTAGGGTGATGCTTGAAATGGCTATCACTTGGGGTGAAATACACCAGGTACTACCCTAAGCCACTCCTGTAACTTGAACCAGGTGGGCCATGGAATTCCATTGTCATACTTACTGGGTGTTATGAAAGGTTTTCTGTTTTACCTACTCAATGCAGTAAGGTTTGGGAAATGTGATTCTTGTGTAGTGAGCAATAAAATGACTATATGTTAATATCTGCATTTTCTTTTAGAAGAAAGATAATGAAAGGGATATCTTTTCTTAAGAATGAGAAAAATTATTGGGGCGCCTCGGTGGCTCAGTCAGTTGAGCATCTGACTTCGGCTGATCTCACATGATCTCACAGCTCGTGGGTTTGAACCCCACGTCGGGCTCCATGCTGACAGCTTGGAACCTGGAGCCTGCTTCAGATTCTGTGTCTCCCTCTCTTTCTGCCCCTCCCCTGCTCGTGCTCTGTCATTCTCTCTCCCTCAAAAATAAATAAACATTAAAAAAAAATTATTAAAGGACTCAACAGTAAGACTGAAGTGGTTGGAGCACTCAGAGAGAGGCACAGTTAGAAATACAACTTGCTATTTCTACTTGAAATTTTCCCCCTTGGCTGTAAGAATAGCACCTCACAAAGCAATTGAGAGGTCTAATCTTTTTAGTCTTTAGACATTATATCACACAGTCATGCAGCAACTGATTGGAAAACACTTGGTTTGATTTTGCTAAGACCACAGACCAGAGAGTATTTATTCTTACCTGTAGGGGAACAAAGGTGATTACAGTTCCAGTAAATATAAAGGAGAATATATGCCATTTTGAGGCCACAAGGCCACCTACCCTCTCTCCAGAAAGGCTTTCTTATCCATTGTTAGGTGCCTGAAATCATGTTATGATTACTTTTTCTCCTCTGTAGTTTAAGATCTTATATGTAAATGTCTCTGCAAGGAGTTAAGCCACTTTTTCTAAGTGTGGGAGTATCTGTTTTAAAGTCACCTAGGGTACTCATTAAAATGCAGATTTGTACCAAGGTCATTTGAATCAGAAATTTGGGGATTTACATTTCAATCAGCCCCTAGGTGATTGTTTTCCACCAAAGATGGATATCACTATTTAAATCTCTTACAGTCTTTTTGACATAATTGAGCTGTTTTGCTGAGGGCAAATGTTGGCAGGGAGGAGATGTGGAGAGCATTCAGGAGAGGGATGGGAGGATAGAGCAACTCTCAAGGGAAGAAAAAAAAGGAGGGAAAAAATGACAGGAAATAAAGAGCCTGTTAGGAGAGATACTTGTCCTGCCTGTTTCACAGTTTGATCTTTGGAAATTGGGAAGGGCTTTGAGGGTGTTCCAGAACTTGCACTACAGGAGAATTTAAAAGAAGAAAATACATACTCAGGCCATAGGCAAATTAGAAGGTACAGAGCAGACATCCTATTCAACAATGGGGAATGATAGCTTGAAACTCCTGGAAATACTACAAGAAATTACAAATTGAAAGAGGACTTAGAATGCCATAAACACCATATTTTCACATCCCCAAACAGAAGAACATGAATGCAAATGAATATAAACACACATTTAACAAAAATATAATGGAAAATTATGGAAAGAATCTGATATGTATTATAAACCTACTATATGCCAGGAACTTGCACATACTTGTCTAATCCTTACAACCGCTCTAGGAGGTCCTTTTATGGTCAGATTCAAAAATGAAAAACAGGATCAGAAAAGTTAAGTACCTTGCTCTATATGATCATCGGATAGTGACTTAGGAGTCCACATTCTTAACACCGGGCACAGCGGGTTCCGTACTGTGGCAGAGACAGATAGTTGCTCGCCACAGCCCAAGTTATCTTCTCTCTGCTAAGTATGCAGCTGGACTGCATTTCCCAGACCCCTGCATTGAGTTGGCCATATGATGAGTTTACCAAATGGATTGATAGAGGAGGTAAGAGTTCCACTTCCAGACCTAGTCTAAAAAATTCTTCTATGAATACTCCTCTTTCTTTTCCCTCCTCTTGCTTGGGATAGAGAAGCGTCCCAGGGCAACTTACATGGAGCTTACAGGCTATATAGCCTGAGATCCTGATAATTGTATAGACTGACCTGCATAAGCAAAACACAGATTCCTCATATCCTTGAACCCTGACACCTATTGATTACAACGATTATCCTGTCATAACTAATGATGTGAAGGAATCATGTTACACTTCTAACACTCCAGGGACAAATGGGCAAATGATATATGAAGTCTATTTTATAGGAAACATACCCAGTAAGGAAATGTACAGAGCCATATTCCACCTAGAGAAGAGTTAAAAATTCGTAAATTAAAATGTGAAATGTGTGGAAAACACTCTGGGGGCCAACATTCATTTACACAATAGTAAAGCATTATATGTTGGTATAATCTTTTTTTTTTGGATGGAGACTAGAAAATATTTATTAAGAGCCATTGTAACTTGTATCCATTTGAATTGAAACCTAACCCTAGATTTTAATCCTAAATAATTATTTGAGATAAAACTATCAGTATAGAATTGTATTTATGATGGCTAACAAACAAACCGCAAATCCAAAACTAATGCATTAGAATTCTCCAGAGAAATAGAACCAGGGTGTGTGTGTGTGTGTGTGTGTGTGTGTATCAAAAGAGATTTATTTTAAGAAATTGGCTCATGTGATTGTGTTTCAAGTCCAAAATCTACAGATTAGGTCAGCAGACTAGAGACCTTGGGAAAAGTTGCAATTTGAGTCCAAAGGTAGTCTGCTGGCAGAATTCCCTCCTTTTCTGGGAAGGTCAGGGGTTTTTTTGTTTTTGTTTTTTTCTTTCTATTAAGACTTTTCAACTGATTGGGTAAGTCCCACCTCACATATGGAGAGCACTATACTTTACTCAAAATCTACCGATTTAAATGTTAGTTAAATATTGAGAATAATATTTGGCCAAATATCTGAGTACTGTGGTCTAGTCAAGTTGACACATAAAATTAACCACCACAACTAATATAGTTAAAAATTATGAATATGAAAATTATATAGAAACATGGAATGTCATTTTCTCATTTCATGGAAGCTTTTTGAATGCCCTGATTGCCAAGACCTGTGGGTGATGATGGATAAGCCTTATCTTTTCATCTCAAGATGTTTACAGCCCAATGAGACAGGCATCCTGGGAGACTGTGTGTGTGTGGGGGGGCGTGTGTGTGTGTGTGTATGTGTGTGTGTGTGTACGGTGGGGGACAGGCTTTGCTTGTGGAAGGTGGGGATTAGTGACAGAGGAAGCTGAGGGAATGGGTAAAGATCAGCTCATGAAAGGCTAAAAGATGAATTCATTGCTGAGGCATTTGGGCTTTACCCTATGGCAATGGGGAGCCTCGGAAATGTCTGTGAAGACAGAAGCTTTGCCTTTCTGGGAGATGATTTTGGTAGTAGGATAGGGATTGGTGTATAAGGAGGCCTCAGTCTGGGAGACTAATTAAATAGGCCTGATGAGAAATGACTGGGGCCTGAATTAAAGTGGTGGCAGGGGAGATGGAAAAGAGGGAAGAGATTTTGGGAAAATATATAAGTCAGAAGCAGTGGCTTTTGATGGTAGACTGGCTATAGAGGCTAAAGGAGAGGAAAAAACAAACAAACAAACAAACAAACAAACAACATTAGGAAAAAGTCCCAGACTTCTGGCTGTGGTTTCTTCTCCACAAAGATACAGGATAGACAAGGAAAAGCAATTTGGGAGGGAGGAGAAAATGAGAGTTTGAGTCCAGTTTTGAATATGTGTCACTTCTTTGTTTCACGTGCTTTGGGACAACAACAGGCAGGGTGCAGTCAGAAGACAAACCAAACTAGTTATTTTAGCAGAAAGAAATGAAGATAAGGGAGAGATAAGCAAGAGAAAGCTAAAAAGGGACACTTCAGTAACAGATCTATTAATTGCAGGAAGCAGCTTCCATCCTACAGCTGAGGGGACCAAGAAGTTTGGAAGAGGTCCCCTGTGGAGCTGGGATGAGCTGAGGAACAATGAGGGGGTTGGGCTGAACCCACAGGTGCCACTGGAGGGAAAGGCTATTGCTGGGTGGGGCTTCAGGATGGGAGGGGTTAAGAAAGGGCAAGGCCCTTCTTCCTCCATGGTGGCCTCTGCATCGTCTCAACACCCCGTTTGCAGGGGCTGGCCCATGAATGGAGTAGAATTGTAGTGTGCGCAGTAAGAATCCCAGCATCACAGATTGCAAGGTACAGAAGGATGGTTTTAAAGATGAAAAGAATAGCTTAATTTAGAAAACAATATTTGAAAGTAGGCTGAAAAATCAATGACCAAGGTATCCTTCTCAAAAGTTAGGAAAAGACTAAACTAAAGCAAGGAGAAGAAACAGTATTAAGGAGCAGTAATTAAGGAAATTGAAAACCAATGTATAATAGGGAAAGTCAACAAAGTTTTTCTTTTTCAACTAGAAAAATTGATGAACTTAGTAAAACTGATTATGAATAAAAGAGAGAACTTGGCAAAATTCACCACCAGTGTCTTGACTGGAGAAAGCATATTAGGACATATTCCATCATCATTAAAGAGAGAAAAAATACACATGGAACAACTTCACCCAGGGCATTGAAACCCCTTGAAACTGAAAATGAGAAGAAATGTTTCTTTGATGTACCAACTTGGAGGCCAAAGCCTGCTAGAGCTGTGCTGCTTGGTCATTCTAGAAGGAGCCCTCTGATTTTAGAAACTATGTCAGCTTATTCTTGGATGAGCAAATGCTCAGTAACAGGACTAAGAAGACATCTGCTGTAGTTTGTTCATTCAGTGACCAAACTTGCCACACAGAACATGATGACTCTCACTAACACAAGGTAGGACAAAAGAAGCCGGACACAAAAGATTGCATTGTGTAGGAGTCTGTTTAATGTTGGGAGGAAGGTAAAACTGACTGCTCATGGTAGAAACCAGAACTGTGGTTGCCTTGGGAGGAGAACCAGTAACTGGGATGAGGCATGAAAGTGCTGCTGGGTCTGTATGTGGTCACGAGATGTACTTGACTTGAGAAAATTCATCAAGCTGTATGTATGCATGTTATACCTTAATAATAAAAAAATACCATTAAAATTCATGGGAATAAATAAATTGGGATCGACACCAAGAGAGGGCTTCTGTTTTGCTTTAGTCTCGTTTCTTTGCTAGCCTTACTTGACCCTGTATTGTCTTCTAATTTGCTTCTTTGCTTTCCTTTCAACTGGATCAGCAACTTCTTTAATCAGGAAGGACTTGAGGTCTTGTTTGCAATGGCTGGAGATGTTGAAAGGCAGAAATACTTTTTGGTTTTCGTTAGGAGGATGTCATCGGTTGGATTTCCTCTGTACTGGCTGTTTGCGTTGATCGCCACTGCTTTGCAAGGCTTTCAATCAGGGAACTGCAGGAAGAGGGACTCTTTGCCAGTGCCTGTGCACTCAACTAAAACCTTTGGCAAAACTGCTCATTTGAAATGCGGTGCAGAGAGAAATTTGATAAATCTCTCTGGCTTCAGACACGAAAAAAGATACCTCTGGGCTGGGCATCACCCAGAAGACCTCCCCGCTGTGCTATTTCCTAGTCTACCTAGTCTAACAGATACGCCCCAGACAAGAGTGCTCAGATTCCGGGTGTCTGCTTGAAGCTGCACTGGGAATTTTATTGTTTGGCTTTTTCGTGGCTTCTTGCTTCTAGGTGTTATCTACATAGTAATAACTTTAATGGGTTGAATTTAAAAATTACACATTATAGAATGACAAATACTAACCTCCATTAATTAATATTCATAAGACACACAAAGGCACAGACACATATGAACAATTTTCTTTTTTTTTAAAGTTTATTTATTTTATTTTGAGAGTGCGGCGGGGAGGGGAGAGAGAACATGAGCAAGGGAGGGAGGGGCAGAGAGAGAAGATCCCAAGCTGGCTCTGCGCTGTCAGCAAGGAGCCAGAGGAGGGAATCCTGAGATCGTGACCTGAGCCAAAATCAAGAGTGGGAAGCTTACCCCAGGCGCCCCACATTAACACTTTTTTAAAAGTCCCCAAACAAGGTTAAATTTGGTTAATTTACAGAAAAAATCAGTATTAGCAGTTAGATAAGTTGTCAGAGGAGCTCAAGTGGTACATGACTGATTTTTTTTACTTTTCAACTATGTCAACTGGTTTCATGTAGATACTTTGTCAGACACTTAGATTACAGCAATCTTTTCATTGCTTGATTAAAGGTTTGACCACTTTCTAGCTACGTCCTCTAATAGGCTGCAAATACAGGCGTGAAGCTGTGAAGGTGGGTTGGAGCATCACGGGGCACCAGAGAGAGTGCTGCAGGCATCCGTTTGCTCACAGGCGAGAGGGAGACCTGACTACCACCTTGCACACAGTGCCACCAGCTCTTTATTGGTTTGCAGACACTAAGAAATAAGTTCTACCAACGAAGTGGAAACAGAATCCTACACAGGCCCCCTCTTGGTTTCTTGCTTTCATTAAAAAAAAAATTAATGTCTATTTATTTTTGAGACAGAAAGACAGAGTTCCAGCTGGCGGCGGGGGACCGGGAGGGGGAGGTGCAGAGAGAAAGGGAGACACAGAATCTGAAGCAGGATCCAGGCTCTGAGCTGTCAGCACAGGGCCCGATGCTGACCTGGGCCAAAAGTTGGATGCTTAACCTACGGAGCCACCCAGACTCCCGACTGGCTTTCATTTTTGAAAATATTTCAAAGCTTTGGTACTTGCCACTGCATAGTTGCAAAGTATTTTGGAGAAGCTTTTAATGCTTCATCCATCATGTGTTGTGATTTTAAAGCAAACCATAAAAAGCCCTGATGATGATGATTTTTTAAAATTGCTTTTATTTTTTAAAGTTTGTAACAGAAAGTTTCTAACAGAATCCAAACTATAAAGAATAACAGAATATAAACTCATGTACCTACTACCCAGATTAAGGAAGAAATTTTATAAATGTAGTTGAAATAGTTCTCTTAATCCTTCTCTGTCCTACAGGTTTTCCTTTTTCTTCAGTCAGATGTTTATCGCTGCATGAGCTTTTTAATATTTTATATATATCCCTAATACTTGATACTTAATCCTTTAATACTCTTAATCTATATTTTATTATGTATTATATATATATATCTTTAACACTTGATTTCTTACTATGCTGTGTATATATTATACAATATATACTATATACTTTGGGATATATATAAATATATAAAATAGGGTATATATATGTATAATTAGGTGTATATATATATATATATATATATATATATAATTAGGTATATATAGCTATATATATATAGTTATAATATATATACATACACATATATACCCTTAAGTGGTATGTGTATATGTGTACAGTATTGCTTTTCATTTAGAAATTTTATATAAATTGCCTCATACTGTATGTAGTCTTGTTATTTGCTTTTTGGTCAAGTTTCTGTTGATGGAGTACAGATGCATTCTTTTTTACTGCTCTGTAACACTCCGTTGCATTAATACACTATTATTTTTTATTAAAAAAATTTTTAGTGTTTATTTATTTTTGAGAGAGAGAGAGAGGGAGAGGGAGAGAGAGAGAGACAGGCAGAGACAGACAGAGTCCAAGCTGGGGAGGGGGGGCGCAGAGAGAGAGGGAGACACAGAATCTGAAGCAGGCTCTGGGCTGTCAGCACAGAGCCCGATGGGGGGCTTGAACTCACGAACTGTGAGATCATGACCTGAGCCAAAGTCGGACGCTTAACTGACTGAGCCACCCAGGTGCCCCACATTAATACATTATTATTAATCAATTTTCCTGTTGTTGAGTATTAGTTCATATTAACTAATAAAATAAATATTTGCTTAAAAAAAAGAGAAACTATGCTACCACTTGGTTTGTTTTTGTTGGTTTTGTTTTGATTTTCTGATTTAGGTCAATAAGGTTTTGTTTTCTAATCAGTATATTTGGAAAAAGGCAGGACTTGGTCTTTAGTAAACAGTGTTACCGGGACCTGGGTTGAGAGCACATTTATGATGCTGTTCTTTATGCTAGCATTTTAATGACCTCATTTCTACTTCCCTCTCCTTCATGGTTGGGAACATTCTGTCAAAGCCCATTCTCTTTCTCTCTGTCTCTCTCTTAATTGAAATATAATTCACATACTATAAAATTCACTCTTTAGAGCATAAAACTCAATGGTTTGTAGTGTGTTTACAAAGCTCTGCACTATTTAATTCCGTAACATTTCATCACCCCAGAAGAAAACCCCATTCCCATTAGTAGTCACTCCCATTCTGCCCTACCCCCAGCCCTTGAAAACTACTAATATACCTCTGTCCACAGATTGGCCTATTCTGGAAATTTCGTATAAATGGAACAACATTTGGTCCTTTGTGAGTGCTTTCTTATATTTAGCTCCATTTTTCCTCCATGTTGTAGCATGTATCAGTACTTTCATTCCTTTTTATGCATGAATACTATTCCTTGGTACAGATACACCATGCTGTATTTAGTTATTTGTCAGTTGATGGACCTTGGATTGTTTTCACGTTTTGGTTATTGTAAATATTGTTGCTATGAACATTGGCGTGTAGGTTTTTGTGTGAATACGTATTTTTAATTATCTTGGGTATATACCTAGGGATGCAATTGCTGGGTTCAACTTTTTGAGGAACTGCCAAGCTATTTTCCAACGTGGCTGCATCATTTTACACTCCCATTAGCAACGTATGAGGGTTCTGCACATCTTTGCTAACACATTATTATCTTATTTTTAAGTTAATATTGCTTCCTTTATTACGTAAAGCCAATACTGCTACTTCTAAGTTCAACTGTGTGCATCTCTATATTGTTCAAAGTGCTATGCCTGTGATGTTAAAGACAATCACTTCCAAGTGTCATCAGGCAGTGGCTTCCTGTGGGTGTCATCCATTATACCTGCTCCCCATCTCACATGAAATCAACAAACTGCTCTAGGAAATTAGGAAGTTCTCCCAGGCCCCAGAGTAAACATAAAGTCAATGCTCTTCCACACCTTATTGTACCAGAAGCAACAAAATTCTGAAGGAGACGCAAAGATGTCACAGTTGGCCCAACTTGTCAATACACCATTTTATGATTTTCACTAACAGAGTATATTACAATGGAACTCTGATTTGCGTCATTGTTAGTTGTTACAAGGTATGGCACATTCTCCTGAGGACACATCATGATTGGATTTCCAAGATGCTAGGTCACTCTCAGAACAATCTCCCAGCTAGTGAGTGGAGAGCTCACTATAGGTGCAAGGAACTGCTTCCGGCGTTTCAACTGCGTGCTCAAAATAATGTTTTGCAAGATTAGCGCTGGTTAGAAGTGTGCACATTTCTTTCTTTTTTTTCATGTTTCAAGTGAATTCTAGTTCATTGGCATGCAGTGTGATATTGGTTGCAGGAGTAGATTTAGCGATTCATCACTTACATACAACATTCAGTGCTCATCCCAACAAATGCCCTCCTTAGTGAGAAGTGTGAACAATTCTGAGGCAGTCTCCATTACACGCTTGCTAGAATTAAGTCTGCCTGACTTAATCTTACTGTAGCTAGTATATTAGAGCTGTTACATGTAGAGAGGAGATTTATTTTCCATTGTATGGTTTAGCTTAAGAGAGAATAAAGAATCTGGGGCCAAAATTATAACCAGATTGTGACCAATTCTCTAAGCAAAAGAAACAAAGTAACTGTTGAGGTAGCAAAGAGGCAATAATTCTCTTCATATGGCCTTGTACTGTTTTGTGAACTACATGATTAAAAATCATGGGTTTAACAAAAATCTTTACAAGCCAACTCATCAAAACACACATTGGGCCAGTAAGAATTTAATGTCACAATAATATGTCTTCAGATTTTAGATTTACTTAGGACCATTTTCGCATATTGATAGAATATTTAGTTTAACCGATGACAAGACAGCTCCCCCTCAATGGAACCCTGGCCTAAACATACTTGTTTTGCTTATATAGCAAGAGGATACCATTAAACATGGGAGCTTTTGATTTGTGGCACTGAATGATGGTCTACACAGCATTCTTCAAAAGCTACAGTTAAGGATCCTTCTAGCTTGTAAGCAGTACAAGCCTGACTGAGGTCTTCTGGCCCATTTGCTTGGTATTCATGTTTTATGCCTTGAAATTTCTTTATGATTGCATCCTTGGGGCTCACATTGATCACTTTACTTTCCAGAGGAGCTGGTTCTGATACCCTTGTCTACTCCTCCCACAGAGAATAGTTTCTGTCCTTGGGAACTAGGAACAGAGCAATCTCTAGGTCTCTCTGGTTCTTATTCCTTTCAACTTGAATGTCCAAGGATGGAGGCAGAGCCATAACTACCATCTCAGGTCTGGAAATTGCTTGAGAACAAAAACAAACAAACAAAAACCCACAAAAACATCAGCTGCTTTTTTCTGGATTCCTTAGTTTCAAAACTTGCATCATACAAAGTATAGCGACATCTTTTTCAGGAAGCATTTCTGCAAAATGCTTGAAAGGATCGGTTATGGTTTAACCCACATCTCTAACCAAGATTTCTTTCCCTTCTTCTACAATGATGCACTTTTTATCTGCACTGAGACAAAACATGGCAGACTTCTTTCTTTTCTTGATTTCTTCTGGTGTGGAGCACTTCTGAACTTTCATGTCATAAAAAATAAGATATACTTCATCGGCAACTTGCATTTCTGAGGACTGTCTCCTCCATTAGAATGTATACTTTATATGGACAGGGACTTTGTCTTGTATACTGTTGAATCTGCAAAGCCTACCACAGTACCTGGTTCCTTCCAGGACCTGGGGGACAGATCCACCCCCCTCACCAGCTTGGGTCTGTGGGGTGGGGCTTTCTTCATCTACTAGGGAGGAGAAGGCTGAGCTCAGGCTGGCACCTGGCCTCAAGGGGCAGGCAAAGAATCAAGCTGGATAGGGGAACCATATTTCCCCCACTCCCTGAGGGCTGGGGTCACGTGATACCCCACCTTTGCTATTGTCTTTAAACAAATTATTATTATAGCTATCCTAACAGGTCTGGAGTGTACCTTGTGGTTTTGATTTTCATTTCCCTAATGACTAATCATGTTGGGTATTTTTTCATGTGCTTATTGGTCATTTGTATCTGTGTTTTTTGGAGGACTCTCTGTCCAAAACCTTTGCCCATTCAAAAATCGGGTTATTTTTTTAGTTGTTGAGTTCTAAATCTGCCTTATATATTATGGGCATTAGATCCTTATTAGATATATCATTTATCAATATTTTCTCCCATTCTGTGGGTTGTCCTCTCACTTTTTTTTTTTTTAAATTTTTTGTGTTTATTAATTTTTGAAAGACAGAGAATGACAGAGCACAGGCAGGCATAGGGCAAAGAGAGAGGGAGACACAGAATCTGAAGCAAGCTCTAGGCTCTGAGCTGTCAGCACAGAGCCGGATGCGGGGCCCAAACTCACGAACTGCGAGATCATGACCTGAGCTCAACCGACTGAGCCATCCAGATGCCTCTCACTTTCTTAACAGTGCCCTCTAGAGCACAGAATTTTAAAAATTTTGATGTCAATTTATGCATTTTTTTCCTAGTGTGGTTTGTGCTTTGATGTCAGATCTTAGAAACCATTGCCTAATTCAAGGTCACAAAAACTTATACCTATGTTTTCTTCTAACAGTTGTACAGTGCTACCTCTTACATTTACGTATTACATTTAAATACATTTTGAATTAATTTTTGTATATGATGTGATGTAGGGTACAAATTCATTCTTTTGTGTGTGTATAATAGTTGTCCAAGTACCACTTGTTGAAAACATTCTTCTTCCCTCATTGAATTGTCTTGGGGCCCTTGTCAGAAATCAATTGATCATAAGCGTATGGGTTTATTTTGGGGTTCTGTTAATCTTTATGTCTATCCTTATGCCAATATCACACAATCTTGATTACTATAGCTTTGTAGTAAGTTTTAAAATCAAGAAGTGTGAGACCTTCATTTTTGTTCTTTTTCAAGGTTGGTTTAGCTATTCTGGATCCCTTGCATATCTATATGAATTTTAGGATTAGCTTGTCAATTTCTGCAAAAATGCCATCTAAGATTTTTATAGGAATTGTATTGAATGTGAAGATCAATTTCTTTTACCATCTTAACAAATTTGGAAGATATTAAAATATCTTCTGATCCATGAACCTCGGACATTTTTTAAAATGTTTATTTTTGAGAGAGAGAGACAGAGAGACAGACAGAGAGACAGAGACAGAGACAGAGAGAGAGAGAGAGAGAGAGAGTGCATGTGCAGGGGAGGGGCAGAGAGAGAGGGAAACAGAGGATCCAAAGTAGGCTCTGTGCTGATAGCAGAGAGCCCGATGTGGGGCTTGGACTCATGAACCATTAATTCATGACCTCAGCAAAAGCCAGCCCACTTAACTGAGTCACCCAGACGTCCCTGGGATGTTTTTTATTTAGTAAGATCTTTATCAGTTTCCAGTGATATTTTGCAGCTTTTGGTGTACACACCTAGCAATTATTTTTTCTACAATTCTTTTGTTAAATTTACTCCTAAGTATTTTATTGTTTTTGATTCTGTTATAAATGGAAGTAATTTCTTAATTTAACTCTGGATTGTTAATTGCTAGTGAGCACATTCTATCTTGTCTAAGAATGAACTTTCAGTTTGATTGAAGTAGCTTTCAGGATTCCCTCTTAAATTTGGTTTAACAAAAATGATGATTGCTGTAACAGCAAGCATTTAGAGGAAACATTAAGGCCACATAGGTGATTTTTTGTAACTGCTCAAAATTTGAACTCATAGTTCTGAAATTGAGTTTAATGTCATTAGAGGAAGCAGAGTGTACACACACACACACACACACACACACACACACACACACACCTTTTGTAGCAAGTTATCAGTGAGAAAGTCTTGGCTAGTGCTTATTAAGAGTAGCACACAAAAGCATTCATTTGCAAAAGGAGCATTTTGAAGGGGCACCTGGGTGGCTCAGTCGATGGAGATGGAGAATCCACTCTTGATTTCAGCTTAGGTCATGACCCCAACTGATGGAAGGATGGAGCCCCATGTGTGGGGCTCTGTACTGAGCATGGAGCTTGCTTGAGATTCTTTTTCTCTCTCTTTCTCTCTCTCTGCCCCTCTCTCTGGCTTGTATGTGTACCCTGTCTAAAATAAAAATTAAAAAAAAAAAAACTAATTAAAAACAAAACAAAAACCCAAAGGGAGCATTTTGGAAAATATCTTATTCTTCAGACTTCAGTCACTATAATTCTGAAGCTTGGTTAGTAACTTCTCTTTGTCCACATAGTCAGATTTATATGATTTACAAAATTTAAGTTCCATAAAATATGCTTCTGTTCAATATACTTGGCTATCCCCTGAGGGTAGGTTCATGTCTCAAGAATACTAAGTGTTATAAACACTTATATGTCTCTCATGAACTTTTACGGTCTCCAAAAGTGCCTGTAAAGTGCAGTAGATCCTCAAAAAGGATTTCACTAATCCAATTTATCCTATCACTAACCAACGGATACTCTTAATTCCCTTCATTTTCAGGGTTGAAGCAAGAGAATATGTGGCTATTTATTATTCCCTGATCACTCTGTCAATTTCTGAGAAGATAAAAGATAACTTTTGCTAAAAACTTTCCTTATAACGTGGCCATGGACAAAACAAAATTCTTCAGTTATACCCAAGTTGGGACAAACGGGGCGTGTAGCCAGCCTGCCCCTGCCGCCCAGGCAAAGGCTCCAAGTGTGAAGCAGCACTGCCCTCTGGTGAGGAAACTGGAAAAATGACCAGTTTACCAAAGTCCCCCCCTCGGTGCATCTGTGCCTATCCGTTTAACTGTAGCCTAATTGGAACCTAAACTTTATGGACCACCAATTTTTACCACATATTTCCATCACAGGCTCACAGGTATTCAATTTTTATTTTTATCCTAAAATATATTCCATTTTTATCCTTAAAGAACACTTCCAGTGTTCTAATAATCATGATCCTCCTTGCCCCACCCCCTAAGTAATTTAATGTGTTTTAGATTACTAAAACCTCACCATGTTTCACCAAATAAATGTAGTTAAACAACATCAAGTATGGTGCTTCCTCAGTTACGAATGCTTCATGACAGCAGGATGTTGCCCATATGGCTGAAAGCAGGACAATCTACGGAGATAGTCTGTTTCTTCTAAATACACTGCCCCTCCTTTTTGTGGCGAGAAGCTGGAGGTCCAGAGAAATATAGGCATTATCAAAGGGTGTGATTTGTAGTCCTTGCCCCTTATGCATTTGTCCAGCTCTGTTATTGTTACAGGATGTGACAGGATGTCACTCTGTAAAGGCGGCAGCTGCTTATGTAACAGTTCTGTCACCTTGGTAGATTGACACTGTGATGAACCCTGAACATGGAGATTTTCTCAGCCATCAAATATGACTCTCATTTTTAATATTCCCTGAACCTTATCCTTCATGCCATTGAAAATGGTGATGTTTGGGAGAAAGAAGAGGTAGGGAGGTGGAGAGAGTTAAGCAAGGAACAAGCGAGACCTTCTGCAGTGGTTTGTACCTTCCTTAAAGCAGAGAAGGGGAGTTAAATCTTTGGAGCAGAGTGTGTCTCCCTCTTTTGCTTTCTCAGTTTTCTGCTCTCTTTCCTTGTCTCTTCCTATCCCTTCTATTTTTAAGTAGCTGGCCGAAATGTGTTTTAAAAATTACCAAATGACCCGATTACATCATCTTTCCCCTAAACTTACCGTATTTGTTTGCTTTACCCTGTTTTCCCATTTCTACCATTTTCTACCTCCCATTTCTCAGTCTGGTAAAACGGCAAACTTCATAAGCCCTGTTTGAAATGCATGTATGACTAGATCAGAAATCGGGGTTTGCTTTGATGCTCTATCATGTGGGGTTAAGGCTTTAATGCTAAGTCCTCTCCTAAGCTGCATTTTTCTTATATATTCACTCAATGGTGTATATTGAGAATCATTTCTAGGGCTGCTGCTCATGCCTATGTGAGTTGTATACTGTACAACCCTGCTTGGCAGCCCCAAAGAACACAATCCTTGTTCTCATAGAGCTCACAGTCTAGTAGTAGAAGATCACATCTGAGGGATATATGATGATCATATTATATTCTATTCGGATGTCTCAGATACCTTAAGTTCACGGTGTTTTAATCTAGACTCAGTAGCTTATACCCGGAATTCCAAGCAGGGACTCAGAAATTATCCTAGGCATCTTGATCTCCCCCCATCTTTCAGTGACTTGATCCCATTGATTGTGTTATCACTGTTGCTGTCCATACACCCAAGTGGTTTATGTGGTGTGCAAGATTGCCTGGGCAAGAGCGTCAGTGGGGCTGAAACCAGGGCTGAGCCCTGCACCTGACATGAGTCTGCCTCAGGTGAGTGGAAGGGCAATCTTTCCTGTTACAAAGGGGCTCTTTTTCAAGCTAGGTGTCTACAGGGGTGTGTTGTTCAGAGAAGTTCCTTTCTTTTAATTCCTCTGTTTACCAGTGGTGACTTGGTGATGTTTCCTAATTGGTACAAAGGTTTATTAAAGAATAGTGGCCAACTCTCCACTACATTAGTTCGATGACATCCTAACTGCTCTCCTTGCTTACTTCTCTCTTCCAGTCCACCCTCACAGGCAGCTGGTAAGGATGATTTTTATAAAACTGAAAAGTGACCATGTTGTGCCTTGCCTGAAATCCTTCTTTTGAAGCCTATTCCTCTCAGAAAAATTGCTTTGAAAGCCAGTCTCCAAAACTGTGAAAAACAGTTTCTGTTGTTTAAGCGTCTAGTTAAGACTAGACTATAGTATTTTGTTATAGCAGCTTGAGCAGACTAATACAGTCCCTTCCAGGTACTTTTCTCTACATCTTGAATAGTCACTCAGCTCACTTCTCTTCTTTCATGTCCTTGTCCACATGTGACTTTGCTCCACACATCAATTATTCTTGTAATACAGTTGACTTCCTATGCCCTCCTCGGAACATCCTGGGTGTTCAAGAAATGTATATTAAATGAATACGTTGATTCTGTGTTTAAAATGTTAGAAAAATCTACTGCTTCTTCACAGTTCTTTCAAGAGAGAGGAGGTCATATCAAACCTAACTGTTCCAGTGGAAAAACTTGCAATACAAATAACCAAACCAATCAAGTGAAATATATTTGGTGGGTTTGCACCTGGGTGGACACAGGGATAAAATCCCCAGTAGACACACTGAGCATATGCTTAGATCACCAGGAGATAGAGACACAAGCAAATTGAAAAAATTTGGGGAAAAATGGTACTTCAGGAAATGCATTGCATTATTATCATGGTAAGAGTCTGAACTTTGCTGAAATTCTTTTTACCTCAAGGTTTACATCTTTACAAAAAGTGATAATATGGTAGGTAGTGGTGGAGTGGGAAGCATTGTCTTTAATGCTCAGGACTTCTGAAGATCTTCATCAAGCCCTGGGAAGGTGTTGTACCAAATATTTGTCAAAGTTTAATTTCCTGGCTTTGTGATAAATCTGTCAGTTTATCAGCTCATATGGCAGGGCAAAATTTCATTATTCTGGAATGAAACTTGAAGGAGTTTGAGCTTGAGAGGACAGGCAGTATGCACCCTTACATTAAAGCAGAACATTTGCTTCAAGCACTAGGTTTTGCTGGTGACTGGTGAGCACTCAAGGGCAAAGTCTCAGTGGAGAGGAGGAGAAAGACCTCCCTAGTTGGTCCGCTCCATTCAGTTCCTTTTGCCATGTTGGAAGCCGATATGATTGACTTTCCTCTTCCCACACACCCCTCGGGCAGGTTGCCCTTCCTGACTTAACTATCTTCATTCAAGACTGCTCTGGAGGTATAGTCTCACCTGATTTTATCTTTGTAAGGAATTAAAAAAAATGTTTATTTATTTATTTTGATAGTGAGAGGGTATGCACATGAGTGGGGGAGGGGCAGAAAGATAGGAAGAGAGAGAATCCCAAGCAGATTCTGTGCTGTCAGCCCAGAGTCCCATGTGGGCCTTGATCTCATAAACCGTGAGATCATGACCTGAACTGAAATCAAGAGTTGATTGCTTAACTGAGCCACCCAGGTGCCCCTCTTTGTAAGGAATTTAATGGGTGATCCTACAGTAAGATTTATTAAGACCCAGAAATCTATAAAGATGTCCTTCATGAAAAGGATTTCTGTTCCTTGTGTGGAGAAGAAAAAGGACCAAATTAAGACAAGTAGTGAGAGGGGAGATCAGACAAAAATAACAAGGAGAGTTAACAGACTCCTTAACATGACATATATCAAAATTGGAGATGTTTAACTTACATAACAGAGGGAGAATTCAACCACATGGACAGAAAGAAAACATGTAAAGACAACTTGTTGAATTAAATTTTGTGCTGTTTATCAACTTGAATATCTTCATCCTCCCTTTTATTGACACAGATTTCTCTCTGGTGAAATCATTTCAGTGACTAAGAAAGGCTTCATCCACTGGCCTTGTCTGCGATGAGGGCTCTCTGGGACACCCATCATTGTTTGCACTGCTTGGTTTGAGTGATGCAAGACCCAAGCAGCAACCTGCAATGGCTTTGGCCTCTCTCAGTGCCTCGGGCCTTGTTCTAGACAATATTTCTTTTTAGGCTAAGGGGTGGCAGGCTGCCCACACTGCTTTATTCCAGCACCAAATGAAACCTCCCTTAAGTGTTACTACATGTTAATAAACATAGTCAGTGAAACCCACTTAAAAAGAATGACCTGTTTATGAAAGAAACCTTTTGAAAGACAGAATATTTTCCCCTGTGGGCCAAAGCTTAGGCAGAAAAACAAAGAGCTCTTTCAAAGGCTTTAAACATGATGGAGGATAGATTCTGACTTTCTAACTACAAAAATAATGATACTTTTAGCTCCAACCTGCCTTGCTCTGGGGAGCTGTAAATACACTTTATAGGCACAGGTTGAGCCTTTCCAACTTTCTACCTCCAATGCCATTTGAACTTGTTAAGGGTGAGTGATGTTAGCTCAAATTTATATAGAGAAACTGAGGCAATAGAAATCAAAGTGATTTGTACAATGCCACCAAATAATTTACAGCTGAAGTCAAAAATAGAATGAGTTGAGACTGAATGCTTCCGTTACATTTAAACATCTCCTGATATCAGGACTAGCTGCCTTCTTTTTTTCTCATTATCTTTTTCTTTTCTCTTTGTCTTCCATGTTTTGTTTCATTACTCCTGAATCAGGCCCAGCATGAGTGCAGGCATTTCCATCAGAAAGCACGAGGCGGTTCAGGAGGCAAAGGACCTACAGTTTGTATTACCAGCTTGCTGTTAATCCTATGAACAATAAAATACTATTAGCAAAACTGATCTTGGAAACAACAAAATTCTTTCACCCTAAATACTTTGTATTCCAATAAATCCTACCTTAGAGTATAAAATTTTGCAATTTTTAAATTTCCAGTGTTTGGCATTTTTCTAAAGAAATATTGCTTGAATAGGTTTTAATTTCCCCCCATAATTTGTGTCCTAGCTATCAGATGTACATGTATTCACTTATTCAGTAACATTTTTATTTTACAATTATTTATTTTGAAGTTACTTTTGGCTCAGTACTGGGCTACGTAGTATGACTTTGTAGAGCAAATCAAAAATACTTTTTTTTTTTTTTAGACTTTTCGTAGGAAGTGGATGTAAAGCTTAGGAGTTGGTGTCTGGTTAATAGAGAATTAAGTTAGCTTAAAGGAAATAAGTGTCACTTTGAGTGACCATTACTGAGTCTGGTCTAACACTCTTTTGAAATATATTAATATGCTTCTCTTGTGCATGCCTCCAGTACCAAGGATCCCTTTGTCTTGGTTAGGTTTCTAGAGATGCTTAAGAAGAAATCAGTGCTCAGCCTTGACACACAACAGGACCAAAATAATCCCAGAGACAATATAATATAAGAGCTAAAGTCCTCTCTCTTTAATTTTTTCTTAATGTTTATTTATTCTTGAGACAGAGACAGAGCATGAATAGGGGAGGGGCAGAGAGAGAGGGAGACACAGAATCCGAAACAGGCTCCAGGCTCTGAGCTGTCAGCACAGAGCCTGATGTGGGGCTCGAACACACAAACTGTGAGATCATGACCTGAGCCGAAGTCGGACGCCCAACCGACTGAGCCACCCAGGCACCCCAAGTCCTCTCTCTTTAAAAGAACTTACTGGGGGTAGTTAAAAAAAGATTTTGTAAACAAAATAAAAGCCAAATCAGAGAATATTTCTTTACCTAAAAACCTGTTACATGAGTATTCATAGCAACATTATTTATCTTAGCCAAAATGTGGAACCAACGTGAATGTCCACTAATGGATAAATGGATAAACAAAATGTGGTATATCCATACAGTGGAATGTTACTTAGACATAGAAGGGAATAAAGCACTGATACTGGTATTACAATATGGGTGAAACTTGGAAACATTATGCTCATAAATGAAAGAAGCCAGACATAAAGGGGCCACATATTGCATGATTCTATTTATATGAAATGTCCATAAGAGGTAAATCCATAAAGACAGAAAGTGAATTTTTTTCCCCTAGAATATGGGGGAAGTGACTGCTAATGGATAAGGACTTTATTTCAGGGTGATAAAAAATTCTAGAACTAGATGGTGGAGATGGTTGCAAAACCTTGTGAATATATAAAAAAAATCACTAAATTGTACCCTTTAAAATGGTGAACTTTAATGGCATATGAATTATGTTTGAATAATAACAATAATAACAGAAACAAACAGCACAAACCACCACAAAAAACTTGAAAATAGAATAGATGAGGAGTTAGGTGAGGGGCCTTGATGGCCTCCTGGACCTGGAAGGATCTTCACACCCCACTCTTGGAGAAAGGGACCAGCTTTGAGAGATTGCTCAGCTCTGCACAAGGGAGCATGGTGGAATCCAAGCAGACTTCAAGGGAGGGTTTGTCCTTGTGAGGGAGCATGTGAAGCCACTCATTGTCATCTGCCTGAAAATCTCCCTTGTATCTCCTAACAGGAAGGATTCCTGTTTATTCTTCAAGGGTTTTGCTTAGTCTATCCAACAACCCTTCACCACCTTTCAAAATGTTGGGCTGTAGACACCCAGAGAAGATTGAAGTGGTGTAGAAAGGGAAGTCCTAGCTGTCAGACAACCTATTATAATCTACTTGATGTCCTCTCTCTACCCTAAGGCCTGAGAGTGATGAAACCTACCCCAGGTTTTGACCATCTGATTGACATCTACTGGATGACCACAACTCTAGATGCAGTGTTACTTCTGAAGTCAGTGTGATGGATGCTATGAGCCACACTGTTTGCTAAGAAGGGTCAGATTTTCTTCTTTCTTGCCAATTCTTCTGTTACTGGTTCTTCTAAGACTGTCACTCTTTTGATCTTAACCTTTACCCTCAGTAGCTTTGTGGCATGTTGTTGCAGTGAAAAGAGATGAGATTAGAAATCAGAATCACTGATTGTAAAATGACCTGTTAGAATTTGAAACACCTAGAATGGAGACTCCCAACCACAGTGTTGGATGAGTTGCAAGAGGTGCTTCAAATTACTGAGCTCTCCTACTCTTGGGATCACTCAGGGCCTAACTAGCTGTTAGCAGGCTAGTTCAGGCCACCTCAGAGAGAAACCTGGCAGAGTCTACAGTATGCTGGGAGGTGAGCACAGGCAGCTGCATCAGCATTTGTCGATCCCTGACAAAAAATTCTGTATAATGCCAATAGGGGCTCTGCCTCCAGTATTTTGGTAGCAGCCAGGATTGTACCCATCATGGACAAGTGTCCCATGGCCTGTGGGAGGGGGTAGTTTATGTTCCAAATAGCTAAACATATACAAAGCTCAGTCCAATGTGTAGATGGTCAGGAGTGAGCGGTATGGGACTAGAGTGGGCATTCTGAGTAGGATTCCTGAGGGCACTGGTCCATACCACAGACTCTAATTTACTCTTTTCATGTTTACGATACTTCTGTCCCATTTTGGCTGATGGGCCATTTTAGTAGGATTCAAGCCCACTGATTCTTCTAACAACGCACACACCTTTGGCAAATTAGAGATTTACCTGGAAATACTTGATGTAAAAATATCCTATTGGATCCAGTCAATTTGCATTATCATGAAGAAATTTAATATACTTTGTCAATGACAAAAGAAAGAACCATACCAAAATGATCAATTTCTATGTGTGCCCTGATGTAGAGAGGGATGTAAAGAAAGAAAAAGTTCTAGAGTTTCTGAGCCTCATTTTTCTCATCTGCCAAATAATGTAACTAATTAAGGCTAAGCTCAAATGTGACTTTCTTCTTGCCAGGCCCTAAATTAATTAATAGGTTCTTTTTATAAGAAATGAATAAAGGGTTTGGAATTCCAAAAGACAGATATCAGGTAGAAGGTTGTTTTTTTGTTTTTTAAACAAAGTCCCTTTTATACTCAAAAACATTAATTAATATCAGTCATTGCCCTTACCGTTTTCTTAGCTTTCTGTTTTAAGTATTCTCTTCCTTGTTTCACAAATGGAATAGCAAAAATCTTCCCTTCACCCACTAATCTTGGGAGGCATAAATGGAGAAAGTCATCCATAGTCCAGTTCCAGGTATACAGTCTATTTACTGCTTCTTCCCATGGAAAAGGGATTGCCTCCTTCCTTTGTACTCAAGTACATCTACAATGATGGTATTCTGTTATAAATGCTTTCCTTTTTCATTTGGGCCTCTGAGACATGGGTTTGGAAACACTTTCATGACACATGGCAAAACAAAGACTTTCAAACCCTCCCTTCTTTTCTTTTATATAAATTACTGCTTGTTAATGGAATGGCCCAAGCCTTGGGGTATTATACACTCTGGTGATCTCAAGTACATCCTGTTCACTAACAAAGTGGAACTTGTCACATGCCAAATAGCAAGGGAGACTTGGCTCACAAGAACATAGACATACAAGAATTTTGTGATAGACACTATTACTGAGAACAGTATTATAGGGTTATTGTGAGGATCAATGTGGTTATATGTGTGGGAGCAGTTTGTACAATCAAGTCCTTTGTGTGTATGCTTTATTGTTGTTTTGGATAGAAGATGACTGCCAAATTTTCTCCTGATCTTAAGATACAGGATTGGTCTGGAATGAGAATATTTGGAGGTGCGATTAAAGGGCAGGTAATGAAGGGTAGTAGCTAGAATTTGTGGAGGGAGTGGGAGAGATCTGCCCTTCCTTTGTTCATTGTAACTTCTTCCATCAACCCAGAGGAGAGAAGTGCTTTTAGATTACAAGAAGGATATTGTTCCCCTTCTACCTAAAAATACTTGCCTTTTTTTGAGGACTGCTTAGGAAGGATAGCTTCTTTAATGAGAAGTAATGTCATTACAATACAGTGTCTGACATGCTGGATACCCATTCTAGACTCAGTGTCTGAGTACACAGCATGAGAAAAAACAGATAGATTCTACTGTGAACAACCACCATGTCAGTAGTTTTTAGTGTCAAGAATAATTCTAGAAATGACTTTCTAAACCACATTCCCTATGCTATTTTCTTACCCTCCAAATGCTTTCATCAACTCTAAAAACTTACAGTAGTCTCAGGGGTGATAGGGGCAGGAGCTGTGGGAAATGTCTTTCAATGAAGATAGTTTTCCAAAATGTAAGTATTACAGGTTAAGGTCTTGGAATTACATACCAACAGATATCACCTTAAAACATTCCTAAACCTCTTAATGCAAAAAGGATTTATTCTGACATACATATTTCTTCAAAGGAGGGAAGGCTTTTTATGTGTAGCCATTGTTCCAAATTTTCAGGATCTGAATCTGTAATCATCATTTCACTAAGAAAAAACAGACAATGATATAGTCCTAGCAAGTGAATCAAGACTTATCTTCTTGAAGATTGAAATCACATCAAGTGCCTTTTCTAACCACAATGGTATGAAACTAGAAATCAATTAAAAGAATAAAACTGGAAAATTCACAAATGTCAGGATTTAAATAATATGTTACTGAACACCTGAACGGTCAATGAAGAAATCAAAAAAGAAATTAAAAAAATGCCTTGAAACAAATAATGAAAATACAACATACCAAAACTTATGAGATACAGCAAAAGCTGTTCTAAGAGGGAAATTCATAGCAATAAATGCTTATCCAAAGAAACAAGAAAAATCTCAAAGAAATAACCTAAATTTACACCTTAAGGAACTAGAAAAAGATGAAGAAAGCTCAAAGTTAATATAAAAAGGTAATAACAAAGATCATAGCAGAATTAAATAAAATAGAGACTGAAAAAGCAATAGAAAAGATCAGTAAAACTAAGAGCTGGTTCTTTGAAAAGATAAATCAAATTGGCAGACCTTTAGCTACACTCACCAAGAAAAAAAAAGAGAAGATTAAAATAAATAAAATCATAAATGAAAAAAGAAATGTTACAACTGCCACCACAGAAATATAAAGGTCTCATAAGAGACCACTGTGAACAATTATATGCCAACAAATTCAACAACCTAGAAGAAATGGATAAATTCCTAGAAACACACACCGTTCCAAGACTGAGTCATGAAGAAATAGATAATCTGAACACACTGGTTACTAGTAAGGGGATTAAATCAGTAGTCAAAAATCTCTGAACAAACAAAAGTCCAGGACCAGATTGCTTCACTGATGAATTCTATCACTGATGAATTTAAAGAAGAATAAGGAAAAATACTTCTACCAGTATTACACTAGTATGAGAGCCAGACAAGGATATCACAAGAAAAGATAATTATAGGCCAATAACCCTGATGGACATAGATGCAAAAATCTTTAATAAAATATTAGCAAACCAAATTCAACAATGTAGTAAAAGGGTCACACACCATGATCAAGGATTTCTTCCAGGGATCCAAGGATGGTTCATCATCTGCAAATGAATCAACATGATACACCACATTAACAAAATAAAGGATAAAAATCATGATCTTCTCAACAGATGCTGAAAATGCTTTTGATAAAATTCAGTATTTATTTATGACAAAACTCTGTTTTAAAATTTTTTTTGAATATTTATTTTTGAGAGAGAGACAGAGTGCAAGCAGGGGAGGGGCAGAGACAGAGGGAGACACAGAATCTGAAGCAGGCTCCAGGCTCCAAGCTGTCAGCACAGAGCCCAATGCGGGACTTAAACTCATGAACCATGAGATCATGACCTGAGCCAAAGTCGGACGCTCAACCGACTGAGCCACCCAGGCACCCCTATGACAAAAACTCTTAACAAAAGAGGGTATAGAGAGAACATACTTCAACATAATAAAGGTCACATATGATGAGCCCAAAGCTAACATCATACTTAATGAAAAGCCTAAAGCTTTTCTTCTTAAATCAGGAGCAAGACAAGAATGCTCACTCTGACCATTTTTATTCAACATAGTATTTGAAGTACTAGCCAGAGCAATTAGGTAAGAAAATGAAATAAAAAGCATCCCAATTTTTAAAGAAGTAGAAGGGTCACTATTTGCAGATGACACACATTATATATAGAAAACTCTAAAGACTCCACCAAAAAACTTAGAACTAATAAACAAATTCAGTATAGTTGCAGAATACAAAATCAATATATAGACATTTTTTTTGTGTTTTTATATACTAATAACAAACTACTAGAAAAAGAAGTTAAGGAAACAATCCTGGGGTGCCTGGCTGGCTCAGTTGATTGAGTGTCCAATTCTTGATTTTGGCTCAGATTATAATCCCAGGGTTGTGGGATTGAGCCCTGCATTGGACTCTATGATGAGCCTGCTTAATATTCTCTCTCTCTCTCTCTCTCTCTCTCTCCCTCCCCCTTTTCTCTCCCTCTCCCTCTGCCTCTCTCCTACTCATGCTCTCTCTCTCTCTGTTTCTAAAATAAATAAAATTTAAAAAACAATCCCATGTACAATTGCATAAAAAATAATAAAATACTTAAGAATAAATTTAACAGGGGCACCTGGGTGGCTCAGTCAGTTAAGAGTCTGACTCTTGGTTTTGACTTAGGTCATGATCTTGTGGTGTGTGAGTTTGAGCCCCACATCGGGCTCCATGCTGACAGTGCAGAGCCTGCTTGGGACTCTTTCTTTCCCTCTCTCTCTGCCCCTCCCCTGCTCACTCTCTTTGTCTCTCTCTCAAAAATAAATAAATAAAACTTAAAAGAAAGAATAAATTTAACAAAGGAGTTTAAAGATATGTACTCTAAAATCTGTAAGACATAGATAAAAAATTAAAGAAGACACAAGTAAATAGAAAGATGTTCTGTGCTCATGGATTGGAAGAATTGATATTGTTGGAATGTCCATACTACCTGAAGCAATCTATAGATTCAGTGCAATCCCTGTAAAAATATCCAACAGCATTTTTTCACAGAAATAGGACAGTCTTAAAATTTGTATAAAATCACAGAAGACCTGAATAGCCAAAGCATTCTTGAGGAAGAAGAACAAAGCTCAAGTATCCTGCTCCCTGATTTTGAACTACGTTACAAAGCTATACTGACCTGAACAGTGTGGTATTGGCATACCACAGATCAATGGACAGAATAGAGTCCAGAAATTAACCCACATACATGGTCAATTAATCTTCAACAAAGGAGCCAAGAATATACAATGGGGGAAAGAACAGTCTCTTCAATAAATGGTGTTGGGAAAACTGGACAGCCACAAGCAAAAGAATGAAATGAGACCACTATCTTACACCATACACAAAAAACTCAAAATGGAAGATTTAAATGTAAGACCCAAAACCATAAAACTCCTAGATGAAAACATAGGCAGTAAGCTCCTTGACATTTGTCTTTGTAATAATGTTTGAAATCTGGTACCAAAAGCAAAGGGAACACAAGCAAAAATAAACAAGTTGGGACTACATCAAACAAAAAAGCTACTGTACAAGCAAAAGAAACCATCAACAAAATGAAAAGGCAACCTACTGAATGGGAGAAAAAATTTGGAAATCATATCTGATAAGGGGTTAATATCTAAAGTATATACAGAACTCATATAACTCAATAGCAAAAACCCTCAAAAAAAAAATGGACAGATGATCTGAATAGACGTTTTACAAAGAAGACATACACATGGCCAACATGAAAAGATGTTTGGCATCACAAATAATCAGAGAAATTCACATAAAAACCATGAGATATCACCTCACAGTAGTAGAATGGCTATTTATCAAAAAGATAAGAAATTACAAGTGTTGTCAAGGATGTGAAAAAAAAAAAAAAGAAGAGAACACTTGTTCACTCTTTCTGGGAATGTAAATTGATGCAGCCACTAAGGAAAACAGTAGGGAGGTTCCTCAAAAAATTAAAAATAGAACTATCCAAAGAAAATGCAAACAGAAATTCTAAAACATATATGCACCCTCATGCTTATTGCAGCATTATTTACAATAGTCGAGATAAGGAAACAGCCCAAGGGTCCACTAGGAGTTGAATGGAAAAGAATATGTGATATCTATGTATCTATATCTATATATTTATATAGACATATAATGGAATATTAGCCATGAATAAGAATGTAATCCTGCCATTTGTGACAACATGAATAGAAATTGAGGTCATTATGCTAAGTGAATTAAGTCAGACAGAGAAAAACAAATGCCATATGATCTCACTTATATGTAGAATCTAATAAAACAAAAACAAAAAAATAAGCTCATAGTTACTGAGAACATATTGGTGGTTGCCAGAGGTGGTAAGGGTGAGAAATGGATGAAAGGAATTGAAATGTACTTCCAGTTATAAAATAAATAAGTCATAGGGATGTAATGTTTAGCATGGTGACTATAGTTAGTAATACTGTATTGCATATTTTAAATGTGCTGAGAGAGTAGATTTTAAAAACACTTGTCACAAGAAAAAGTAATTCTGTAACTATGTATAAAGACAGATGTCAACTAGACTTATTGTAGTGATCATTTCTCAATATATACAAATATCAAATCATTATGTTGTACACCTGAAATTAATATAACGTATGTCAATTATACTTTCATTAAAAAAGGACTTATCTTCTTGAATTATGATAGACAGAAGCTTTGTCATACATGTAAATACTACTACATAATGAGTAAAGAGTATGGGCCAATTATATTTTAATTCAAGTACCGATGCCCTTGACCATCCTTAAAACAATGTCAACAATAACTCTTTTCCATATGGACTCAGTTTTGTTGGGTGTTTTCCCCTTTAATGATGACTTTGGCATTTGGCTGTCCCAAGTATTAGTTCATCTTTATGTATTTATTAGGCACTAACAGGCTGAAGGATCATCGTAGCATTGTCTTATGGATAAAATGGAGGGGATGTAAATTTCACTCCATAATACAAAGTGTAAGAAATGTCATGCTTCGGGGCACCTGGGTACCTCAGTTGGTTAAGTGTCTGACTTCAGCTCAGGTCATGATCTCACAGTTCAGGGGTTCAAGCCCTACATTGAGCTCTGTGCTGACAGCTTAGAGCCTAGATCCTTCTTTGGATTCTGTCACTCTCTGCCCCTCCCTGCTCATGCTCTCTCTTTCTCTCTCTCAAAAATAAATAAACATTAAAAAGTAAGAAAAGAAAAGAAATGCCATACTTATTTTGGGACACCTGGATGGCACGTGAGTGAGTGTCAGAGTCTTGATTTCAGCTCAGGTCATGATCCCAGGGTCTTGGGATTGAGCCCCATGTGTTCTCTCTCTCTCTCTCTCTCTCTCTCTCTCTCTCCCTCCCTCCCTCCCTCCCTCCGCCCTGCTCGCACATACACATTCTCTCACTCTCTCTCAAAACAATGTCATGTTTCCTTTATTTGTTTAAATCAAATGTAACCTATATTCCTATTCTGTAAGGTAGGTGGGAACTTCACTCTGTCCTTTGGTGTCTACTTTGACTCCAGAATCATATGAAGATCCCAGTTAACTTCATTGTCTAGAGCCTTTAAAGAAGGTGCCATGTCTTCTTGAGTATACAGTATTCACTACTGATATTTTAATTAACTTGTCCTATTTGGTTCCTTGAAGATAAGTGACTTGACTGCCTTCTGGCAAAGCCTGGACATGTACTTTGACAGGACAAGAAGCCTTACTAAGCTATACTGCAGAGACCAGAAAAGCTGTTGCCCCCTTTCTAATATTTAGATGAAAGCATCAAAATCTTACACTTCATTCTAACATGCAAGAGCTTCAATTCCAAGCCTTCCCTTACATCCCCTCTACTTTTCAGACTATCTGGCATAATTCTCCTGAATAAATTAAGGTCTCCATAAGTAAATATCCAAATCCCATGTGGATGAGGTAGGGTGGCAGGTGGGATATTGGTTTGGGGATACCAGGCAATGCTGCAGTGAGCCCTGCAACACAAAATTTCTGAGGGAAGGAAAGGGAAAGGAAGGGAAGGGAAGGGAAGGGAAGCCTTGAGTGACATTTTAAAATAAGAAAAAGAACTCCCTTAGGAGTGAGAACTAAGTAAAATTTCCTGTCAATGAACGTGTCATTATTGTAAATGTCAGATTTGTTGCATACTCACAGAATTCAAAAACTAGATGCGACTGAGGAGCACAGACTAGGAGGGAAGAGGAGCATACCGAGTTCCTATTCTACACCAGGTATTGGCCCATCCAAGTAGTTTGGATTTCATTGAATCCTCACAATAGGTACATGAAGCACCATTAGTCCCATTTTAAGAGAGGAAAGCAGAGAAGTTTAAGTAATAATCTTGCTGTGACAGACATCGTTTTTTTTTTGTTTGTTTGTTTTTGTTTTTGTTTTTGTTTTTGTTTTTGCTAATCCATCACACCCCATCTCTTTCTCTCATCCGGAAGAGCTGAAGTCACTTTCTCAGCCTTCCTTATGGCAGTGGTGGTCCCAGGACATAGTATTTGGTACAAGACAAGTAGGAGAGTGATGGGAACTTCTGGAGGAGATTTTGGTCACATTTTTCTTTTTTCTTCCTATCTTGAGAATGCCTGCTTGTCTTCAGGCAACTCACATGCCTGTGATGCTCAGGAGTTTATCCCAAAGTCCCTAACACCTTTCTGGTGATGTTAATTGACTCATGTCACCTCATGTCTGGGGTGGCCTTTACTCTACCTCCCACCCCCACTGTGTCTCAGTCCTGCTCAGACTTATGGGCTCAACTCAACTATTACTCCTTTCCTTGAATCCTTTTCTGGTCCTCCTGAATAGAGCGATTATTCCATCTCCTATATTTCCCCAACATGTTTTCTGTACTTCCTTTATGGTTCTTATCACAATCATTCTCTGAAGTTCTTTGTCTCCATGTTTACTCTTCTCTGTCATGTAAGGCCTTCTAGGCAGGCCCTAGGTGTATATTATGTGCTCCAGAAAGTCCTAGAATACTGCTTGGAATATAGTAGCATTCAAATAATGTTATTTGAGTGATTAAAAGAGAATCTAAGGCCAGATTTGATTTTGGCCTTAGTCCTTAGGCCTTAGTCTACCACTCAGAAGAGACCAAAAGAATCTGAGGCACGTAAGACAATTTATTATCTTTTACTTATGTCACTATTTGTTGGGTATTGTGTGACATAGAGCTAAAAGCAATCCACTTCTTTTCTGATATTCTTCCTGAGGTCACAGAAATGAAGGGCAGAGCTATCTGACTCTAAAATCTAGTAAGGCATACAAAGAATACATTAAGCACCTAAACCTTCAGCTAGTACTGAACTATCTAGAAGTTAGCAGAGAGTATCCCCCTTTTGAAAAAGACTGGAGAATGAATTAAGTAGGTATTCAGATATTAAAGAAGAGATAAAGCCTCCAGGACAGCGCCAAACCTGAGCAAAGCATGAATGTAATGGAAAGTTGGAAGATGTGGCTTTTTCTTGCTTCACCAGGAAAATAGTTTCAGTTTATTGAATTTATGGGGGCAGGGTTGTGTGGACATCTGAGAACTGGCTGTGATGACCACATTTTCAACAAAATTTCACGGAGCTTGGGTGCTTTGTTTGTGACCCAGATAGAAGTGGGAAATGTCAATGTGGTCCATGAATACTGCAGCTGCCCCTGACATAGGAGGGTTGGGGAACACTGCAGCTCACGCCTGCAAAGCACAGAGAAACCCTGCCGATTTATAGCTCATTGGAGAGTATTTAGAGACCCGTGGCTCCAAGTACAGTAGTTCTCTCCACCTAAATTCACTTTATCAAAGTGAATAAAAGGTAAACTGTAAAATGTACTCAGACTCATTTGGGCAGGCAGTGAATAATCGCTGTGTGGTGAAAGGCAGGCAGAGTCCTTGAGAAAGTCAAGCAAGGCTATAACCTTGAGTGCTCTGGACTGAAATGTATCCCCCTGAAATTCATACGTTGAGTCCTATCTCAATGCCCTCCATGTGACTGTGTTGGAGATAAAGCCTTTAAAGATGTAACTGAGGTCAAATGAGGTCATAAAGGTAGATCCTAATCCAGTCGGATTGGTGACCTTATGAGAAGAAGGAGAGAGAGATCTCTTGATCCATATGCACGCACCAAGGGAAGGCCATTTGAGGACATAGTGAGAAGATGGCTGTCTGCAAGCTAGGAAGACAGCTCTCACTAGAACCCACCAGGCTGGCACCCTGATCTCAGACTTTGAGGGTCCAGAACTGTGGGGAAAAAATTATGTTGTATAACCCACCCAGTCTGCAGTATTTTATTAGCTGACTAATACATAGGGTGTTGTCAAAAGAGGACCAATGAAGGGTTTGCATTTTGAAAAATTTTGGGGCAACACCATGGACTGTTGGTATTATGAAGCAGCATTTGTTTCTGAGAATGATAATTTTCATTATTTTTTTTCATTATCTTTTATATTGATTGGTTTGTTTGTTACTCTGAGAGTAACCTGGTTAGGGAAGTTGCCAGAAATAAAAGCAGCCTCAAGGGACTCAGGACATGTTTACAGGCCAAGGTATCTTTGTATTTTTTTCTATCAAAGCAAGCTCAAAAAGAAACTACTAAAAGAACTTTAAAGCCATTTCCCCTCCACAGCCCTTAACTGGAATCTCTGTTTTCAGAGCTCTGCATTTTGACACGAGATAAAATGACTTCCAATTCTTGCTTTAGGGCATATCTGATACTCCCAGAGGTGTCAAAGTTCTGATAAACAGAGGTCTTGAACAGCTGGCATCGAATATTACTATAATATGAATTATATATTTGATATCTTCTTTAGGTTGGCTCATCTTTCGATATTATACATATTTTTGAAAATCTGTGAATTAATGGACCTGGTGGGCTAGTTATATTTTTTCCTCATATGTTAAAATAAATATTTAACTACTGAAATAAAAATATAGTTAATCCTTGTCACCTAAACTTATTCTACATTCTATCAGAGATACCTGGGGAAATACTATAAAAGTTCTGGGGTGTTTTAGCTGGAAACCCATAGGCATATAGCTGCTATTTACAGAAAGAAATTTCTGGTTCATGGTGATGTCACCATAAGAAACTCACAACTAATTCATTTGACTATGCTTAAAAAATGCATTAAAAAATTCTCAACAAGATACTAACAAAAGAAATCCAACAAAGTGATTAAATAATTAAAAGAATTATTCACCACAATCAAGTGGGATGTATTCCTGGGCTGCAGGGGTGGTTCAATATCCACAAATCAGTCAACATAATACACCACATTAGTAAAAGAAAGGATGACAACTATATGTTCCTTTGAATAGATGCAGGAGAAGGATTTGACAAAATATAGCATTCTTTCTTAATACAAACCCTCAAGAAAGTAGCACTAGAAGGAACATACCTCAACATCACCAAGGTCATAAATAAAAGACTTACAACTAATATCATCCTCAGTGGGGAAAAACTGAGAGCTTTCCCCCTAAGGTCAGGAACATGACGGAGATGTCCACTCTCACCACTGTTGTTCAACATAGTACTGGAAGTTTTAGCCTCAGCAATCTACCAACAAAAAGAAATAAAACACATCCAAATTGGCAAGGAAGAAGTCAAACTTTCCCTCTTTGTAGACAACATGATACTCTGTGTAGAAAACCCATAAGACTCCCCCCAAACATTGCTAGAACTGATATATGAATTCAGCAAACTGGAAGGATGTAAAATCAATGTACAGAAATCTGTTGCATTTCTATGTACCAATAATGAAGCAGCAGAAAGAGAGATGGAGGAATCAATCCCATTTACAGTTGCACCAGCAAAACAAAACAAAACAAAATAAGACAAAACATAAGATATCTAGGAATAAACTGAACCAAAGAGTTACAAGACCTCTATGCTGAACACTATAGAATGGCTGTGAAAGAAATTGAAGAAGACAGAAAGAAATGGAGAAACATTTCATGCTTATGAATTGGAAGAACAAATAGTGTTGAAATGTCTGTACTACCCAAAGCAATCTACACATTCAGTGCAATCCCTATCAAAATAACACAAGTGTTTTTCATAGAACTACAGCAAACAATTCTAAAATTTGTATGCAACTAGAAAAGACCCTGAAGGGCCATAGTAACGTTGAAAAGAAAACCAGAGCTGGAGGCATCAGAATTCCAGACTTCAAGCTGCATTACAAAGCTGTAATTATCAAGACAGTATGGTGCTGGCACAAAAACAGACACATAGATCTATAGAACACAACAGAGAACCTAGAAATAGACCCATAAATTCACCAACTAATCTTTGACAAAGCAGGAAAGAATATCCAAAGGAAAAGAGACAGTCTCTTTTAACAAATGGTGTTGGCAAAACTGGACAGTGACATGTAGAAGAATGAACCTGGACCACTTTCTTACACCACACACAAAAATAAATTTAAAATGGACGAAAGACCTAAATGTAAGACAGAAAACCATTAAAATCCTAGAGGAGAACACAGGCAGCAACCTCTTTGACCTTGGCTACAGCAACTTCTTACTAGACATGTCTCCAGAGGCAAGGAAAACAAAAGCAAAAATGAACTATTGGGACCTCATCAAGATAAAAAGCTTCTGCACAGTGAAGGAAACAATCAATAAAACTAAAAGGCAGCTGACAGAAAGGGAGAAGATGTTTGCAAATGACATATCAAATAAAGGGTTAGTATCCAAAAATCTATAAAGAACTTATCAAACACCCAAAACCCAAATAATCCAGTGAAGACATGGGCAGAGGACATGAGCAGACCTTTTCCAAAGACGACATCCAGATGGCTAACAGACACATGAAAAGATGCCCAAAATCACTCATCATCAGGGAAATGCAAAACCACAGTGAGATGCCACCTCACACCTGTAAGAATGGCTAAAATTAACAAATCAGGAATAGCCAAATTATGGAAATGTCCATCAACTGATGAATGGATAAAAAAATTGTGGTTTATATACACAATGGAATACTACGTGGTAATGAGAAAGAATGAAATATGGCCTTTTGTAGCAACGTGGATGGAACTGGGGAGTGTGATGCTAAGTGAAATAAGCCATACAGAGAAAGACAGATACCATATGGTTTCACTCTTATGTGGATCCTGAGAAACTTAACAGAAACCCATGGGGGAGGGGAAGGAAAAAAAAAAAAAAGAGGTTAGAGTGGGAGAGAGCCAAAGCATAAGAGACTGTTGAAAACTGAGAACAAATTGAGGGTTGATGGGGGGTGGGAGGGAGGGCAGGGTGGGTGATGGGTATTGAGGAGGGCACCTTTTGGGATGAGCACTGGGTGTTGGTTGTATGGAAACCAATTTGACAATAAATTTCATATATTTAAAAAAAAAAGAAATAATGATTTATGTGTAGAACTAGTTTTGTTCTCATTATACCCTGAAAAGCAATAAAACAAATTATTATTTTAAAAAAAATAAAATTAACAAATCAGGAAACAACAGAGTTTAGTGAGGATGAGGAGAAAGGGGAACACTTTTGCATTGTTGGTGGGAATGGTAAGTGGTGTAGCCACTCTGGAACACAGTTTGGAGTTTCCTCAAAAAGTTAAAAATAGAACTATCATAGGACCCAGCAATTATGCTACTAGTTATTTATCCAAAGGATACAAAAATGCTAATTTGAAGGGGCACCTTCAATGTTTATAGCACTGCTATCAACAATAGGCAGTTATTGTTGCCTAATAAATACTAGTTATTTATCCAAAAGATACAAAAATGCTAATTTGAAGGGGCACCCCAATGTTTATAGCACTGCTATCAACAATAGGCAAATTATAGAAAGAGCCTAAATGTCCATTGACTGATCAATGGGTAAAGAAGATGTGGTATATGGATCCTTATATATATAAGAAGGTGTGTGTGTACATGCACACACACACACACACACACACGAATATTACTCAGCAATAAAAAAAGAACGAAATCTTGCTATTTGCAACAACATGGATGGAACCAGAGTGTTTTATGCTAGGTGAAATAAGTCAGTCAGAGAAAAACAAATATAGAGTTTCACTCACATGTGAAATTTAAGAAACAAAACAGATGAACATAGGGGAAGGGAAAGAAAAATAACCAGAGAGGGAGGCAAACCATAAGAGACTGTTAAATATAGAGAACTAACTGAGGGTTGCTGGAAGAGAGGTGGGTGGGGGAATGGGCTAAGTGGGTGATGGGTACTAACGAGGGTACTTGCTGGGATGAGCACTGGATGCCATATGTAAGTAATGGATCATTAAATTCTACTCCTGAAACCAGTGCTACACGATATGTTAGCTAACTTGAATTTAAATTAAAACATACATTAAATATGTGATTTACTTTAAAATACAATGAGGTTTTAACTACTGATATGTTGTTTTTTATGTTATCATGCCATAATTAAATGCCTTTTTTTGTGTGTGTATGTGTGTGCATGAGAGAGAGAGAGAGAGAGAGAGAGAGAGAGAGAAATTTCAGTCTAAGTTTTGTCTGCTTGTATGGATTACTTATAGATCTTTTTGCATTAATGTTTTTCATCTAAAAGGAGACATGGTACATTCAATGACTTCTTAACTGTCCCAAGGGAATTCTCAGTTGAACTTTTGATTTAATCTTGTATTTTGATTACTTCTGAAAACTATCTAGTTTGCAACTAGCTCCAAGTCCTTTCCCCATACAATGCCTCCTTCCCATACCACTGCCCAGGTAGTATTCCTTTGTATCTCAATTCCCTGCTTTAAAATTTTCAGTCACTCCCTTACCCTGGTATTGGAAGCCTTTCCAGTACTTTCTTATATAATTTATCTTCAGGCATCTTCACCCCAGTAATACTGAGCTGTTTATTTTTCTTGTACACTTGATGCTTTTTTTCTTCTTTGGTTCATGTTTACACTTTGAAACAGACTTTGCCTCATCTACTGTGTCCCATTTCAACACATTCTTTAAAGGTACAGCCTAGCTATCACATTTTTCTTTGAAAACTTCTCATATCTCTTGAGCTAAAAACATTGTTTCATCTCCCGAATTCTGTCTCACTTTGTACCCCCTTTATGGCTTTCATCACAGGCTTGCATTGTGGTTACTTTTGTAACTACATGTGTGGATATGGTTCTCTTCTCTGATGTCATAGCAAGCCTTTTGGGAAGGGCCTACATGTATGTTAATTTCCTCTGCAAAAGCCCAGCACAGTGTGCAACATACAGGCACATTCAGAAAACATTTTCTTTAATTAATAAGTGAATACCTGAGCATCCAAAGCCTGTGTGTGTGTGTGGGGGGGGCGGGGGGAGAGGCTTAGTTAGAAGAGTACCCAAAGTTTAGGATCCACCAGATATAGATGGAATACCTTTGAAATACAAATAAATTAAATTAACTTTGTGTGAGCAAGCTAGTCCTTATGGTGGCCTTTGAGACTTAGAAAATTTCCACCACAGAAATGGTAGAAAGACTATAGCAATTCTAGGCTCCGTGAACAGTTTCAGAGTATCTCAAACTTGTGTAGAGCTATGGTCTTTAAAGTATGGTCCCTGGATCAGCATCAGGGTCTCTTGGAGCTTGTTAGAAATGCAAATACTTGGGCCCCATCCCAGTCCTACAACATTAGAAACTTCAGGAGTTGAAGCACAGCAATCTATGTTTGAACCAGTCCTTCAAATACTTTGATGCGCATCCAAGGATGAGAAACACTTACTTAAAGAAAGTTCTAGCAGGGCTTCTATTCAGTCTTGGCACTTCTCAGCTCAGCTCAGCTAAAAAAACAAAACCAAAAACACCCAAAAAGAACTTTTATAATTATAGAATGATGGAATGTAAATCTTATAAGTGGTCATACTCTAATGCTCAATCTTCCTAAATGAATCAACAGAGAATCTAGGATTCTACCTTTGGTGCCCCACCCTTATTTGGTTCATTGTGAGACATGGCTGCTCACAGTAGCTTGACAAGCGAACACGGACGCACACACCTGAGCAAAGTATGCTGATGATGAGAAGTTGATGTGAAAAGTAGCAGGGGTTATCAGCTTCCTATGTGAAAGGAATGTTCTTGGCTCTGAGCTGCCTGGATATCCCTGCCCAATGCCCAATATGCATTTTCCATTTCTTTAATGTTGGCAGTATCCCTTTTTTTTTTCCTTCAGTGCCCATGTCTCCTCCTCCATGTGAGTCAGATTCTGATTTGTCAAAGCCAATTATGGTGGTTCTATTCCCCCAACGGTGACTCATAGAGGATTAGGCAGGTGAACCAGTACTGACTAATAAATTGTGAAGGCAAATCTGCTGATGGGTTTCTGTGAAGGTTTTCTTCGTATTTAGTAACGGATGCACAGGGGGAAACCTAGGCTTTAGGATTTTGTTGTGTGACAATGCAGTATTAGGGGCTGAGAAAACTTTCCTGGTACCACACAGATGCCTTAACCAACACAATGGGGACAGCAGAGGAGAGAAAGTGAAGGCAACCCAGCCTCTCACAGTGTTGCTGAGTCATTGAATTTCCTACTCATAGAGCTCCCCACGTCAAGATTTTTGATAGGAGAAATTGATCTATTTCTGCTTGAAATTTATTAAATATTAACTATTACTGCTCTTCCTCTCCCCTTCCTTTCTCTTGAAAAACAAAAAGAAGGATTGATGTAATGACACCTCTAAATTACTTCTGGTTCCAACAGTCAATGATTCTTTGCTCAAAACATTGTGTGTGGAGTTTTAACGTGAGGCAAGATTTGGAAGGAGTGGGATGTGGAGAGGGTGCATATCATCTCAGTTAGGGTCAAGTTTATTTCTAAGGTCTAGGAGATAGCATTAGGTTGAGGCTATGAGGTCAGGAGCATGAATTCCTAGGAGCAGAATCAATGTCCTAAGTCCTAGAGCACAGCAAAGTCAGGATTCCACAGAATAGGCCAGATATTGAAGATAATAGACAGGACTTGGGTATAGGACACGTCAGAAAAATTCTCACGCATGATTTGCTTGCCTGCAGGGGGAGCAAATGCTATGTGTTTCACTTAGTCCCTCTAAAGGTACTAGGTGAGAGTGACATATGAGCATTCAGTTCTATAGGGCCAACAGTCTCCATGGGGGGCCTTACCAGGATGGGGAATCCTTTGTTTGTCCTGACTCAGTTGAATTCCCTTACACCTCCACTCAGGAAATTCCTGGCCCTGGCCTGCTGTTTCAGTCTCTGTGACTCCATGCAGCCCCTTTTCTTTCACTTCCAATTGTCTTTGTACTGATGATTTTCTAAGTCCACATGTTTCAGTTCTTGGTCTTCACCTCGTAGTAGTGCAATATCTAACCCTTTCAGATGTCCTGACCTTTGAAAGACAAATTTAAATCAGCCTCGAAAAACGGGAAAGAGGTTGACATTGGTTTTAGCATTTTTGGGTCAACATTGCCACCTAGTGGTGAAATTATCCTGAAGCCTGTGTGTGAGTAGAAAGTATTTCCATTGTGCTGGGACATTTGATTTCAAGATCTTCAAATGGTACTATTTTGAGCAAGAGGGGATGGTGATTATGGTTCAATTTGAACGTATCATTTTGAACCTGAGAAGATGGAGACCTGGGGAAAATCCTTTAGACCCAATTAACTGATTATTGGTCTAATAGCCTATGGTTCCTGATTCACAGAAATCCTTAATTTTTTGTTCTTAAGGTTTTGGTTGCTCCCTCAGTTTTGATTCCTTAATTTTAAAGAAATCCTTACCAAATTTAGCCACTTCTTAGTGTAATCATAAAGCAGAATAAAACAAAACCAAAGCAAACAACAACAAAAATCAATTTCAAATGAACCAAGACTCTGTTACTTTTTTCCTCTTGGACATTTTTTTTTCGCTCTTCCCCTCAAGTGTTTCTCAAAGATTTTTGTCAGTTTATAAGTAAAGATTTCAATACGTTCTTTGCCATCTGGCAAGATTTAGAGTTTGGGGCAGGTCTGGGGTAGGGTCTGAGACTCTGAATTTCCACTAAGCTTTCCAAAGATGCCCGTCCTGCTGGTAGAGGACCACACTTTCTATGTCAAGTCTTTATAGAATCATGACTACATTCTCGACAACCCACAATCTCTCTTTGGAATGGATCAGAGACTGTGTTCCGTTTGGGTGACTCTGAGGAAAACCTCCCTTTGCCTGAAGCAGCATCTCTCAGCTGAAGTGGCTGATTCCCTGTTTGCCTGACATGGAGGTCGTGCAGAAGGTGAAATTGCTGCTGCTTGTACTACTTATGGCAAGGTCAGGAGTTTTCCCTTACTCTGCAATGGCCGTTGGCCTTCTCTGGGGAGTCTGTGATAACAGAGTCTGGCAGATGTCCTTGTCGCCATGCCTCTAGGCCAGACAGTTGCATTAAAGTTCTAAATTTGGTTGCACATTGGTGTCACCTGGGGAACTCAGACACCTAATGATATTTGGGTCCTATTGCTGGGTAAGTTTTAAAAGCTCTCCACATGGTCCTAATATGCAGCAAGCCTGAGAGCCGCTGTGAACCAAAAGGCGAGTAACAGGCCAAAAGGACAGTACCTTTCCCTTCTCTTCTTTCTCCTGGTCACCAGCTCAGTCTGAACCACAATCTTGGGGAAGGCCTCTGCTGGACAGAAGGTTCAGCTTTCAGCTGCTCTGGTGCTGCCCCATTTCCTCACTCCCTATCTGCACCCCTCATGGGTGGGTCTGTGTGCTTTAGAGCAAGTTTGGTTCTTCCCCAGTGTCCCTTGGGCTTGGTGAACTTTGTATTACATTTTAATATCCCACCCATCTGTGTCCTCCAGGTCAGCTGAGGTCATGTGATAGCCTGCTGCATCCTGAGGAAAGAGTTTTGGCTTTTACAAGGGCAAGTGCTGGATTGGTCTGATCCTCTGGGAGTTATGATTCAGATGCTCTGAATGCGGTCCTTGTGAGGATTGTGGAGTCAGGAAAGTTATCCAGGTTTTTTTCTCCAGAATTGTTCACATGGGATCCTGGGAGCACCAACCTGGAACTAAAATGGCTCTTGACTTTGAAAATAGATTAATTAGGATTAATTGTTTTAGGCTGTTGCTACCACCTGTGGGAGTGCGTGTTACCGTTTATGGATGGATATGTATTTGTGAAATGCGGTCATAAATAGCCTGGAAACTTTAATGAGAAGAAGTAGAACAAATTTCATAGTAAAGAAATTGTTAGTTCTGTGGAATTATGGTTAAAGATCAACAGAAAAATGCCTTGCTTCTCCAATCTTGTCTTTTTAATTAGATTACAGAGAGAGGGAGAGAGAGAGATTATAGAAACAGAACATTTTCTGTTCTTGCCCTCTTGGTCTTCTGTATTTTTTTTAAATGCTTATTTATTTATTTTGAGAGAGAGCGAGAATCTCAAGCAGGTGCTGCAATGTCAGTGCAGAGTCCTGACGTGAGGCTCGATCCCACGAACTGTGAGATCATGACCTGAGCAGAAATCAAGAGTTGGACACTCAACCGACTGAGTCACCCAAGCGCCCCTCTTCTGGATTTTTGACCCTGTTAATCAGACTTCTTGAAACTGTTTCCTCTCTGATTTTTATGGTGTCACTGCCTCCTGGTTCTCTTTGAACTGTTCTCGATGCTCTTCCCTCTCCTACTCTTCTTCCTCAAATGCAGCCGGTCCCAGGAATCCATCCTTGGCTTTCTTTTCTCCCACATCTCTTCCCTTGAGGGACACCACTCATGACCTGCTCATCCCAGCTGTGCTGGTGACTCTAGTACCACTGCGTAAAGTCCGGGTTTTCCTTCTGAGCATCAGATTCCGACTTTGTTTTCTTACTGAACTACTCAGTAAGTCCTGCAGTAGGTCCTACAGAAAACTAAAATTCGACACGTCCCAACTGAACTTGTCATCCAATTTGTGCCGAAAGTGCCAGATATACCAGTCTCTGGAGATTCAGCAGTGAACAAGACAGATACGGTTCCTCGCTTCGTGAAACTTGCATTCGTGTGGTGGAAGCTGATTAAAAAACATAGTGAAATGTCAGGAAGGGATGAATGTGTTGAAGAAGAATAAAGCAGGGTGAGGAGACAGGGGGATCATGGTGTTCACCTTTTAGGTGAAGTCAGGGAAGATTTTTCTGAAGACGTGGCTTGGAGCCCAGACGTGTGCAAAGTAAGTGAGAGAGTCATTGGTTCGAGAGTGTTCTAGGCAGAGGATTTCCTCCAGATTTGTTCCTGTTTCCCATCTGCTTAGTTGCTTAAGCTAGAAAGTTGGCTGTCCTTATGTATCCCTTTCCTACCCCTACTACCCCTCACTTCATAAGACTTACCATTTTTGTGACATAAGCATGGAATTGCAAAGAGAACTACCAGTTGGGTGTAACCAGAATTGCTGCAGGGACCTGACACAGAAAGATTCAATGTCCATTCATAACCTCCGAAGTCCAAGAACTGCAAGAGGTTTTTGATAGATCATATGTGAAATCAAACCCCCCATTTTGGGTTGTGATTGTCTGTGGCCTCCTGTAAAACCTCATTAGTGTTCCCTTTGTCTAGTGTAAGTACCTCTCAGCACAATGTGTATTTGGTGGCCACTATTTATTTATTTATTTATTTATTTATTAAAAAAAAATTTTTTTTAACGTTTATTTATTTTTGAGACAGAGAGAGAGACAGAGCATGAACAGGGGAGGGTCACAGAGAGAAGGAGACACAGAATCTGAAACAGGCTCCAGGCTCTGAGCTGTCAGCACAGAGCCCGACACGGGGCTCGAACTCATGGACCGTTAGATCATGACCTGAGCTGAAGTCGGACGCTTAACCGACTGAGCCACCCAGGCGCCCCTGGTGGCCACTATTTAAATAGTTGTAGTGTCCCTGAGTGAGACACCAAAACCATATTTGGAAGGTCAGGTAGAGAGTTGAGGGGTCTGGGATTCTGACTATGGACTGTGGAGTCAGAATGTTCATGTTGTCATTTCAGCTGAGTTATATATCCTCTTTAGCCTCAGTTATTGGCTCTCTACAACTGCAATGGCATTCTAATTAATCTTTCAGGAGAGCTGTTGGAGGGTTTATCTAACATTTTACTTTGTAATTATACTTTTTTTTTTTTAGCATTGCTTTAGTTTTTTTTTTTTTTACATGCATCTCCTTTATTTTCAACAAAAAAATGAATGTTTCGCATGTTCATTTATTGAGTGCTACTAATGGCCAATTTTGGGTGATGCAAAGAACAAGACAGGATTCCTCCCCTCTGAGTGAAGGCAACGAGAGGCAGTAAAGCCAGAACCTCTGAGTTAGGCGTGAGCTAGAGCCTGTTGGTTCTCCACTCAGAAGCCACCCCTTCCATCTCTCTGGCTAACAGGTCCTTGATGTAAAACAAACAAACAAACAAACAAATAAACAAACAAAACAGAAAGAAAGAAAAAAAAAAGCAAAAAAAAAATTAGGGTATGAGGCAGCGACATCTTCAAAGAAGGTGGGCTCCATTCAAAAGATGAATCATTATTGGTTTAAGCTAATCATGTAATCCAATTCCTGTCTGCCATGATGGGTTGGAATGGCCATGTTACTGCATTATGGCCAATGAGACGAGTGCTAGAATCTTCAGGGGACCACCTGGAAAGGGTTCCCTCAGCCATCAAAAATGAGGGACAACTGCGTAGAATGTGTCTCTTTATCTTCCTGCCTCTGAGTGTGGTTAGGCTGGAGCATCAATATCGGGGATGATCAGGTGGACAGATGGAAATGGGGTGCATTCCTGATGACACTGTGGAAAACCAGCCATACCACTGAATTTTTCCAGGATTCTTGTTCTCTGAGGTAATGATAATAGTCTCCCAATTGTTTCAGCCACTATTAGTCATTAATTATAGGCACCAGAAAAATATTAATTGTTAGGTATTTCAATAGAGTCAGGTACAAATCCTTAAAGAAGCACAGAGTTCAGGGAGGTAATTTGGCCAAAGGAAATCAAGGAGGGTTTCCTAGCTTAGGTAGACTTTAAGTTGCCTTTTAAAGAATAAGTGGAAATCCACCAGGTGGAAAACACAGGGAGAGGCTTCTGGGTGAAGGAGGGGTACGTAGACATTTTAAACCAACTCATAGTTTTGAGGTATCCAGAGTAGTTTATAGATTCTTAGTAGAATAGATTCATGGCATTTGTGGATTTAGCATTCATTTACATGTGATCTTTAAAGGTTTTTAATTAAGCATATACTCTGAAACATACAGTAACCTGTAATTTGTCCAAGACTTGAATCTAAACGTTGGTGGCTTTCTGTCTTGGAATGAAAGTGAGTCATGTGGGCATTGAGCCAGTCTGGCTGACTGAAGAGCACACACTGCAGCCTCTCATTTTTTTTTGCTGGTAACTTAGTAACTTTCATAAAACATTTGAAATTTGCTCTCTTTGTCAGTCCTGTTTGAGAAGCAGATGCCAGGGATTAAGCATGCTAGGATTTATATTAGGGAGCCGCGTTGGGAGAGACATGGGGAGGGAACCAGGTGAGGTCAGGAGGCTGGGATGCAATTGGAATACAGAGACAAGGAGAGGGAGAGGAGGTGGAGAAACCGTGCAGTCAAAGGAAGGTTCTGAAAGGCCATGGGGGAAGATCTACCACCAGTCACCATTAGAGAAGTTCCCTGTCTCCCAGGAGTGGGCCTGCCTCAGTATCTTTGCCCCACTCAAAGCAGCCACTGGGAAGCATGACCTTGGCATATATGGGACAATGGATTTCAGAGCACAGCTGCTGGATCCATTATCTATTTCAGTTAGAGGTTGGCTGGGGTTTTCCTAAAAAGGTGTCTCAAAAAGAAAACTATAAGTCTGGTAATGGAAGTAAAAAAAGACAAAATACTGGTATATTTTATAGGCAAAGTTGTTAACCCTTTTTTTGAGGGGTCATGGAACCCTTTCAGAACTTGATTTCAGATACTGACTCTATCCCCAGAAAAATTCCTGTATAGAAAAGGGCCCCTGGTATAGTATGACTCCTTCATCTTAGATTGCTAAATTCCCAGGTTTTCTATGGCTGTGTTCTAATAACTGTACTGTGGGCCTTCTACAACTCTCCATTCACTGACATTTGGACCTCTGCGACCAATTGCTGGTTCTACTTCTGGGATAGACTCATGGTTTCAGCAGCTGCAAATAGACTTTCTCTTGAAAGATACCTCAGCTAAGAATATCGGTGTCTTGCCTTTCAGGGCCCATTGGGTACCTCTCCTAGTCTTTAGATCTCTCTGAATCCTCTCTGAGTATTAATTTCTAGAATATCCAAAGGATGGGATTGCTTTTATGTTTATATCTTGACCATTGCCTTGTCCACTTGGTAAGTTAGGACCTCTCTCACTTTCTTACTCAATATGAGTCCTTCTGTAAAATTTGCGTTTGTGAACCTAGACTGTGTTCTAGATTTCATTATTAACACTTAAGTGTATATACCCTCTTTTATGCTCCTTCCAACCTCTGTGCTCACATAATCATAAAGATGAAATGTATAATACACGTACTCTCACACATTGTAGTAAAAACACATAGGTAGTTGATTCTCCTTGTTAGGATAGTTATATTCAATCAAGTCACCATGAGCATTGAATTACTGAATATAGGACCATTGAGCTAGGGGAAATATGTATATATACACATACCTAGCTCACATAGATTATAATTATAATTTTAAATTATGTAAACAACTCATCCCAGGAGATTTTATTTTCTTTATTGTACAAAAGAGAAAACAAGGTTTAGAAGTGGTAAGTGTCTTGCTTGAGGCCATCCCACTAACAGGTACTAGAGTTGGGATTCACACCCCATCCAACTGTCTCAGAGCCTGACCTTCTTGCACTGCACTGTCCCCTACCACCTCCACCCTTGGCCCATCCCTTCATATGAGAGCTGAAACAGAAGGCAGAGTGTCAGCTGGGAAGGGACTTGTTGGGTCCACCAAAATTTGCACCACCCACTGGACTACTGCAAGTGACCAGTAAAGCACGTGTGTGTTGCTGTTGGTGTTGCAAATGAATTTGAGCCAGTAGGCAAATCTACAAATAGGGAATTCATGGATAGTGAAGATCAACTGTGCAAGGTTAAAAAAATTTTTTTTAATGTGCCAAAGGGCATAAAGGGAGAAGTATGTCTCCTTTTCTCTTCTATTCTCACACACCCTAGTTCTCCCAGTTCCCTGCTCCCCTGTCCTAAGGGAACTGCTGTTATCAACCTATTTACCCTTTCAGAGGTATTCTTCTAAGGGCATCTTGAAAGGGGATCTGAATCTGAAGAGATAAGGCATCAAAACACAAACCAACATAGGCAAACAACTTAATGCAAACTCTATGCCTCAGTTCCTCAGCTCTAAAATGGAGGTTATTGCCTTGTCCTTCTGCCAGCCGAGAGGGTGAAGCAGTTTCACGCACCTGAAGTGCTTGTCATGGTAAAGGGCACGTGGGAAATGCATGAGCTTCACCTATAAGCACTCTAGCCTTCTAACTGGACACGGTGGTTTTGACCTTCCCTGTTCCACTGCCTGTAACTAACCAACATGTTCCCAGCTTGGAGGACAATTTCACAGTGAAGGATCTGGCTGGAGAAAGGGAGCAGTTAACTAAATGTGGCCATAATATGCATATGAAACCACCAGCCCTTGTAGTTACAGGATTTATGGAAAGAATCATTAATTTTTCTTTCTTTTCTTTTCTTTTTTTTTTTTTAAGGACTGGTATAAATCAGTGTTTAGCTTCAGCTACAGCCAAACCCAGAAGGAGGGGACAGGAAGTTACAGGCTAAAGAAGACTAGGGGACATTTCCTCATTCAAATGAATTGGAAAGTGTTGCTGCACCCAGTGTTCTTTTTCTTCTTTCTAGTGGAAATCTGTCCTTCTTAAGTAGAGAATCCATTTCCTCCCAAGAAAACTAAGCACTCTGGCTTTCTGAATGAATTTCAGGCATTGATCCTGCTTGAAATGATCTACGTGAAATTGACATCCTTGGGAGAATCAAACAGCTTTTTTTTCCCTGTAGAAATTAAAATTATTTTTCAATTATACATATATTTTCACTTACTAGATGTGCCACTGTTGGCAGAGCATTTAGGTAGGATTTAACATACGAACTACCATTTACTTAAAAAAAGATAGGGCTTTATCTGAATCAAATATTTCATGCAGTCAATCAAACAACATATAAATAAACATAAAAATGAAATAGAAGACCATGTCATGGGGAAATGAGTCTGGGTTTGAATTGTTTATCTGGTTTATGTTCTGGGCAAAGCTGTCTGAAGCTTGGTTGTTTCTGTCAGATCTTTGAATACTGGTATTTTCCTACTTTGTGTATCTTTGAGATTTAATTCCTCTTGACTTCAAAGGGAAAAATGGTAGCATGATATGGATCAAGATTTTGTCTTGAGGGTTTCGGAGGCTTGTCTGCCTTTTTAAAGGAGATAAAAGCCCTTTTGTTTCCTCATTTGTTCAAGAGTAGCTACCATCCTAAGTGAGAACTCAGATTTCTCACAGTTTTATGTTTTAAAGTAGGGACAGAATATCTAAAGTATGCTTGTGCTTTTTCTGTATCCTTTAACACTTGGGTTGAAATCAAGAGAGGTAAAACTTAGTCTGGTCATTAAACCAGTAATTCCTCTCTTCCATTTTTGAAGTCTCAGCTCAGGGCTGATGTTTAGGAAGGTGGGAACCTTTTACTACTTTGCTCCTCAGAATTCCTGACCACGGATGTTACTGTGGGGATCCTTATTGCCCGCCCCCAGTGCTGGATCAAGGTGGGGAACAGCTAATCATTAGATGCTGCCAACTTCATGTCTTCTGACCTAATCAGCCTCACTATAGCGAATTCTTTCTTGGTAGTCTGTAAACTCTACCATAAACATTGCTAAATGCTTTCTGTTTGCAGAACTCAATGAGAGGAAGGGGATATTCCCACTTGTTCATTTAGCTCTATTTATAACTTAGAAAATTAATAGATAAAATGTTTGTTTCTCCACTTCCCAATAAACTTTTTCATTACTATGTGCTCCTCATTATATTGTTTCCCCCTCTCGGTGTGTCAATGGCTCTTAATAGGGAAAAGAGTTCCCTAGCTGTGCTAAATGATGATTTCTTCTAATGGTATAGGGCTAAACTGGCAGAACGCAAGGAGAAGGGGAAGTATGGTTCTTGTCCTTGGGATGCTTACTGTTTGGCTAATGAGAACACACGTGGAATTATTTGCAGTGATATGGAAGTGATATACGTGGTTATGGTTTAGATAAGTGGTTCTCAACCTGTTTTTCTGCCACAACACACATATGTAAATTTTAGTTCACAGATGTGATGCACACCCATGGGTGTAATCATGGTCAAACACAATTCTTTAGGATGTAGGGAGAACCCCACCCCTTACTTTCCTGTTTAAGAAAACATCAGAATGCACGTGGATCAGCATGCTAATGTTCAAAGAATATCCTTAAATTTATTTATTTAAGGATGCCAATTTGTTAAATACTTTGTGACTTTGTCATGAGTAATGAATTACTTGCAACACACTTTAGGACTGACTGCCTACACAGAAGTTAGAAGTTGAAAGGTGCTGATTTATGTAATAATTGCTACTTGGTTTCATAATACTGCCCCTAGGCTGGGCCTAGCAAATACATGTACAAATATAAAGTTCTCAAAGAGCCTGTGAGTACCCTTGTCTCAGGCAGAGGGCAGCCCACAAACCTGGCCAGATTTTCTCGTGATTAACACTCTTGAGGCTCTAGAGAAACACTGCTCTACATCCCTTTATCCTGTATCCTTGATATCCGGTGTCTGGATGCCATGAAACTTAACAGCTGGTATTCCTGCTGATAGCAGAGAATGACACTACTTCAGGGCTCTGAAAGAATCTTGGTGAAAGAAGTGCTTAGCTATGCCAGATCCATTCATTCAGGAACAAAGTATCACTTCTCAGTAGCACCTGAACAGTAGCCTGGCCAAGTGACTTTGTCCATTTAAATAATAAGAAGCGACATATGTCACTTCCAGGTGGAAGGTTTGAGAGCCATTCCATCTGCCACCATTGTTTTTCTTATTTGCCACAAGAGCAGCACTCGCTTTCCAGGTTAAGGACTGTCCTGGAACGAGGATGTGGAGATCAACTGAAATGTGTCTGCAACTGATGTTAACGTGAGCAAGACATGAACCTTTGTTATGAATCACAAAGATCATGGGGTCATTTTTTTGGTTTCTTTATATATATATATATATATATACTGTTGCAATGAGACTCCATTAGAACATTATAATTAAAAATACATTGAAAACTTAAATGTATAAATGTAAGGAATAGCTTCTCTAGAAGGGAAACAGTTTTTAGCATGAGGCAGATCCTAGACCCACAATCCACCTGTGCTCCTGACTCACTTTGAGATCTTGCACTGTGTTACTTAAATCCTCCCAGCCAGTTTCCAAATATGTAAAAAGTGGGCGTGAAAGCTAACTGTGCAAGTTTGTTGGGTAGTTACTAGTTTGAAAAGCATCTATCTCAGCGCTCAGCATATGGCAGGAGCTCAGTATATGGCAGCTGCTATCACTGTAAGAACTTGGGTTGTTCTTCTCTATCTGTTGTATATTCATGGTATATAATCAACATTACTCAACATTGTAAGCATTTACATATTTAAAGTGTATGGCAGCTGTTGCTTACCTGACTGTTTTGCCTTCCTCAACTCAGCTCCTTTAGGAAAGGACCAATTCATCTTCCCATCCTTGGCCCCAGCATATAAAAGGTGTTAAATAAACATTAGTTGGATTTTTAAAAGATTTGAAGCTTAATTGTGGCTATTCTAAAATAATAAAAGCTAAGAACTTCGAGGCTTTTAAAAAATTTGTATTTCTCAAGGTATGGTTTGAGGCCCACCTGTGTCAAAGGTTTGGGAGATGGAAGGAGGTGGGGGTCGTGGGGCAAACTGCTTGTTAAAGTGCAGACTCCACACCTTTGGAGTCAGAACTCTGGGGGCTTGGTGCTCAGGGAACCTGGATTTTTGATGGGAACTTCACTTGATTCCTATAAATATTGAATGTTTGCCCCTTGCTGTTCCAAATGATAGAAAGCTCATATGCAAATGACCACCCTACATAGGTGTGAAAAATAACTAGAGAGCTTGCACAAATGTGGATTCAGTGACCTCCAATCAGACTTGCAGATTCAGTGGGTCTGTGGTGGAGGTCAGGAATTGGCATTTTTAAGAAACATCCCTGTAGCCCTTTTACCCCTACCCCAGGTAAATGGATACAGATGCCTGAACTTCAAGCTTTGGGAAATAGTAAATAGTAAACTAGCTTCTCTTTTAGAACTGTTACTTTTTCCCCTTATTGTTTGGGGATTCCTTGTCAATTCTGTGTTTTTGTATTTAACTGAAAAGTGTTTGGGAAACATTTAGGATTGTATGTGGCTGGATTTTACCTAAACTAGGTTGTGATAGGTGGGGAAACATAAATAGCACAAGGTTCTCCTGAGGTTTGTGGTTTTTAGGGAAGCGTCTTCCAAGTGCTTAGAGTTGACTCCACAACTGTCCTGCCTTGTTCCTAAATAGGCTCAGAGGTATTTAAGAATTAATAAATATGTCCTTACTTGAGACGGATCAGTAATGCACCTGCCCCAGCAGTTTGCTCAAGCGACATAAATCACAGCAACCATGCCCTTTGGTGCTCCCCTAGTCTCAGCTGCCCTGTGGCTCCTTTAAGCTACCAGGCTCCAAAGGAGGTAGTTAGGGGGTTGTGATAGGAATGGGGTTTTTAATTCAGGGGTTGGCGAAGGGTAGCAATGAAGTTCTAGAAGAGACCAAGTATTCATCCTTCTTGCGAGGACATCTCCCATGTCAAGGATGGGGACCACTGGTGGCAAGACCCCATGTGAGCTGAGGTTACAAATCCCTGGCACACATTACAAGCTGGTTTTAAGATATTAGAGTAGGTGACCTAAGAAGATTAAATACCAGTGCTGATCTTTTTTGAATGATGCATCTGGTGTGACCACACTGGTCACAGGCCCCTGAACCTGCCCTGAATCTAGGGGTGAATACTTTTTAGTCATCTCCCTTAGACACAAAGGGAACTTTGAGTTTCTAAGCTCTTTTTCTTCCATGTGTGATATACCTTTATTTACACTGAGCTTCTTTTTTGTTTTTAAGCTTTTATTTTTAATTCCAGTATAGTTAACATACAGTGTTATATTAGTTTCAGATGTACAATATAGTGATTCAACAAATCTATACATTATTCTGGGTTCATCATGATATGTGTTCTCTTTAATTGCTATCACCTGTTTCATCCATCCCCCACCACTCTGGTAACCATCAGTTCTCTACACTTAAGAATCTGTTTCTTGGTCTGTCTCTCTTTTCTTTTCCTTTGCTGGTTTGTTTTGTTTCTTAAATTCCTCACGAGTGAAATCATGATACTAATTTTCTCTGACTGACTTGTTTTGCTTAACATTATACTCTTTAGTTCCATCCATGTTGTTGCTAATGGCAAGATTTCATTCCTTTTAATGGCTGAATAATACACCATTGTGTATATATATATACCAAATCTTTATCCATTCATTTATTGATGGAGACTTGGGCTGCTTCCATAATTTGACTGTTGCAAATAATGCTGCAATAAACACAGGGGTACATGTATCCCTTTGAATTAGTGTTTTTGTATTTTTTGAGTAAATACCCAGTAGTGTGATTATGGATCATAGGGTAGTTTTATTTTTAACTTTCTGAGGAACCTGCATACTGTTTTCTACAGTGGCTGCACCACTTTGTATTATCACCAACAGTATAAGAGGGTTCCTTTTTCTCACATCCTTGCCAACACTTGTTATTTCTTGTGTTGTTGAATTCAACCATTCTGATAGGTGTGAGATAACACCTCATTGTGGTTTTGATTTGCATTTCCCTGATAATGGATGATGTTGAGAATCTTTTCATGTGCCTGTTGGCCATCTGGATGTCTTCTTTAAAAAAATGTCTATTCATGTCTTCTGCCCATTTTTAATTTGGATTATGAGCTTTTTGGCTGTTGAATTGTGTAAGTTCTTTATATATTTTGGATACTAAATATATCAGATAGATGTCACTTGCAAATATCTTCTCTCATTCCATAGGTTGCCTTTTAGTTTTGTTGATTATTTCCTTCACTGTGCAGAAGCTTTTAATTTTGATGCAGTCCCAATAGTTTATTTTTGCTTTTATTTCACTTGCCTCAGGACATATATCTAGAAAGAAGTTGGTATGGCTGATGTAAAAGAAGTTATTGGGGCACCTGGGTGGCTCAGTCGGTTGAGTGTCCAACTTCGGCTCAGGTCATGATCTCTCTGTTTGTGGGTTTGAGCCCCGCATTAGGCTCTGTGCTGACAACTCAGAGCCTGGAGCCTGCTTCGGATTGTGTCTCCCTCTCCCTCTGCCTCTCCCTGCTAATGGTCTGTCTCTCTCTGTCTCTCAATAATAAATAATGTTAAAAAATTTTTGAAAAGAAGTTATTATCTGTGTTCTCTTGTAGGATTTCATGTCTTTGGTTACATTTATTCCTTATATTTTTGTACAATTGTAAATGGAATTTTTTTCTTAAATATCTCTTTCTGTTGCTTCATTATTGGTGTATAGATATGCAACAGCTTTCTGTACATTGATTTTGTATCCTGTGACCTTACTGAACTTATCAATTCTAGACGTTTTTTGCTGGAGTCTTGAGGGTTTTCTGTGTATAGTATTGTGTCATCTGCAAATAGTGAAAGTTTATTCTTCCTTACCAACTTGGATGCCTTTTATTTCTTTTTGTTGTCTGAATTCACTGGCTCAGACTTCCAGTACTAGGTTGAATAAAAGTGGTGAAAGTAGACACCCTCATCCTGATCCTGACCTTAGGGGAAAAGCTCTCAGTTTTTCACTATTGAGTGTTATGTTAGCTGTGAATTTTTCATGTAAGGCCTTTATTATGTTGAGGTTTGTTCCCTCTAGACCTACTTTCTTGTGGGTTTTTTATCGTAAATGATGTACTTTGTCAAATGCTTTTTCTGCACCTAAAATATTATTATATGGCTTTTATCTTTTTTCTTATTGATGTGATGTATCATGTTGGTTGATTTGCAAATATGGGTCACCTCTGCATCCCAGGAATAAATCCCACTTGATTGTACTGAATGATTATTTTTCACGTATTGTTGGATTGGGTTTGCTAGTATTTTGTTAAAAATTTTTGCGTGTATGTTCATCAGACATACTGGCCTATAGTTCTCTCTTTTTTTGTGGTGACTTATCTGGTTTTAGTATCAGGGTGATACTGGCCTCATAGAATGAATTTTGGAAGTTTTCCTTCCCCTTCTATTTTTTTCAAATATTTTGAGAAGAATTGGTATTAATTCTTTTTTATGTGTTTGGTAGAATTCACCTGTGAAACTGTCTCATCCTGGACTTTTGTTTGTTGGGAGTTTTTGATTACTGACTCAATTTCATTGCTGGTAATCTGTCTGTTCAAATTTTCTATTTCTTCCTGCTTCAGTTTTGGGAATTTATGTTTCTAGGAATTTTCCCACTTCTTGTAGGTTATCTAATTTGTTGGCATATGTTTTTTCATAATATTCTCTTAAATATTTGTATTTCTGTGGTGTTATTTCTTCTCTCTCATTTGTGATTTAATTTGGGTTTTCGCTCTCTCTTTTTGGTGTGTATAGCTAGAGCTGTATCAATTTTGTTGATCTTTTCAAAGAATCAGCTCCTGGTTTCATTGATCTGTTTTACTGTGTGTTTTTTGTTTCTATATCATTTATTTATGCTCTTTATTATTTCCTTTCTTCTGTTGGTTTTGGGTATTTTGTCTTTTCTTCTTTTTTTAGCTCCTTTAGATATAAGGTTAGGTTGTTTATTTTACATTTTTCTTGTTTCTTGAGATAGGCCTCTATTGCTATCAACTTTCCTCTTAGAACTGCTTTTGATGTATCCCAAAGGTTTTAGACTATTGTGTTTTCCTTCTCATTTGTGTAATTTTTGATTCCTTCTTTGATTTCTTGGTTGATCCATTCATTGTTTAGTAGTATGTTATTTAACTTCCGTGTATTTGTGGTCTTTCCAGATTTTCTCTTGTGATTGATTTCTAATTTCATAGGGTTGTGATCAGAAAAGATGCATGGTTTGATTTCAATCTTTTTTACTTTCTTGAGAATTATTTTGTGGATTAATATGTGATCTGTTCTGGAGAATGTTCCATGTGCCCTTGAATATAATGTGTATTCTGCTATCTTAGTATGGAATGTTTTGAATATATCCGTTAAATCCATCTGGTCCAGTGGTCACTCAAAGCCTTTGTTTCCTTGTTGATTTTATGTTTGGATGATCTGTCCACGGATGTAAGTGGGGTGTTAAAGTCCCCTACTATTATTGTATTACTATTGATTATTTGCTTTATGTTTGTTATTAACTCTTATGTGTTTGGGTGCTCTCATGTTGGGTGCCTAAATTTATATAATTGTTATATCTTCTTGCTGGATTGTCCTCTTTAATAATATATGGTGTCCTTTTTTGTTTCTTGTTATAATTTTTGTTTTAAAGTCTAGTTTGTCTGTAATAAGTATTGCTACCCTGGCTTTCTTTTGACATTCATTTCCATGATAAATGTTTCTCCATTTCCTCACTTTCAATCTACAGGTGTGTTTAGATCTAAAACGAGTCTCTTGTAGGCAGCCTATAGATGAGTCTTGTTTTTATTTTTTTTAATCCACTCTATTACCCTATGTCTTGATTGGAACACTTAGTCCATTTAAATTCAAAGTAGTTATTGATATATATGTATTTATTGTCATTTGTTACTTGTTTTCTGGTTGCTTTTGGAAATTCTCAATTGTTAACAGGTGTTGTGGATTTCTCCTACTCTTCTTGCATGGATAAAGCAAAACAATTTTTTGAACGAAAATAATATTATAAATCAATATGTTTTGTTCTTTTGCTCTTTAAGTGTTTGTTTGTTTGTGATGAGCAATGATTACAAAGTGCTCTTAAAGGTCTAAGTAACCCTTCCCTCCTTGCGGATTTTTTTTTTTTTGAGGACTCCCTGTTGAGTTAAACCTCATATGCCCATAGGGTCAACATGGTTTAATTCTAGGGAGATGACATCGGTTTCTACTAAGGGAGACCACAACCACATTTGATGTGGATATATAACATTTTCCACATGTGACCGCAAAGCAACTCAAATCCTCCATTTGCAGGAGACATGATTATGAGTTTAAATAAACCCAGAGCAAACAGCAGGTGCTGAGGGTAAATAAAACTATGACTGGTAGGTTCTCCTTGCCCTTGAGGCTTCTATTTAATAATTAATATAATTTCAGAAACCACTTAAAGATACTCTTTGGGGATTATATTGATAGAGCAATGAGATGTACTATGGATCTTGGTTTTCCTTGTCAACTTGAATCTACTTTGTGTGCTGTTTTTTGCAAAGTCAGAGCAGCATATGGTCTTGTATATTTTCAAGGGCGTGTGGCTATGTAGTATAAATGACATTATTGATCCCACTGCTTTCAAACCTTTTATCGTGAATAAAGTCAAAAGAAAAATAATGTGCCTGACTCTATGTTCTGTGTAGTACTTTTTAGACTGGAGTGCTTGAAATTGCTAGGATACCAAGTAGATTTACAGTTGGAGATGCTGAATGGCACAAAAATAGTCATCTTAAAAAGGAAAATACTCTGACCTCTTAGAAGCCTCTAGGATTTAGTAGAGATACCTTCCAAGAGTGTTGTTTTCTTCTGTATGAAAAAAGAAACCAGAGTGGGGGTGATTCTGCTGTTTTTTGAGGTTGGTGGTCTCATGTGTTAGAGAAGAGAAAGTGCTTTGTGTTAATTATGTTTCCCTTTTATTCTCAGTGTATGTTCATTTCATTTGATCACTTCTTATTTTTATTTTTCATACATAATACTTGCTATTATCTGACCTATTATCTACTTACTTGATTATTGCCCATTGTCTGTCACCTCCAGTAAAATACAAAATTCATAATGACAGGGACCAGGTGTTTTGTTTCCTTCTGTATACCTAGCACCTAGCACAATGATTATTGTGACAATAATAGTTGACAATAGCTAACATTTACTGACTGTGCCTGACAATGTTCTAAAGCATTTGACATTTATATTTCTTGCCCCTCACAAAAGCCCTGGAGATAAGTAATAGTTCAATCCTCATTTTGTAAATGAGAAAACTGAAGCTTAGAAAAATTAAGCAAATCTCCCAAAACTCATACCATTGATATGCGGGAGGGCCATGATTCAAACCCAGGCTGAGTGGCTTCAGCATTTGCACGTACCACTTTACAGGGACAGGAAGTTTGACTGCCTTGTTTCCTGCTGTGCTCCCTGTCCCAGCACATACTAGGCTCTCAATAGACGTTTTTTGAAAAAAGAATGTTCAGCCTGAAGTGTGATTTTCCTGTCTCCTTCGCTGGGAGCAGCCATCAAAGAATGAGACAAGGCTGAGGGAAGTTAATGGGACTGGTTTCTTCCCAAGCAGTCAGGTATGATTTGTTGTTCTCAAATATAATGCGGAGGTTGTTCCCACTCATCATGCTTGTGCTTTCTCTTCCATCTTCTGTCTGCCCTTTCCTCACCAATGCGTGGGTTGCTGGGGGCAGGGGCTGATCTAGATTCAAAGCCATCATCTATGGGACAAGCTTCTCAGAGCAGATTTGCCCACACATCCAGGTAACCCATTCCTCTGACGTGCCTCTGAGTCAGCAGCCTTCACAGGGCCAATATATCCCCAGCTCAGTGTCCTGGATCTCATCACAGGGCCCACAGAGTTGTTTAGCCCAAGAAATGTGTGGGCTCCATTGACTCATGCTGTATTCCTTTAATGTCCTTCATAAAAAGCTCTTTCTGGGGACAAGCCTTCAATTTCTTTTGTCAAATTAAATATGCTTAGAGATGTATGAATGTGTGTGTGTGTGTGTGTGTGTGTGTGTGTGTGTGTGTGTGTTTGATTACTGTGGCTGAACCCAGAAAACATGTTCATCAGCCTTAAAAATAGTCTGGTATAAAACATTCAGTTTCCTTTGTTCTCTGTTACTGTTACACAGCTGTTAAATTGTGAGTCTAGTGGTAGTAAAGAACATTACTTTAGGCTGTGTGTGTGTGTGTGTGTGTGTGTGTGTGTGTGTATGTGTATGTGTGCAGGCTTGTGCACCTAAGTGGGAAAAAAGGAGGTAGAGGTATAGCTACATGGCATCTAGGTTTCAAGCATCAAAACACAAAGTTGTTTCTTCATTTCATTTGGGACTGTTAAGCTTTGCAGCCTATTAACACACACAGTGGGGGATCATTACACTTCGCATACTTGGGGGTAACATATAGCACTCCTACTTGGACACAAAGGTTGCCTTAGGAGTCAGGTTGCTTACCACAGAAGGACTTTCAACTAAGAAGAAACCAAGGAGAATAAAAGAGGCCTTTATTTGTGGGTACCTGACAAACTGAATCCTTCTTCTGTTACCAGGGATATTGACTTTAGGACCAAGGCGTGATATAAGCTTATAAAAACTGAACAAAGAAATTTGCTTTGTGCTTAATAATCGAATTTCTGATAAATATAAATATAAAGGATGCCTTAGGTCTTTTCCATACTTTCACACACTAGGGAGGTATGTAATAACATAAAACTCATTTGGCAGCCAAATGCCCTTATATGTTATCACATATTCTCGTTTGTGAGCTTTTATTTTGCTTCATACATCTAATAAGGAAATGTCAATCAGGCTTGTAGTTAAATCAGTGTTTTTGGCTTTTAAGCCATATTTATCCTTTTAACCTAAAGTTCTGGTGCAGTGATAAAGGCCCCTTGGAGAGGTAGTTACAGCAGGCATAATTTATCTCACCATAGACTCTATAAACGTGGGCATTGTAAAATCTCATTAACTCTTCAAATATAATGAAAACTGTGATGTTATACAAAGAGTAATTATAAAGAGTGATGTATCTGACTTGAGTCTATGTTAACTTTTTTTACATGCTAAAATAGGGTTATGATGACCTTTGTATAGGAATAAATGCTCTCTAGATTATTATTGACAGCAACATAGTTCATTACTTATTTGCAACAAAACAGAAAAAGGTATCTCTTCCCTCTTGGAGTCTGCATTTTTGTAAAGGAAAGATTCAATAGAGAATAGATATAATAAATAAGTAAAATATGCACTGTTATAACATTATGAGTGCAATAGATAAAAAAAAAGGTAGTATGGGGAAATAGAAATTGGGAATTGGGGGTGGGAGATATATGGCAATTTATAGTATGATGGTCAGATTAGGTCTCCATTGAGAAGGTGACGTTTGATCAAATGATTGAAGGAAGCAAAGGAATTAGTTGTGTGGATATCTGGGGGAGAAGCATTTCAGGGAAAGACAATAGCCGCTGCAAAGGCCAGCACAGTGTGAGAACACCCAGCATGTATGAGGAACAGCTAAGAAGCCTCTGGGTCTGGGTGCAAGTGAGTGAGTAATAGGACTTAAGGTCAGAACAGAGGGGAATTGTAGGATCTTTTATGTTATGTAAGGACTTTGACTTTACTCTAAACAAGAAAATAGAGCCATTGCAGGATTTTGAACGAGGTGGGGGGATGATTTGATTAGCTTATTTAAAGGATAAGTCTGAGTGTGCTCTGGACAGTCAAGAGTAGAAGTAAAGATACCAATTATAAGGCTATTATAGTAATTTAGGTGCCTGAGTTATACTGTGTAACAAGTTACCCCAAAACTTGTTAGCTTAAAACAACAAACATTTATTATCTCACAGTTTTTGTTTGTCAGAGTTTGAGCATGGCTAAGTTGGAACTTCTGGCTTTGGGTCTCTCATAAGAATGTAGTCAAGGACCAGTTCAACGCTTGATTGGAGAGGATCATTTCCAAGTTTACTCACAAGGAAATCAGTTCCTTGTGGGTTGTTGGATTGTGGTCTTTGGTTCCTCATTGGATATTGGTCAGAGATCATCCTCTTTGGCAGTATGATCCTCTCCAGTAGAACAAACAAGAAGAATGAACGAGTGAGAGAGAGAAAGAAATGGAAGTCACAGTCTTTTAAGACTCAATCTCTAAAGTGATATCCCATTAGTTTTAAAACATTATATTTGTTAGAAATAAATCATTAAGTCCAGGGGGACTTAATGGGGAAGAGATTATTAGAAATAAGTTATTTTAGTAAGAGATTGTTAGATATAAGTCATTAGGTCGAGGGGGACTTAGGGGGAAGAGATTGTACATAGGCATGAATATCAGGAGGTGGAGATCATAGCCATACATTTCAAAAGCTACCTAACAAACTAGACAAGAGATGATGCTAGAGTAGTAGCAATGGAGGTGGTGAGAAGTAATGGCAAAATACACAGAAAATCTTGGAGTTGTAATCCGTGATCTATTTTATTTGTGACTTTAGGCACCTTGTATAATACCTTTAGATTTCATTTTCCTACTTTTAATTGAAAGTTCGCTCACTTACCACAACACAAGTAGCTGAAACTTAAAGAGTTGAAGTGACTAGATCTCATTTACATAGCTACTATATGTGTTTATAACCTGTATTTAAAACCTGGCAATCTGTCTCTATTGGATTATATAAAAGATAAAGTATCTGAAACTATTAAAAAAATACAACATGCTATACAGACATAAGTAAATCATGGTCACCAATGTGGGCACAAGGGAAGGGAAACAGAAATAATATAAAAACAGGGAGGCGAACAAAACAGAAGAGACTCATAAATATGGAGAACAAACTGAGGGTTGCTGGAGGGGTTGTGGGAGGGGGGATGGGCTAAATGGGTAAGGGGCATTAAGGAATCTACTCCTGAAATCATTGCTTCACTATATGCTAACTAATTTGGATGTAAATTTTAAAAGATAAAAGATAAAGTTAAAGAAAATTTTAAAAAAATATCTTAGTTTCAAAGAATGTTCACTCCAAAAATTAATGCTGATGTCAGTTTTCTTGGGAAGAGAATTTGAGCAGCCATGGGCAAAGGATGGGGCCCTTCTGTCTTTCCATGTGTCTTACATGTGTTTTTGTGGGGGTGGAAGCAGAAACGAATTCCTTCTGTAGCCTGTTTCTACACAGTATGGCAGCACTTAGATGCTACCCAGGATAAAGCCACATGGATTTTGATCTAGAGCTCAATAACTGGGGTTAGTGAAAAAAGAATGGTTTGGGAACAGATGAAGGGTTTGACTTAATGTGGGATTGGTTCTGTTTTTAACCAAGAAGTCGTGTGACCCTGACAAGGCAGAATGGCCTTACATGACCCAGCAGTGGCATGTATTCTGATTCAAAGTGAAATCCACCTGGGGATAGGAAATTCATTGTAGAAGTTTAGGGGCTAGGCCTGGCTGACTAGTTGCAGTATGGATAGAGGCAGGTGAGTATGCCAAGTCGCACTAATAAAATGATTGAGGCAATAGCCTTCATGACACTTGGCTAATGGAGCCAGTGAAAATCATTCTAATATGAATATAAAAATTCCAGCTCATGAGTAGTTTTGCATTATAGCTTTGATACCTCCTTTATTTTATACCATCTGTATCTTTATATTTTAAGGGAATTTCTTAGTACTATATAGTTGAATGGTTTTTTTTAATCTAGCCTGACAATCTCTGCCTTTTAATTAGAGTGTTTAGATCACTTACATTTAATGTCACTGGCAATATGACTGATTTTAAATTTATCATTTTTCTATTCCTTTTTTAATTGTACCATCTGTTCTTCTCCATTCTTTTCTTCCTTCTTTCGGATTGAGCATGTTTTCAAATTTAATTTCATCTTTACTATTATCTTACTATCTATACCACATTTATATTTTTAGAAATTATTCTACGACTTGTAACATGCATTTTTAACTTATCACAGTTGAATTTAAAATAATATATCTCTTCACATATAATGTATGACTCTTATAATAGTATACTATTACTTCCCTTTCCCATCCTTGATGCTATTGTTGTGATAAACTTTATTTCTACATGTGTTAAAGGCCCTAAAGTACACCGTTACTGTTTTTGCTTTAAATAGTCAACTATCTTGTAAAGACATTAACAATTGAGAAACAAGAGCTTTTTATTTACCCATATATTTACTATTTCTGCCACTCTTCATTCCTTTGTATGGATCCCAATTTCTGTCTGGTGTTCTTTTCTTTCTGCCTGAAAAACATTTTTTAATGTTTCTTATAGTATAGGTCAGGTGGTGATTCTCTCAGCTTCTGTTTTTCAAAAAAAAAAAAAAGCCTTTATATTGCCTTAAGTTTTAAAGGAATTTTCACAGGGTACAGAATTCTAGGTTAACATTTGTTTGCTCTTTGTTTTAATTGGTAAAAATACGTATTGTAAAATTTATTATCTTAACCATTTTAAGTGTATAGTTCAGTAGTGTTAAGTATATTACATTTTTGTGAAACAGATCTCCAGAACTTTGTCATCTTGCAAATCTTAAACTCTATACCCACTAAATAACAGTTTTCTCTTTCCCACTTTCCTCCTCTCCCAACCCCAAACCCATTTTGCTTTCCTTTTTTATGAATTTGACTACATTGTATATCTTATATAAGGTGAATCATATAGTATTTGTCCTTTTGTGACTGGCTGATTTCACTTAGCATAAAGTCTTCAAGGTTTGTCCATGTTGTACCATATTGCAGAATGTCCTTCCTTTTTAAGGCAGCATACTATCCCACTGTATGTGTATACCACATTTGGTTTATCCATCTAATTTTCCATGGACATTTGAGTTGCTTCCACCTCATGGTTATTATAAATAATGCTGCTATGAACTTAGTTGTGCAAATGCAAATTGCTCTTTGAGATCCTGATTTCAGTTCTTTCTGATCTATACCCAGAAATAGTATTGCTGGATCATATGGTAGTTCTTTTTTATTTTTATTTTTTTCAGGAACCATCCTATTGTTTTTCATAGTAATCACAAAATTTTACATTCTTATCAACAGCACAGAAGGGGTCCAACTTTCCCACATACCCAGCTACACTTGTTACTTTTTTTCTTTTTTGTTTTGTTTTGTTTTGTTTAATAGCAGCTATCCTAATGGGGTTGAGGTGATATCATTGTGACTCAGATTTGCATTTCTATGAAAAGTAGTGATTTTGAGCATCTTTTCATATGTTTTTTGGTCATTTGTATGTCATCTTGGAGAAATGTTTATTCAAGGATTTTCTTATTTTTTAATTATTTGATTTTTATCATTGCTGGGTTGCACTTCTTTGTATACTATGGATATTAGTTCTTTACCAGATATGCAATTAGCAAATATTTTCTTTCATTTTGTAGGTTACCTCTTCACTCTGTTCCTTCTGTCTTTTGACGAACAAAAGTTTTTAAGTTTGATGTAGACCTGTTTCTCTATTTTTGCTTTTGTTTCGTATGGACATTTGTTTATTCTTTCAGCACTCTAAGATGCTTTTTCATTATCTTATAGCTTGTACAGTTTCTGATGAAAAGTGTGGTATTATTATCTGTGTTCCTCATATTTAATGTAATTAATTTCTCCTCAGGCTGTTTTTAAAGATTTTTCTCTTTATTAATAGCTTTAAGAAATTTGATAATGTTGTCCTTTAGTGTGATTTTCTTTATATATATTTTTTCTTGGGGTTTGTTGAACCTCTAAAATTTGTGAGTTTACAGCTTTTTATCAATTTTGGAATATTTTCAACCATTACTTCTTCAAATATTCATTACATTCACCTTTCTTTTTCTTTTGGAATACCAATTACATTTTTGTTAAATATCTTGTTATTGTCCCGTAGATCACTGAGGATATTAATTTTTTCAGTATCTTTTTCTCTATGCTTTTTATTAGATAGTTTCTATTGATACCTTAAAATTAACTGATCTTTTCTTTAGCAGTATCTAAGCTGTTGTTTATTCCATCTAATAACATTTTTGTTTCAGATATTTTTCATCTGTTTCTACTAATTTTTTTTCTTGGTTATCGTTCATATTTTCCTGCTTTTTCATGTCTAATAATTTTTGTTTGGCTCAGATTGTAGACCAGGCTTATAGGTTCAAGTCTTTTTTAAAAAAGTTTTTAAGAGCAGATCTAGAGTAGTCTTTATACCATAACTAATTTAAACTCACTCCTAAGGTGTGGCCCATATGGTCTCTATTGCATATGCCCCATGTAGCCCATGAAGTCTCTGTAGTCTTACTGGTGGGAAGTCGAATTATTCCTGGATCCATGTGAACTTCAGAAATTGTTTAATTTATAACTCATCAATACGTTTCCTTTTCTTAGATGTTATTATTTGTCCTGTCTTATGATATATAATTGTATATTGATATTCCATCATAGATTCTATTTAGATTTCTAGAACTCTTTCTCTGTATAGCTCCCTTTTTTTGTACGTATTCTAGTATGCATATATTAGCCACTGTGGCCTCTTGAACTCTGATCTGTCTCCTCCAGTCAGTGAGATTGTAGTTTGGATTTCTCTTCCCCGCTCAGCACTTTAGAAATTTCCGTTAGGGAGAAAGTCTAGACAAACATAGGACTCACTTCATTTATTCTTTTTCTTTTCTCTGTTGCCTGTTGTCCAGTGTCTGAAAATAGTTTTCCCTTATATTTTGTTCTGCTTTCCAGTTGTTTACAGGGGAAGGATAATTCCAGGCCCTGTTACTTCCTTATAACAAGAAGTAGTTTATCCCTAACTGTATTAAAAATTCTCCTCTTGTAGCCTTTATATACTTTAATTATAGGGACCTGGCAATGAAAGCCACTAAAAAAGGATGTTTGAAAGTGTTGAATTAATCAAGCCAAGAATTAGGTTGAACCACATAAAATTGATAATATTTGGACTACTTTAAACCTATCTGATTTATATGGTTTAAATTTATACATTTTTTTTTATTTTAGAGACAGAGGGCACACACACACACACACACACACACACACACACACACACTAATGGGGGACGGGCAGACGGGGAGAGAGAGAGAATCTTAAACAAGCTGTACACTAAGCATGGAGCCCAAGATGGGGCTCAATCCCATGACCCTGGGATCATGACCTGAGCCAAAATCAAGAATCAGATGCTCAACTGACTGAGCCACCCAGGTCCCCGTAACTTTATACATTGCTCATTGGATTAGCTAAGGAGAGCAGACTCAGGACTCATGTACAGGTTTTTACGTTTTCAGTGTGAGATCTCAGCCAAAAATAAATTCTTTGTGTTGTAAACGATGTCTGGGATTGTGCGTCTGGAAATCTTAGGACACTTCTGTTGACTTAATTCTTCAAACAGAACATTCTAGGTCTACCTTTGCGAGCTTTGGGTTTTTAGGGTCAGCTCTGTTTTTTGTTTTGTTTGTTTTTGTTTTGAGGGGAAGACTCTTTCTCTGATTGGGTTTATTGTTTATTCAAGGAGTATATCCTTCTTCCTCATGCCCTCAACTGAGGTCTGTCCCAAGACAAGATGTTTATAAAAGGAGACTTCAATCTTGTTTTCTGCAGCATAATCAAATACAGTGACCCAGTCTCTTTAACCTGGGGTGGGGAGCTTTTAGCAGAAATGTAGTTGCATTCTTTGTGAGAAAAATGGCCTCACTAAGGACATAAGAATGTTGTTAATTGTTGAACTTGTGGTTGTAAACTGCTGGAAGGGATGGAGAGTTTGGAGAGCTGTGATAAAGGTGATAGGAGTATATTGTGGTCTCGCTGTTAAATGCTCAAAATAGAGAATTAAGTTTGGTAATTACCTCCACAGAAGAAGACTGAAGAAAACTCAAGGTATTCTATTTACTGATAATTACCTGTTGTGGTTTTAGTTTTACTATTTCATAATTTCATATAATATAGAACACTTTACAGTATTTATAAGTGTTTTGTGGGTGACCAGATTGTAATGGGTTTTATTTAGCATTATAGGATATTTACTCACAAGGATTATTTTGTGAGCTTTCTTCAAAAGGTATGATTGAGATAATACATGGCCCAATGGGTTTGTCTTCCTTATTCCTCAGAGTGCAAAACACTCCTAAATGTTGACATTAGTGTTTACCATGTAAGGTTGGATAGAGGATTATTATGGGTTGGATTTGAGTCCCCAAATTTATGTGTTGGAGTTCTACTCCACAGTACCCCAACATGTGACCTTATTTGGAGATAACTTCTTTACAGAGGTAATCAAGTTAAAGTGAAGTCGTTGGGGTTGGCCCTAGTTCAGCATGACTGGTGTCCTCATAAAAAGAAAATTTAGACAAAGAGGTACACATAAAGGGAAGATAATGTGAGGAGATATAAGGAGAAGAGGACCATTTACACAGCAAAGAGAGAGGCATGGAGGATCCTTCTGTTGCAGCAGCACTCAGAAGGAACCAACCCTAACAACTCTTTGACCTCATATTTATAGCCTCCAGAACTGTGAGACAACAAATTTCTGTTGTTCATACACAAAAATAAACTCAAAATGAATGAAAGAACTAAGTGTGAGATGAAACCATCAAAACCCTAGAGGAGAAAACAGGCAACAACCTCTTTGAGCTCAGCTGCAGCAACTTCTTACTCAACATGTCTCCAAAGGCAAGGGAAATAAAAGCAACAATGAACTACCAGGACCTCATTGAGATAAAAAGCTTCTGCATGATCAATAAAACTAAAAGGCAACCAACTGAATGGGAGAAGATATTTGCAAATGACATACTGGATAAAGGGTTGCTATCCAAAATCTATAAAGAACTTACCAAACTCAACACCCAAAAAACAAATAATGCTGTGATGAAATGGGCAGAAGACATGAATAGACACTTTTCCAAAGAAGACATCCAGATGGCCAACAGACACATGAAAAGATGCTCAACATCACTCATCATCAGGGAAATACAAATCAAAACCACCTCACACCAGTCAGAGTGGCTAAAATTAACAACTCAGGAAATAACACATTGGTGAAGATGTGGAGAAACGGGAACCGTCTTGCACTGTTGGTGGGAATGCAAACTGGTGCAGCCACTCTGGAAAACAGTGTGGAGGTTCCACAAAAAATTAAAAATAGAGTTACCCGACAACCCAGCAAGAGCATTACTAGGAATTTATCCAAAGGATACAGGAGTGCTGATGTATAGGGGCACATGTACCCCAATGTTTATAGCAGCACTTTCAACAATAGCCAAATTATGGAAAAAGCACAAATGTCCATCAACTGATGAATGGATAAAGAAGATGTGGTTATATATACAATGGAATACTACTTGGCAATGAGAAAGAATGAAATCCTGACATTTGCAGCAACATGGATGGAACTGGAGGGTATTATGCTAAGTGAAATAGGTGAGTCAGAAAAAGATGGATATATGTTTTCACTCATATGTGGAATTTGAGAAACTTAACTGAAGACCATGGGGGAAGGGAAAGGGGAAAGTAGTTTCAAATAGAGGGGGAGGCAAACCATAAGAGACTCTCAAATACAAAGAACAAACTGAAGGTTGGTGAGGGTTGTGGGTAGGAGGGGAAAATGGGTGATGGGCATTGAGGAGGGCACTTGTTGGGATGAGCACTGGGTATTGTATGTAAGCGATGAATCATGGGAATCTACTCCCGAAGCCAAGAGCACACTGTATACACTGTATACATGGATAGATAGTTAAGACATATACTGAATGAAAAGAATATTGCAGAGAAATATATGTTTTGTGGCATCATGGAAATGTGGCATATGGAATGTGGCATATGGAAAACTTAAACTATACCCCAAATACTACTACTAATGCTTTTCATGACTACATATATGCATTCATAAAGGTATACAGAATGGACTAGACAATAGTGTTTCCCATGGATGATAAAGAAGAAAGAGAAAGGCATGTAACTAAGATTGATATTCAAAGGGAACATAAATTATTTAAATTTTTAAATTTCTTTTTTTAAAGACAGAGAGGCAGTTACTTGAAGGAAATCTGACACTGTTAGCAATCTGGATTGGAAGCAACATGGATGTTTACTAAATACTGTTGCCTGTTCCTTTACTTTACAAATCTTTCACCATAAATAATAACATAGATGGTATGTAAATGTGTAAAACTCACTAAGAAGGGACAGCTAAGGTTGGGGGTAGGGGAGGGGTAACACCATGCTGGGTCAGTAGCCAAGTTGCAGGGATGTAGAAATGAAAGGTGTGTTCCTGCCCACACAGTGTGATGTTTGAGTGATAAACAGAGAAAGTGAGCCAGGAAAGCCCTCCTGGAGGAGGTGACACCAGAACCATCATTAAGAATCAGGGCTAGCATCCATCAGCTGATGAGGGGATAAATAACATATGATTTATCCATACAATGGCATATTACTTGGCAAAAAAAGGAACAGGGTACTGATATATGCTACAGCATAAGTGGACCTTAACATTATGCTAAGTGAAAGAAGCCAGTCACAGCAAGTGATTCCATTCTTATGAAATGGCCAGAATAAGCAAATTCATAGAGATGGAAAGTAGATTAGTGGCTTCCAGGGGTTTGGAAGGAGGGGGGATGAAAAAACAGGGGGGGGGTGACTACCAATGGGTACAGGGTTTCTTTTTGGTTTCACATACATAATGAATCAAGTGAACTTAACTGAATTGACTGCTAATGTGCATGGGCTTTAGTGATGTTCTAAATATTCCACAAAATTCTAAAATGTTCTAAAATTGATTGTACTGTTAGTGATACAGCTCTGTGAATCATACTCTTTAAAATGGATTAATTCTATGGCATGTGAATTCTACTTCAATAACGTTTTCATATGAAAAAAAACTAATACATTTCTGTTTAAGCCACCCTCTGTTTGGTACTTAGTTATGACAGCCCTAACAAAGTAATGTAAGAGTCTGTGCAGAATGCTGTGTTATAGACTGACTGTTGGGAGGAAGAAGCATGCAAGGAGCAGTGGGCTGCCATAAAACTCCTTGGACACTGTTAGATGGTGAGATCCAGTGTGTTATCAGTTCTTGTTTGTCCAGTTTCCGGATGGATACAAATGCCACCTAGACTGAGCAGAGAGGGCAAAGCAGTAGAACCTAGCCATAAGTTTACTAAGAGCTTATTATTTTTGTCGGTCTGATTGTGAGGGATTTGGAAGAAGTAGAGTAAGACTTGCATTTTCTGGCAAGTTGTGAGGTGATTTGATGGCTTCCAAAGAGATTATTTGGAGTGCATAGGTGGTTTGAAAGAAAAACACATAAATATTCTAAATTTTGCCGTTGGCATTTAAGAAACTATCATATTGCAACAGGATTATTTTATATTCCACTGCTCTGAAGCATTATGGAATGTATGGAACATTTATAAATCTTATTTTAGTTAAATATTTATGACTTCTAATGCTCTACCTTAGTTTTCTCTTGGCCTCTTTGTCTCTCTCTCTCTGAATTATGTGGGTGACAGTGTGGATTTTTTGATTCCTGACTCATCCTTTTACTTATTTGCTCTTTTGTTTGTAATGAAAAATTTTTGCTACAGTTAAAGTGGTAACTGTCCCAGTGTACAAAACAAAGAAGGAGATCCAACTATTACCTCCCAAACAATGAGATCTTAAGAATGGAAGTAAAAAGTCCCAAGACACTGAAGTGAGCAAGTGAATGAGGCAGCTGGAGGGGACCCAGGCCTGTCAGCAAGTTGTTATAATTGATGCCCTTCGCCTTACTCTGACCGTGGTATAATTTAAAATGCAGTTGGTTAGCGCTTCTTGACTTGACTACAACAGTTTCCAGGCCGTGAGGAGTTAAGCCAACATGGTTTCATTAATTTGCCTTCTTCCTGAAGATTTGAGGCTTGACGTTTCAAAGAAAGCGAGATGCCACAGTGGGCCAACTATTGGGTAAGAAGTTCCTCCTCTGGGAGAAAGCCGTTTGCTCAGATTCCAGCCTTTCAAATGTCAAATGTTACTCATCCTTGCTCTGGCTCTTGCAGGCATGTGTAGTCCCTCTTTTTAAATTTGAGAATGTTTGCTTCTACTAGTAGCTCAGGGAACTTTTACTTGCTGTTTGAAATCCAACCCTGGTACACAAGAAGTATGACTAATTCTACTTACTGGAATTTCAATGTTTTCATCAAGGCCACAGTTTCCTTTTCCAATTTTATATAATGAGGGCAAAATACCAGCTGGCAAACACACTCTTTTTTACTTGATGTACATCAAAATATCTACTGTGTTACAATAAAAAGGGAAGTTTCATAATGGTGATTTTTGTAATCGAAAGAAAACTGTATCCAAGTGTATTTAAAGAGAGGATAGCTCATGATTTGAGTATTCAGTTAAGATATTTACTCAGTGAAGCACTTAAAGTTAACCTTTCAGCTGTGTGTGTGTGTGTGTGTGTGTGTGTGTGTGTGTGTGTACGCTGGTTTTCTGTACAGCAAAAACATTAGGTTATCTCTAGGCCAGAGAAATGGTATATACACCAGAGTCATGGCCAATGGAAAGATTTTAAACAACATACAAATACTCATGCCATAGCAATGGCTTAGTTAAGCAATCATTGCAATGGCCAATGTAAAGATGAAAGAATATCAGCTAACCAAAACCAAATTTTTGTCTTTTTCCACAGCAATCCTTTATTACTTTCTCATGTTGCTAATGCTCCAAATATGGATTTTTGGAATGCTGTTGGGAATAGCTCATATCCGGAAGTTCTAGTGGAATTGAGATGAGGCTTACTCACCAGGCAGTTCTTTTGAGGCAAGATCTGACTTGCTTAAAGGAAGTATAGATGTTAATTTGGAATGGCCTAAGAGATTCCTGAAACCTTTTGCTCAAAAGAATCACCTGGAAATTTAAGAGAATCTAGATCCCCAGGTCCTATTCCCAGAGTTCCTGGTACAGTGGGTCAATATGTACCTATATTTGTTTCCTGATTTTTCTAGGCACAGTCTTGATAAGGAACCTCTGGTCCCAAGTGCCAATTTGTGTAACTGTGGCAGCAAAGAAATTATTCTGAATTATTGGATTACCTATGCAGGGTCTGCTGAATTTGGCATGCAAAAGCAAAGCTTTTTGGTTTTTTTTGTTTAATCTATAGATCACTCCCAAATCTCCTGTTGTTTGTGTGGCTTCTTTGATTGTTTGTGTGGCTTCTTTGATTCCTTGTGGGGGTCATTTGTGTGTCAACTGATAAGCGATCAGCTGGAATCTTCTTTGGAAAAACAATGTCCTGAACGTGGGTGGATATCAGAAACACCTGTGGAGCTACTTGAAAATATCTTTTCTCCAGACCTGCTGAATTATAATCTTAGGGAGAGGTCCAGACCTCCATTCTTTTGTAGGTCTTTCAGTCGATTTTGAAAAGCAGTTAATTTTGATAATCTGAGTTATACTAACAGGGAGAAGTGCTGATTGCTGGGTTTTGGGTACTAATTAAAGCTGAATTGCCTATGTAGAAATCATATTAATTTGTTAATATGATTAAAATGATTCATCTCACTGTTTTACGATTAGCTTCTGCATTTGATCAAAGATATTTGTAACTGTCCTGAATCCTAGTGAGAAGAGTAGGAGAGATCTTGAGCATTTGAAGTATGTCAAAGCTTTCAGATACAGCCTAAGGAAAATCTTGACATAGGAGTAGAATCTGAACAGGTTGTGGAGTAGGGCGCAGAAAATTCCAGGTGAGTTCAATGAATGAGTGAAGTGATTAAGATAGGGAGTAGAATTCCATGCTAGTAGGAATCGGGCAAAGCATATATGATGGAAAATAGCGAATGTAAAATTATATAGAATAGATTGGGGTTTGGGAAGTAGCTTGAAGATGAAAAAATCTAGGAACTGTTGCAACATTTTTATGTTTGTACAGGAGTAAAGTGATAATATTTTATTTTGGTAGAGTGTTCTGAAGTTTGGGCGGCAAAGCTATGGCATGATGCAGATTGAGAAGATGCTTGGTCTAGGGTGGCGGCTGGGGAACAGGAGGATAGATGTGATAAATATGTATAGAAGTAGCCGAAAGAAAGCTATTTCCTTTGCAGATTATTTGAACGTTTTCTGTTAAAGGAATGGCCATATCATGCACAAGAGGGCATAAAATATTTCCATCACTGCAAAATAACTTTGATCAAATTGGCTTCTTATTTAAATCGTCAGCAAAAACATCCAAATAGAGCATTAATGAGATTTTTGATTATGTCCATGGGCAAAACTTTTTTAGCTTAAAGAGTGTGTAGTCACACTGGTTTGTTGTTTGTATAGCAAGAGGACAAACGTTCAGATATTTAAGTACTGTGAATAAGCAGATGAGAAAAACAAGTATAATTGACTGTAAAGCTCTTTGACTTTTTTCCCATTATGCAAAATGTTTGCAAATTGTTAATGATTCTATACACACAGAGTAATATTTGACACAGATTCAAAAGACAAAGATTTTAGAATTTCCTAGCTTCCTCCCCATCATGCCCCTACCTATCTTTAAAGAGCCATTTCAAAAAATTACCTCACGGGTGACTCTTTCTTTTGAGTGCTCCTTTGTAAGCTTTCCCTTGAATTCGATGGCTCCATTTGCTCCTCACTTCTATTACCTCATCCCAGAGTCCTGTTGCCTAAGGACTTGGTCAGCTAGATCTCTGGCTCAAGGCAGCAGATGGCCTATGTAAAAAAGAGGGCTCCTTCTGCTACCAGAACAATGTAAGGGAGACTCAGATCAGCTGCGGTGAAATCCTGGAATCTGTAGATATTGGAGCAGAATGGGGAAGCAATGAGAGTCAGAAAAGTCTTGGAAAAATTTGCTTTCAGATGCAGACTTATCAGGTCCCAAATTTACAGGATGACTGGAAAGTATCAAAGTACCTACTTCTTACAAATAGTCTTCCTGTGTGGTTCCAGAAACATTTATAGACAGGCATTGGAAATATAGCACTGAATAAAGCTGGACACAGTCTTTGTTCTTATGTAGACTTGCCTCAAAATTAGCTCAATTTATGAAAAAAAAAGGGAGTTTAGATTATATACCAACTCATTACATTTTTGACCCTACACCAGTCCTGTGGGAATAACTTGAGTCTTGCTAGAGCAAAGCCTTCAGACTTTATTAGATCAGTACTGTGTTTCATGTCTTTAAGTATGAAAATGAAATTGAAAAGTAGACATATCTGAACATCACAGATACAAGTGCCAGCTTTTAAAGCTGAATAAAAGATGATGGGATGGGATTTTCTTATGGCTCAGGGGCTTTTTCTCAGAATAATTGTCCAATTTCTTGTAATTTTTAAAATTCTCTTCGGAAATCCCAAGAGTGCAATATTAACTAAGTTCAGATATTTCTTATTTTAAATCTCTCTCCAATCACTTAGTTTAAATCTCACTGCAATAATTTCAGTCAAAATGTTAAAGAACGGCCTTAGTTATTACTATGAGTAAAGCAGGGAAAAACTTCAAACATAATTTCCAATACAATAATACCAATTTGAACAATGAAAGCTTTGCTCTGGTTCTAAGACTTTTTTGACTGAGTCGCTGCTAAAGATTGGACTTTACACTAATACTTAGGTTAATTGAATCTAATATTAATGTACCTTACTGGGGGCAGTTAAATAGAATTAGTACTTGTCCCATAGTAATACCTTTTACCTTCCTGATTCATCTATGAACTCCTACAATTCCTCCTTCATTCAGGTGTCTTTTCCTCCATGGGGAAGAAAATGGTAGAAGACTCCATCCCAACAATATGCTCTTTTAAAGCTTAGGTTGCTTTGGCAGGGAAACACTAGTTGTGTCTTCACTTATGCATCATTGACTCTCCTTGAAAATAAATCCACTGGACATGTCTGTGGCTTGTTGGGAGATTCATTGCCATGGCTGTCCTACTCTATACCATGGCCACACCCTTAACTGGAATTCAAGCCTGAGGTTAGGAGAACGATGATCTTCACCAGCCTTTGAGGATGTCTGACCTAAACTTGTAGCAGCTTTTCCTTAAGTATAAAGAATAATCAAGCTAAATTAATATTTTGATATTTTTCAAGTAAAATGAAGTTTCAGCATTGAGAAGTTCAAGTTTCTGCACTGAGAAACTCTCCAAAGCATAAGCACATCTAGGAAGAATGTCATATAGTTCATTCTTTTCTTTCTAGAAGGATGTTTAAAAGCTGGATAACACTGTATTAGAATGTTAATTCACGTTTTGGGTTTAGTTTCATAGTGTAACATCTGGTCTTTATTATGGGTTCACCTGAGGTTTATTTTATTTTATTATTATTTTTCACAATACAGTTCCCAGTTTGAAAGATCATTTAAGATACTGACTTTTGACATTGTTAAATTTCCTTTCTCCCTGGGAGTGCTGTTAATATCTGATATTTGGCCTTTTTTTTTCTTCCAGTGCCAAGAACTCCCAGCAGATGTCATTGTAAGGCAGATTTGTTTAGCACTACTTTTAAAAAAAGAACAAGTAGAATCATTGCGTGTAGCAGTGATGTGTGCATTGGATACTGGATTGAATTCATTCCAGTCCCACCACGGTGGGGATTATTATAAAAATGTAAAGAGACTCCTAGGATTCTTACCTGCCTTTACATAATGTGGGAGAATTGTCTTCCTTAGGCATAAATTAGAGAACAAAGAGCCACAGCCTTGCACCCAAGCCTTTCCTGGGCTACCCAGCTCAGGACAAGTGTTCTGTGCTCTTTGTGGCACAGGACATCGGGAGAGGGGACAGTTGCTGGGGGCACATAGATAGTAATCAGGGGAGTTGGGATTTAAAATGAAGCAGACTCAATTATTCTGGATCCTCAATGGGAAAACACAAGTGGGCTAAAAGAGAGCACAAGACTGTTTCTTTTTGAAAAAAAAAAAAAAAAAAAAAAAAAAAAAAAAGGTCAGAGTTATATTGGAACGGCTGACATGTTTCATGAATATCAAATGAAGGTGGAAAAGACAGTTCTCACAAGGAAGGCCAGGCCACAGTGACTTATTTGCTATAAATGTAAACTAATGTCCATCTAAATTTTCATTAGTTTGTACCTTAGAAATATAGTAATAATTTTTCCAGCTTTATAGAGGTGTAATTGATAAATAAAATTTAGTGTACTTAAAGTGTACATGATGATTTAATATGCATATACATTGTGGATGTTTATTATAATTAAGTTATTAACACATCTGTGACCTTACGTAATTACTTTTTTTTTATATTTTTTAAAAAATGTTTATTTTTGAGAGAGAGACAGAGTATGACTGGGGCAGGAGCAGAGAGGGAGGGAGACAAAATCTGAAATGGGCTCCAGGCTCTGAGCTGTCAGCACAGAGCCTGATGCAGGTTTTAAACTCATGAGCCATGAGATCATGACCTGAGCTGAAATTGGACGCTCAACCAACTGAGCCACCCAAGCACCTCGACCCCTGTTGTTTTTTATAGTGAGAATGCTTATTTACTGTCAGCAAATTTTGAGTGTACAGTACAATATTAACTGTAGTTACCATGCTGTACATTAAATCCCCAGAACTCATTCAACTTATAACTGAAAGTTTGTATCCCTTGATCAACATCACCCATTCTTCCCACCCCCAGCCCCTGGCATACCATTATATTCTTTGTTTCTGAATTCAACTTCTTTTTTTTTAAGATACAAATAATATATATAAATACATATAAGTGATACCACACAGGATTTGTCTTTCTGTGTCTGGCTTCTGGCTTACGTCACTTACCTTAATGCCTTGCAGGTTTATCCATGTTGCTACAAATAGCAGGATTTCCATCTTTTTTATGATTGAAAAATATTCCATTGTATATGTGTGTATCTATATTTATATACACAAACACACTACATTTTCTTTATCCATTTATCCATTATTAGACACTTAAATTGTTTCTATGTCTTGGCTATTGTAAATAATGCTGCAATGAACATAGGAGTGCAGATTTCTTCAAGAGTGTACAAGGGTTTCTCTTTCTCCATATTCTCACCAGTATTTGTTTTCTCTTGTGTTTTTGATAATAACCATCCTAACAAGTATGAGGTGATATCTTATTGTGGTTTTGATTTGCATTTCCTTAATAACTAGTGACCTTGAACTTCTTTTCACAAACTTGGCCATTTGTATGTCTTTAGGGAGGTGTGCTGTGCCGGTTTTTTAAATCTGGTTGGTTTTTTTTTTTTTTTTTTGCTTTTGAGTTGTATAAGTTCTTTATATATTTTGATATTAATCTCTTATCAGTAGATGATTTACAGATATATATTTCCATTCCATAGGTTTTCTTTTCTAGAAACATATACATTTGTTTTAGGTTGTCCAATTGATTGGCATATAATTTTTCATAGGACCGTGTTAAGAATGTTTTGTGTTTCTGTGTTATCAGTTGTAATGTCTCCTCTTTCATTTCTTTATGTATTTGCTTCTTCTCTCCTTTTTCCTTGGTCTAGTGAAAGGTTTGTTAATTTTGGTTTTTGTTTGCAAAAAAGGCAGCTCTTAGTTTCCTGGATCTTCTCTGTTGTTTTTCTTGTCTTTATTTCACTTATTTCTGCTCTGCTCTTTGTTATTTCCTTCCTTCTGCTAATTTTGAACTTAGTTTATCCTTCTCTTTCTAGTTCATTGAAGTATAAAGTTAGGTTGTTTATCTGAGACCTTTCTTTTTTCTTAACATAACTGTTAATCGCTACAGACTATTTTCAGAAATGCTTTCGCTGCATTCCATAAATCTTGGTATGTCATGTTTTTATTTTCATTTGTTTCAAGATTTTTTAATATTTCTTTTGATTTCTTCTTTGACTCATTGGTGTTCAGGTAGGTGTTGTTTAATTTCAATGTATTTGTGAAGTTTTCAGCTTTCCTTCTGTTATTGATGTTTAGTTTTATACCACTGTGGTAAGAAAAGATACTTGATAAGATTTCAACCTTTGATTTGTTAAGACTTGTTTTGTGACCTAATATATAAACTATCCTGGAGAATGTTCCACGTGCACTTCAGAAGAACATATATTCTGATGCTGTTGGATGGAATATTTTGTATATGTCTGGTCTTCTTATTTAAAACACAATATATTGATTCATGGCATTTTCTGGACTTGGGGAAGGGTGGTTTTTAAAGGTATATTACAGAATTTAATTTAGCTTCTCAAATCAATGCAAATATTAAAAATAGGTACATGCATAATTCCAACCTTACATATTAGTAAAATTATGACAATTAGTGATGATCGTGATGACCAAAGAATCTTTTCTTGGTTTGCTTCCATCAAATTTAATTCCTGAGTTGTTCATGTGTAAAACAGTCCTAAGGCGGGATAGAGCTACCATTCAAAGGAGTTAATTCCTTTTGAGGTTTTGAAGTGATGGAGGTTGAGATGGTAATGGAAATGAAGAAAAGAAGATGGAAAGGGGAAGACAAAGGGAAGGAAAGCAGAGAGTCTGCTTAGAAATTCAAATTATACTTCTTGGAATATAGTTCATGGGTCTTTGATTTCTTTTGCACCCTACTGTGAAGACTTTGCTCATTTTGCATAACTAGTTAAATTAAATAGAATAATAATAACTACTGATGATTTAAAGTCTATATCTACAAATCCTTCCTATCTATTTTTAATTAAAACCTCCCACCCCTCACTCCCCAAAAGCATTTGATCTCATAAAGGAAAATGGTGTAATCAGCTCAAGAATGATAATCTGAAGGGGTACTTGTCAAACTAAGTGTATCCTGTGATAAACAGAGCAAGTGGAAAACCAAATTCCAATTGCCATTCATTGTCCATCAAAGAAATTTAATTATAGTAGGTATATGTTATTCATATTTCAAAGAAGGCAACATTTTCTAAGAGGGTAAGAATAATTACTTCCATGTAACTTAAAGACTTTTTCCATTGCTGAATTTAAGCATCTGGGGAGAATTCCCTGAGCAACTTTAGGCGCATCTGAAAATGGGATTAATCTTTGAGCTTCCCGGCCACATGCCAAGATTCTGACTGTTGCCTTTCTCTGTCAGTGGGACACTGCTTTGGGGTGAGATCTTACATAATCTTGGCAGAGAGCCCCTCATTTTCTGCTTCTGGGTGAGTGGCTGGAGCTGGATTGTTGGTGTTCCTGGACTTTGTTTCAACCTCACACATAATGACCCTAGTCAGTCTGGGGTGGAGAAAATGAGTGCTAGCTTCTCAAAACTACTTCACAAGTCAGGCAGCTTGAGGTGCTGGAAAGGGTGCTGAGGCGGGTGTTAGGAGATTTTGGTTCTCGACCTAGTTCTGCCTCATTGGGTGAACTTGGCCCAGCACTTCAATTTAAGGCCTCTTTCTTCCAGGCTTAAGAATGTGGACAGAATTTTTTAAATGCTGTGGAGAAAAAGTAAACCTTAGTTGCATTTTATTTCTCAGGAATTCCTTCCAGGGTTTTTGCAGCTTGTTTTGGGGGTAAAAAAGTCGAAGTTTGTGACATCTAAAATCATCTATGTGTTGTATTTTGGATACTCTGATTCTTATATGTACACTTGTAATCCACTTTGTTGATGAAGAAAGTGGGGGCAAAGATGGGCTAAATTTCTAGACCAGAGTCAGGACTTGAGGTGTTAACAGAGCCCCAACTAGTTTAAGTTTTGGTTCTGTTATTTTTAAATCTCTTCCTAAGGGATTCCCTGTTTAGATTGGATAGAATTTTTGCCATGTGATTTTAATGTGTTGAAAAAGATGGGGGAGCCTGTGCGTAGCTCAATTGATTAAGCGTCGGACTCTTGATTTCGGCTCAGGTCATGATCTCACAGTCATGAGATTTAGCCCCTCGTCAGGCTCTGTGCTGGACATGAAACCTGCTTCTGATTCTCTGTCTCTCTCTCTCTCTCAAAATGAATGAATGAATGAATGAATGAATGATGGGTCTCTCATAAATGAAGCATAGGTTCCAGATACAAGGCTGTGGTTGACCAGGCCACTCTACTTCCCAAAGAAGTCTCACATAGATTTTCTTTTTAGCTTAAAATACTGTTGTTCCAAGGAACAAACAGTAGAGTCTCAGGGCAAAATGTAATGGAGGTCAAGGTGAATCCACGTGTTTCTTTTTTTTTTAACCTGAAGGGTTAGAGGCACTTTGATACCACCTTCCACTAATACAACTCCTGTCACCTCCAGTTATAAAAGGGAAAAAGTATGACTTCTGCAGCTGCAGACACAATAGCCATGATAGTCTCTAACCCACCTACACACCTGTGGGTACCAGCTCACCAAAGTCAGCGGTCTGCACACCTCATCTGTGACTCTCACAGGCTCCCTGTCAGGAGGTCTTATGATTATCCACACTTTACAGATGAGGAAACTGAGGCTGGGAGATTGACTACCTTGTTCAAAATCTTCTAAAATTATCAATCATTTTATCTTTTTGGAGTTTTAAGTCTATGTTTTACTAAACATTCTTCCTCCTCTTCCTCTCCTTCTCCTCCTCCTTTTCCTCCTCCCCCTCTCCTCCTCCTCCTCTCCTCCTCCTCCTCCTCCTTCTTCTTCTTCTTCTTCTTCTTCTTCTTCTTCTTCTCCTCCTCCTCCTCCTCCTCCTCCTCCTCCTCCTCCTCCTCCTTCTCCTTCTTCTCCTTCTTCTCCTTCTTCATGGTAAGTATACTCTGTAATCCTCATTACCTATTTCACCCATCCCGCCTCCCACCTCCTTTGTGGTAACCATCAGTTTGTTCTCTATAGTTGACAGTCTGTTACTTGGTTTGTCTCTCTCTCTCTTTTTTCCTTTGCTTATTTGTTTATTAAATTCCACATGAGTGAAATCATATAGTACTTGTCCTTCTGAAACTGACTTATTTTGCTTAGCATAATATTCTCTAGATGTATCCATGTTGTTGCAAATGGCAAGATTTCATTCCTTTTTATGGCTGAATAATGTTCCTGTGTGTGTGTGTGTGTGTGTGTACACCACATCTTCTTTATCTTTTCATCTATTGATGTACATTTGGGCTGCTTCCATAATTTGTCTATTCTATATAAAACTGCAATAAACATAGGGGTGCATGTATCCCATTGAATTAGTGTTTTTGTGTTTTTTGAGTACATACTCAGTAGTGCAATTATTGAATCGTAGGGCAGTTCTATTTTTAACTTTTTGAGAAAACTTCATTCTATTTTCCACAGTAGAAAATACATCAGTTTGTATTCCTACCAGCAGTGCAAGGGGGTTCATTTTTTTGCACATTCTCTCCAACACTTATTTCTTTTTTGATTTTAGCCATTCTGACAGGTGTGAGGTGATAACTCATTGTGGTTTTGATTTGCATTTTCCTGATGGTGAATGATGTTGAGCATCTTATCATGTGCTTGTTGGCCTTCTGTATGTCTTCTTTGGAAAAATATCTGTTCATTTCTTCTGTTCTTTTTTTTTTTAAATAGGGCTATTTGATTTGGGGGCCAGACATTCTATTAAATTCTCTTTCCCTCGACTACAAACTTTATTGAGTAGATGATGATATTGGGGACTGGGCATAGATGGGAACTCTCTATACTTTCCACTCAGTTTTGCTGCGAACCTGAAACTTCTTTAAAAATACCATTTATTAAAGTAAAAAATAAGGGGTTAGTAAGAATTTCAGCTCTTGATATTTGTGTGATCTTGAATAAGTTCTTTATCTCTCTGAGTCTTTTGTGTTTATTCTGTAAAATTAAGATAATAATAGTTTCCATACCAATATTGAGAAGATTAAATGAACATATCTCTATTTATATACCTGTGTCTATATCTAATCTCCTGACTCATTGTGAGTGCTCAAAAAATTTGCTTGTTCCTTACTATTAAATTCCCTTATGTCACACATGAAGGACATGGTGAGTTTAAAGCAGGACAAGACTGAATCCAAATATCCTACCTCCTGTTTGTTGCATTTTTCACAATCCCACACTGTCCCAGAAACCCAGCTTTGTGTGCAGTAAGAGATGCCTGTCTGTGTGTGCGTATTGTAACTTGTGTGACCTGCATGATGGGGGGTACTCACCACGTTGACTGACAGAAAGAACTTATTTGGTGGATTTCATTTGCTTAGATTATCCTTGCTAAATTGTACCAGGCACATTTTTTAGGCCCTGTTCAGTTTCTCTGTAATCACTTTCAACAGTCTTAAGCTGTAAGGAGGCCTCTTAAGCAGTGTGATAAGGAACAATAGAGTCTTCTCCACCAGAGAGCCTAACTGTGCTCTGTAGTCTGGGAGCAGACTTGAAGCCTACTGGTTCTGACAGGTGAAAAGCTGTGCCCTTTAGTCATGGATGAGCCACTTCCAGAAAACGATAATTCACTCTATCTTTTGGATGGTTTAATTGCTTAACTGCCAGATGGTTTCTTCTAGTCCCTTCTAAATTTATTATTTTGATTCTCCAAATCACAAGCACGTCTATTCTACAGAGCAAGGGTTTTAACCTCTTGGCATTAGGAAATGCTTTAAGAATCTGATGAAATCTGTGGGCCTGCCCCTCAGAAGATGCACACACACATACAGCAACCTTTGCAAAATGTTTGAATGGAAACTCAGGGAACTAAATCCTACTGTAAAAGGCCACAGACAACAAAAATACACACATAAAGGATGCAAAACTAATACTGGAAAATAAAATGATGCAAAATACCAAGGAGTTGTTCCTCTCTCTTAAAAAAATTAACCCCTAAAATGAGCCACCTCCCAGAAAAATGTTGTACCCAAAGGGTTATTTCTTACTGCACCTGAACGGGATTTTGTTTGGGCTGCCTATGAATATGGTCAAGAGTGATAAAAGGTCATTTAGAACTATTTCAGCCAAAACTAACAAATAAAGAACCCAAAAATAACAACAAAGAACACCTCACCTAATTGTAGTGGAACAAAGACAGCCAATATTTAAAATATTTATTGAAATAATAATTAATAAATTCTTAAGAAAGTATGATTTTTCCTTTTCTTTATATCACAAGAGGCTTATTAAGGCATTGTTGAGGCTTGAAAGAAATCTTTTTAGAAAAAACAGAATACAGTATAGCAAGAAGATAGAGTGCTTCAGAATGGAAATTTCCAGTTGGGAAACATGGGCTCAGTAAACTATTTGATATATTTGACCATGTGGAAGATTGTTTTGAGAGGCTGTTTGAGAGAGAAGAATTAGATATAGTTACATACAAAACTAAGGAAAAAAAATTTTTGTAAGTGTTAATTTCTGGAGAAATAAAAGTGGTACATGAAGGAAATAATTACAGCTCACCACTTGGTTTAGCAGGGAACAGTTTAAACATGATGATTTAAACAAAAACAAGGTGGGGGGCAGGCAAGGACACTAATAGTTATCTTTTATAAAAAGAATTGAATAGATTATACTTAAAATTGATAAATCAAGAAATACCAGCAGGCATGTAATGTTTAGAAATGTGGAGATAAACTATATGGAAAAACAGAAGGCATTAAAAGTGCTTAGTTTTGGCCTTGAGGCTAGAAAATCAGACGTGTGAGGGAGTAGATAGCAATTTTTTAATATGACTTAAAATTTTTTTTAATGTTTATTTTCAGAGAGAGTGAGAGTGCATGCACGAGTAAGTGGGGGAGGAGTAGAGAGAGGGAGACAGAGAGAATCCCAAGCAGGCTCTGAGCTGTCAGTGCAGACCCCAAAGAGAGGCTCAATGTCCCCAACTGTGAGATCATGACCTGAGCCAAGATCAGGAGTCAGACACTCAACTGACTGAGCCACCTGAGAGCCCTTTTAATATGACCTTTTTAAAAGTCACATAATGGACTTTAAAAAATCAAGTTTTACACAAACAGCTGTTTCTGGATCTTTTTCTTTTTAAAAAAAATGTATTTATTTTTAAGTAATTTCTACACCAAATGTGGGGATCAAACTCATGACCCCGAAACCAAGAGATGCACACTCTTCCAGCTGAGCCAGCCAGGCACCCTTCTGGGTCTTCCTGAGTAAGTATAAGATCTGAAAATACTGGACTCTAATTCAAACCTCTTCAGGCCCTGAGGATCATCTGCCCCCTGAGAATGGACTTGTGTTCTCACTTTCCCTTCAGCTTTTCCCAATCCCTCTGTTAGCTTGTGTGAATTCGAGCTTTCTAGCCTTCCCTTTGATGAATGTTTTAGTGTTACTACCTATTAATAACATTTAATGGAGGAGTGCCCGAGTGGGTCAGTGAGTTAAGCCTCCAACTTTGGCTCAGGTCATGACCTAGGGTTTGTGAGTTGGAGCCCTGAGTCCAGCGTTGGGCTCTGCACTGACAGCTCATAGCCTGGAGCCTGCTTCGGATTCTGTCTGTCTCTCTCTCTCTCTCTGTGCCTCTCCTACTTGTCCTCTCTCTCTCTCTGTCTATCTCTCTCTCTCAAAAAGTAAATAAATAACCATTAAAAATTAAAAAAAAAACAGTTACCAGAAATTCAATAGTTCCATTAGTTTTTACTCTAATTTCTATTTCTTCTTTTGATTCAAGTATAATTTTAAAAATTACATATTGTTAAATCATACATATACTGTGATCCTAATCCTATTGCATTTTTTCTACCCCTAAAGCTTCCCAGAGGTGTCTGGAATTGTGTTCACTAAAGGTAACATGTGCTAATCTGGGAAGAGGGATAGGGGTGATTTATCGCTTTCTTTCTGTGTGGTTTTCTATATTACTTGACTTTTTCTTTAAGTAAGAAGTCTATTATTTTTATAAATAGCAAAGTCATAACTTAAAAATAATCTCACCCATTCAACAACTCTTTTTGAAGTTCTATTTGTAGACAAAATGATGTTTTTTTCCTCTTTACCACCCCCATGTACTTTGTTGCTAGGATTAGTTCTTTACCAAGCTAAGCTTTTATGTTTTATCTAACTATATTTGCAAGTATGTAAGTTACTGAGGTCACATATTTAGTTTGTGTGAGTGTATGTATTCTTAACTATATTCCCAGTGCCTAGAGCAGCACCAGGCACAGAGTAGGCCCTCAGGAAACATCTTTTGAAAGACTCAATGGAAAAAGAGCCGGGAGAATCTTTCATAAGAAGTCATTTGGCAAAAGTGTTTATAAGAAGTATTCAAAGGTTACTAGGTATTCATCATGCCCTTTTGAAGGAACTCAGAATACCTGATAATTATATTTTCTCTAAGGACAGTTTTATAAGTCAGATATCAGGGAGTAGAGATTTTGGTTGCATAACTATCATTTATTGTTCCTCACTTTCAGCACTGCCGACCAGTGTGAAATGGGTGTGGGACTCATTGCCTTTTGAACAGAGCAGTATGGGGAAACAATGACTCATACTACAGTGAGAAATGGAAATGACAACCCAGATCAAAAATGTCTAAGCTATTGGTGAATCTAACTGAGAACTACACAGAGTGGCAGAAAAGTCACCATGGGTCTACTGTGTCTTATATCTGAGCTGCTTGTGATGATTGACAAGAGAAGTTCCCAGAACCATGACTCTGACTTTGGCAGGATCCCTGCTCCCTGCTTAGTTTTTCTTTTCTTTTTTTCTTTTAAACTGAAGTACACTTGACATAAAATATTATATTATTTTCAGGTGTAAAACATAGTGATTTGACAATAGTTATTACAGTATTATTGAATATATTCACTTTGTTGTACTTTTCATCCCTATAACTTATTTATTTTATAACTGGAATTCCCTGCTTCCTTTTATCCCATAGGCTCTTTGGAGTCATTCAACTTCCCTTTTCTCTATAAACCCATGCCTAGCTGTGGAGTAAGAACATCTCACTTCCTTTTTGTACCATGGCATTCTCTTTATTTCTTTGCTCCTATAGCATTTTGGATGCAAGAAAATGTGCTAGTTCAGAGTTTACACTCCAGGTTAAACAGACTTGGTTTTGAACACTTTGCCAGTTTATAGGCTTGGACAAGGCACTCTGTGTCTCTAGAGCATCTGTTTGTTCATCTATAATAATAGTGTAGTCACTACAGTATTATCATGAGTGACTAAGTAAAAACATACACACAAAGCACTTAGCACCATGTCTAGCAAGCAGGAAGTACACAGGGATTAGCCAGTACAAGTGACATTGTCATAAGTATTTGTTTATATATTTGTCTCCTTTAGTAATGAACTTCCCCAGGACAGAAATTGTGTCTTAGTCATCTATGGAATTCCATTGGCCTAGAAACATAACTTGAGTGTAGAAGTCGCTCAGTAAATCTTTGAATAATAAATAACTGCATATAGGTATACACACACACACACATATGTGTGTGTATGTGTATATATATATATGTATATATATATATAATGTTTATGAATATATATATATCAGGTAGATACATGATATACGATGAGATAAAATGGGCTTTTGAAGCTCTAATTTGCTTGTGAACATGGATAGCATTATTAGAATACTTATATATATCACTATTAAAACTCTGATTTAATTATGTTGGATTTTTTCCCTCACCATAGTTGGAGCTTTTCTAAGTTTAGTTACTCTTGGCTTCAAGAAACCTGGGTCTTTAGGGCAAGACCCAGTCCCCAAGAAAGGAGATTCCACTTCCTTTCAGTAGGAATGTCACTCTGTGGGCCAATTTTGGATTAAACTGAAGAGAACAAATGGAGTGCTTTGGGACAACTGGTCCTTTGGGGGCAGGAATGTGCTGCTGATCACTTGTTATTGGAATCTCTCTTCTGTGATGTGCAACCCCTTCCTAGGGTCAGATTGTTTTTTGTAGTAGGGAACTTGTGATAAGACTGATACAAAATGGAAACTCCAGAGGGTAGGGTGGAAGAACCAATTTTGGGGGAATCAAAAGTTAGATGTTGAAAATGTGAGTCTTGGTTGATACTATATTCAAGTAGATTTGTCCAGAGGGCAGAGGAGATAATAATGTTATAGAGGTAAAAATACGGCTGATACCACCAAATTCCATGAGAGATCACAGAGGCTGAGGACTGAGAAAAGGTTGTTTGAAGTCATTTATAGCTGTTTGAAGTAATCTCTTTCTAGATATCTGTTCATCTCCAGTGTGCATGTCATGCTCTACAGTTGGCAAAGGACATCACACAGTCTAGTTAAGATAGAACTGCTTTTGATTCCACAAATAAAACTGGGAGTTGAGAATACTTTATCAGGGAGATCTGTAGTAGATCTCTGTCTCTGTATCCAGGACAATATCCACTGAACCTTATTCCAGCTCTTTGCACAACCAGCTCTTGCCACAGAAGTCAACTTCTGGGAATGTAACTGATGACCTTTATGAGATCGTTTTTGTTTGTGTGCAGAAACAATATTCAGCTATTTGAGTGATAAGAACTGGTAGCATTGGAGCAGACCCCATGTCAAAAAGAGAAAGGAAAAGGAAAAAGATGTGTAAAATTATAGTTAGAAGAACAAGATTTTATGAAAATGGTAAACTAGAATGGAGAGAAGGCAGCAGTGGAGAGAGATAGATGGAAGATGCTGGAGGAAGCAAAAGGGAGTCAAATGCAGGAAGAAAAATGAAGGAACAAAATGGGGAGACTGGGGGCTTAGTGTGGAAAATCGAAACATCTTCCTCTGAGCCTTGAGGGAAGGATAAAATGGCACAAGGAAAGTCATAGTCATTTTGTAAATCAGGATATTTGAGAGATTGGCACATTATTCATATATAATTACATATCAGTAAGATTACCCTTTATTAAGTTATTACTATGTGCCTTGTATTATGTTCACTTTATTTCTTGTGACAATCTTTGTGGTAGGAATTATCACCATTTTACAGTGGAGAAAACTGAGGCTCAGTATAACTTGCTCAAGGTCAGTGAACAGCCCAAGCGTATATATCTGTCTGACCTCCCAGCGTGCCTTTTTTGCCAGTTATGAAAATCTTTGGAGAGCTGATGAGAGCAGAAAGTTCTTTCCTCTGATAAAAAAAAAAGCACAAAGGCACATATGCATCACATTTTATATGCAATTGCAGGAATTTCATGACCCACTGAAACCCATCTATGGACCCGACCCCTGTGGATGTGTTGACACCACATAAGAACAATAAGCCAATTTTCAACAGAATAACCTTTAAATATGTGTTAGCTTTCCAAGTCATCACAATGTGATGCTATTTGAATAACATTTCTGTGGCTCCAAACATTTCTGGATCTCCAGCTTCAGAATGTCCTCAGAACCCATTTACTGGCCACAGAAAAAAAATCAGTCCCAGTTACTTTTGTTTTCCCCAAACAGTATTTGTTGTCTTGCCTTGTTCATTATCTTTGGTTTCAAATGCCTGTTGGCTATTTTCAAAATTGCCAACCATTCTCAAAGGATTCCATTCCATTAAAGAAATCAAAAAAATATGCAGTAGGCTCAGAAAGAAACCCTAAAGGGGCATTTTAGAAGGGGTTCTCTCTGAGGTTAAACCTTAAGATAAGAAACTGTTCTCAAATACAACCATATGATAGCAACACATGCTGTCTGTGGTTATTACTTTAATGCAGTATTCCTAGTTCAGTGTATAAGGTAAGAAATACCTTTAAAAAATATTACTTTGAGAATACACTAAATGTGATTATTGTAAGTTATCTAGTAAAAATTACTCTTTAAAGTTTTTTTTTTTTTTTGATTATTGGAAATAGAACTTTGTCACTTGTGTAGGTACACTTTAGCATCACTTTTGTAAATCTAGTCCTTCAGTGAACCTATGTAGAAATAGTTCACGTCTTAGTCAAGGTCACTTGGTGTGTTTGTATCCATAATCTGATTTAATTTTCAGTGCTTCTGAGAAGTTACTAACTATACCTAAAATAATGGCTTTTAAAAATAGTCATTTCTTGTGGCAGTTTTTATGATATCCTCTTTTCTTCTAAAACCTGACTTAAATACATCTATTTTAAAAATTAATTTTGTTTTGGGAATATGATGTTACTCCTTGGATCATGAAAATAGTTCTCTAAGTGTCTAAATTAACTTTGGATGTTTAAGTTACCAATTATATTGACTAGAAAATTTCTTCTTTCCTTTTTTAATGTTTATTTATTTTTAGAGAGAGAGTGCGTGAGTATATGCATGAATGGGGGAGGGGCAGAGAGAGCTGGAGACAGAGAATCCCAATCCTGTCCTGTCAGCACAGACCCTGATGCAGGGCTCCATCTCACAAACAGTGAGATCATGACCTGAGCCAAAATCAGGAGTTGGATGCTTAATTGACTGAGCCACCCAGGAGTCCCAGAAAAGTTCTTCTTTCTGACCATATACCCCTACAGTGCATAAAAAGCCAGGGACCGTCTATATTGTACATAAATGTCAATATATAGTAGAGTATAATTAAAATGTCCACAATCTCTTTTTATGCTCCGTCCTGCATAAATGATGATTGACTTGGCTGATGTCTATTTATACCAACCTGATGGGCTCCCCTTCTGGAATAGACTTGAGGGCTGCAGAGATGAGTATACTTCTTATATTGTAGCAGACAAATAGTTAAAGCGTTGGTTCTCACTTTTTTTATTGCTCCCCACATATCCATTCACAAGTTCTTACAGGCAACACAACCCCATCAGTAACTAATTATTAGGTTATTGATAATATTGGTTGTGGGTAACATGCATGGTTTGAAGTCCGGGTGCTTGTTCTAATGCTATTATTTTCCTTCTCATGGAGATAGTCATACTAATGCACTGTGGTACTGTAGTTGACAACCATTGGCGTAAGGGATAGAGAGATGATGTCCCTCATAGTTCCTCAGTACATTTAGTGTTGATTCTTGCTACTCATGTTACGATCCAGGAATCAGCAGCATCAGTATGACCAGGAAGTTTGTTGGAACTGCACAATGTCAGGCCCCACCCCAGACGTACCGAATCAGTATTTGCATTTTAACCAGATCACTAGGTGATTGTATACATACCACAGCTGGAGTAGCACTGACATAGATGGTTCTATGTAAAGTCATATACATAGAAATTGCAGAACATGCTGAATTGCTGTATGGATAGTGGCAAAAAACCACAAGTAGACTGAATAAACACACTTTCCCTCTCTGGCAAGCGATGGGTATGAATATGTAAAATGGTTAAACTCCTGATATTTGGCTCATTCATTTTAGCCTTTGGAATTGGTTATTTTTCCATTTCCATTGCCTTTCACGTTGTTTGGCCTTTTTGCTGGTTCACGTGGTGAAACTGACTAAGGCTCACCATCCAAATCAACATTTTAATTTGCTTCTTCCAGAAACAAGACTTGGTGGTTTCATTTTTTGTTAAACCACAGTTCTCATATGAAATAATCTAGTTTCGTCCCAAATTAGGAGTGATGATTAAGGATGTGACCAACTAACAAAAAATATATGGTAGAGCCAAGATGCAACTGTAGGTCTGTGTCACAAACAAAATGCTGTTCCTAAGCATTCCATGGGAGACTCTGCAGAACCCTGTAGGTCTAGCTGGAGTTTCAGGTAGCACTGTGTTATCTCTGGAGACATTATTTGGTGGAATGTTGAAGTGGATCCCCCTCCTCTCTTACTCTGCTGGTGGGAGTACATATTGGCATAAGCCTAGTAGAAGACAATTTGGTTAAACCTGCATAAAAAGCCTTGAAAAATGCACATTTGGTGATCTTGCAATTCCAGTGCTAGAATTTGCTAAAAAATAATCGTATGTATGGATTAGTAAGTGAAGTGGTATGTTAATTCTATGAATTAGTTAATTCTATGGCTTTAGTATCTAAAGGAAGGAAGAGAACCCTTCAGCCTGCTCTGCCATTGGCGCTCCTCCTTCTACTCTCTGTAACCCCACCCCCACTCCCAAGTCTTCCTCAAAGTAATTGAGTGGCTTGTATAAGTCATTTCTTCCTACTTGGGGCTCAGTTTCCTCATTTGGATGGGAAATTTGGTATATAAGCAGTATTTCTCAGAATATTATCTATGAAGACAATTTGAGTGAGAATCATTCATCACAACACCCCATGAATGAAGGGTTATTTTCTTTTTATTGAGGAGGAAACTGAGGCTCTGACTTTCATTTGACCCTTCGTGAGAGGTAGAGGTGGGATTTGAATCCACCTCTACTGATTTCATTCCATTGCTTATTCTATGACTCTAGGTGCTAAGGAAACAAGCAAACAGAGAAGTGCTGACCCTGCCCTTGTGAGCTCATCCTAGGAGGGGGGGATTTTGAGGACTCTTTTCATATACCCCACATTGTTTCTTAAAATGGCTTTTTTGGTGAAAATACTTTTGTAAATCTTTAATTTACTACCATGGAAATCAGCCTGGTTTTTGTTTTTTCTTTCCTTTTTTTAATTTTTAGAAAAATAGCTTCTACTCTTCAGATATTTAGTTTTTGACAGCCAATGAAGATGCTACATCTCACTTTTAAGTTGCAGACCTTTTGGTGCTCAGTCAGTTGAGTGTCCAACTTCAGCTCAGGCCATGACCTCATGGTTTGTGAGTTCGAGCCCTGCATCAGGCTCTCTGCTGTCAGCTCAGAGCCCGCTTTGGAACCTCTGCCCCCCCCCCTTGTCTCTGTACCTCCCCTGCTTGTACTTTGTCTCTCTCAAAAATAAATCAACATTAAAGAATAAGGTACAGACCTGTCTCTACTAGGAATGCATATTTCTCTACTTGGAAAGATGGTGCTGCTATGAACTGGAACAAGACAGACTCTCATTAAGTGGGTCATGTCTACTTTAACCAGATGTGCAAGCTTTGCCTTTTGTTCCAGAAAAGCCCTGGTTTCATGTCTAGTAGTTATAGGTTTGGTATTGCTTTCAACTGTGCTGTTTATACTTGCATTATACTTCCTGAATGGCTTCTTGGCTTTGGGGAAGAAATAAAACTCCTCTGAAGCATTCATTAAAGAGATGTATCTATTGAGCACCTCTTAATGTGCCTGGCACAGGGCAAAGCTATGGGGCTACCCAGTGAATAAAACACCCAAGGACTGGTATCCTCATGGGTTCAAATCACTTTTTCAACAGTCCACTTTAAAACTCTTTCCCCCTAATTTTGTTAAGCTTCAGTGTAAAATCTGGTTGATTAAGAAAAGGATCTGTGATAGTTCTGTGATATAATCAAATTCATTGGAACTGTAATAGTATGCAACATTCTGTACAATTTAAAGCATTACTTGCAAAGAAGAAGACACACAATATATTTACTCCCTATGTTGAAACTGTGAATTAACCTCTTTTTGTAAATAGAGTCAAAGAATCTAGTTGCTTTGAAAATCCTGCCATTCTATTTAATGCTCTTTCATTATATTTGATCTTCAGTTTTATGGGCTGCTTTGGTTAGTGATGGTAACAGCAGAGAATTATTGTAGCCTTCAAGAGGATGAAAGGAAGAATGGAAATGATTAAAAGTAAGTTAGCTTTTTCATGCACAGGAGGTAGGAATAATGAAGAAGCAGCACCACATTCTTAAAATGATTAAGCAATTTACTAGGGCATTTTGAAGCCTCATTAAAAATTAACAAATTGATCTTAATGCATCGCATCTCATTCTTTTGGCAGGTTGCCTAGTGCCTTAAGGCTTTGGTTAATGGGCCCAGATGATAATCTCTACCAAACGGCAGTAACTTAACATTTGAAAAATCATCTTTCCTTTTTGTTGATTGTAGTGAGGATAGATAGAAAGAGGTGAGCTCTTAGAGTGATTTTCATAAAATTTTAATTTTTTGACTGTACACAGAAGAAACCTGCCAAGTTTTGCTACTGCATCTGAGATTGTTTGGCTCACACTGAGATTATAAATGCTTTTGCTGAACGCCAGTTATATATACCTACATTTAAGTAAATTAGATCAGAATCAAAGTTCTAGATTGTTATGAACTGCTTACATTCACCATAATGGCATGGAAGTAGCAAGACAAGTATGGCGGCTTGGGCCTGTTATGGCCCAATAGCAGGCTTAGATCAGTGCTCTGGCTTTGTCCCATTTGTTCCTGCACAGAGAGCCAGCATCCTTTGGGTGTTTGTTGCACTCCTATCAGCAGGTCAAGGAGCCTCTTGTGAACACCCATCCCTTGATCAGTAGTTTCATCTGCAGAGGACACCAAGCTTCTTTTTTTTTGCATGTATCCTTAATTCATATGAAAACCTGTGATATCAAGAGTCATTGAGTTAGAAGGGGCGCTAAAAGATTTAGATTCAAATACATTCCTTTTAAGTTTGTTTCTGTACCCCCATTTTGGGCTTTGTAGCTTGCCTAAAGCCCTTTAACCAGAGCGTGGAAGAGAGTTACAACACGTCTCATCCCTTTGCTCATCACTCCCCCTCCTCTAAACATTGATCAAATTCTTCTACTTTATTCATTCACTCAACATGTGTTCACACACACACACACACACAATATTTGTACTCAACTCATCCATATCTCATATATTAGCAGTACCTTTTCCAGTGACTTACACTTTTGAATATTTTGAAAGCTACCATGGTACATGACTGTCTTTTTCCATTCATATTTCATGGATTGACATAAAATTTAATTGATTGTACTTAATTGAAATAACAAGTATGATTGGAACTTGCAGTTTTGAGAACATAAATAAGTGAGTACACAACAGTAGAGAGGAGAAATGTGCACGGGTAGCAGAGGTGAGTATAGTCACTGTGCGTGCTCAGCCTCCACGGGCATCAGCACACAGCAGTTAATTTGGCGATATGATTAAGAGGAGAGTCGCCAAGAGAGTTGTCATAATTAACATTTACTGAAGGTTTGTTGTGGGCCAAGCGCTGAGTTAATCGCTTCACTTAGAGTCTCTCTTCTCGTCTTTATTGCAGCTATGAAGTTTAGGTATTATTACCCCCATTGACACAAAGGAAAAAAAAAGATCTCTGCTAAGTAGCTTGTCCAAAGTCAAGTAGCTCTAGCAAGTAGCAGAGCAAGAGAAAAGGTAGATCTGGCTATCTCTGAAAACTTTCTTTTTAACTGTGGTTCTATATTGTAATAATGGATTTTGACTAGTGAACAACTCAAGGAAATCTATGCCTGCAGAAAGAATGAATGCAGATATCACAAAATAAATCTCCACCTGGGTGAAAAACTGTCATTTTCCACTGCTTGGTATCAGGTTGTTCCTATTCCTGTTACAGGAATTCGGGAGAGAAGTTTTGTTGAAGGAGCCTGGAAAAACACAGGCAGTGACTTTTGGGTTCTGCATAAATGAGGGCAAATAAACAAAATGTCTCCTCCTGGTCCAAGTTATTTATTAGAAAGTTTACAATTTCAGCAGTGAGTGATGTCAGATTTAATATATCCTCAGGACTTGCAAGAGCTCTGTCAGCTTGCAAATTTCTGAGCTAGGAACATGGAGACTTTATAATAGACATTTGTTTTCTTGGGGTTCCTTGTATTGTTTCTCCTCCCTGTTCACTTTCAGTCTCAGTTTTGGTGAAAGCTTTGATCTTTAATTAGAGAGAATAATTAGGATAATTAGGGAATGTTTGTGGTTTTTATTGGTGATTTAGACAGTGATATGTGTATGGCTAAACTGTTAGATGGATGAACCTGATTTCCTATACACATATACATTTTTTTTAACTTCCTTACCTCCAGGAATTAAAGGGTATTTTAGAAATAAGTTTAAAATGGAAAATTGACCTTGGCTTTATGATGTAAGTCTTGGAGTAAGCCAACTATTTGTTTTGGGAGGCTTCTGGAGCTGGGTCTCTTGATCCTCATTCTATTTAATGACGTCAAGATAGTCCTGGGTTTAACAGATTTTTTGAATCTCCTTTACCAATGGGATGTTCCTGCATTAAATTATTTTGGCACTCCATTCCATGGAGCACCTTTATCATCAGCATATTTATTTCACACTTTTTGTACATTTTCATGCAGTAAGGAGTGAGTTCTTTCCTTCTTGCCTCTGAGAGATAACACAGAGCTCCTAGTTTATCCAGAACAGCCTCTTGCTTCCACAGTGCTGTGCTGATAAAGGCTTAACAACAGGTTCTCAGTGGAAAAAAAAAAAAACCAATGCCCTGACTCTGATTGATAGCATTTGGTGATTTCCATGGTGTACATACTTCCCTCATGGCCTATGTGAAGCTACTATGCTGACATCACTGGATGTGGGGTTGGGAAGAGATGTATACAGTCCGTTCTCAGGAGCTGGTCTGAGCCAACTTCACCCCTCTGTCCTTGAATACAATAGTACAATTGTGTGGGCTCACTTCTGATGATGTTGGTCAGTGTGAAGGCAATGAAAATCTTCCTCTTGTAGTACTTCCTTGCTGAGTTTTCCAGTTATTGCTTTACCGACTCTTTTATTTACTAGTTCAAATGCACTGACTGGCTCACTGGGTTAATCATCCAACATAGGCTCAGGTCATGATATCACAGTTCAGTTCATGAGTCTGATCCTGGCATCAGGCTCTCTGCTGTGAGCACAGAGCCTGCTTTGGATCCTCTGTCCCCCTCATTCTCTGCCCCCAACCCCCGCTGTGTGTGTGTGTCTCTCTCTTTCAAAAATAAATAAAACATTAATCACAAAACAAAACAAATGCACTTATAAGTGAAGGATTTTGTTTTAGGGGTTGTTTGTATATGAATGTATGTGTCTATATACATATATAAATTTATCATATAATACTTACATTTATTTATGTAAGTTGATATTTTTTCTCTGTTTCAGGCTTTCATTTTTAGTGATGGACTACCATGTTTTCTTAGTGTTTCCAAGGGTCTCTGGCCTTTTCTGTCCAATTTGCTCCCTTCAGCCTCCAGAGTAATGAACTCAGTAATAAAATCAATTGAAGCATGAGTCCATTAGTTTCAACTCTCTTTCCCACTCTGTCCTCACCAATTTCCCTAGTGCAAACAGTTCCTGTGGTGAGGACGTGCTGCAGTATATATGGTTTTTTGCAAGAGGGGAAAAACTGTGCTGATGTGATACCAGCCCACAATTTTATGCAAGGCCTTCCAAACATTTGAACAGGATTCCAGGTGCAAGTAAGGTGATTCAAATAATCTTTTAATGACACAACGAAATGGGATTAGCTTTCTGATGAAATGTCTTCTGTTTTTCCTGTCATATTCTGAAGCTCCCTATATTGAATTGTATAACATCAGCAAGATGAAACATAGAAGAACACTACCACCCACTGGTCTTTCCTTCTCAGGACAAAATTTCCAAACTGAAGATAGGTTTGCTCTTCTTGGATACTCTTTTAGTCCTTTTATATGTGGTATGGGGAAATAACCACACCAGTCAGAATCACGTAGACACCTCACACTTTGATAATCCCTTCTGCCTCAAACACATGGGAATGCTAGGTACAATATGGTAAGAGAGCAGAAAACAAAGACATAACTGGCTCAAAAACAAAATAAATATTTTGGGGCCTCCAAATGTTCCAGAAATCCCTGAGAGTAAGCAAGGCTGATGCTGCTGTTTTTGATGACTTTCTCAAATGTCCCCTTCTCAGTAAGGCCTCTTCTGGACACTGAGCTAAAGCAAATTCTCCTTTCTCTAACTCCACAAGCACTATTCTTTTCCCCTGCTCCATTTTCATCCTTGGCTCCTGTCTTCTAACATAGTAGATATTTCACTAATTAATCATCTTGTCAGCTCCAGGAAGGTGGAGATCCTGCCTCTCAAATATTTGTGAATGAGTAAATGAATGCTAACACATGCAATGCATTTGGCAAAGTAGTAGCAGGTAGTAAATGTTCAATCAATATTAGTGTTGTTACTGCTACTGTGAACAGATGAATCTTGGCGCTGACGTGGTCTGACTTTTCCTACCTCATTTCTGTCTATCTCTCTCTCTCTCCCCCACCCTTCTGCTGCCTTTGCCTGTATATTTACTGCTTTTTTTCCCCTCTACTACTCTTTATTTTCTTCCCCTTCTTTCCAGTGTTGGATCCAATGCCTTGTGCCTGTGGAGAATAGCTGAGGCCACTGCAGACCTCGGTTTCACAGTGTGAGCTGCATGTATGTATTGGGTGGCCAATAGGAGAGGGAGTGGTGGGAGAATGAGGAGACTCATGGCATGGATTGTGGAGGAAGACCCTTCTTCTCCCTCTCCCATCTCAACTTCACTGCCATGTCCACAGGGCTCAAAGTGGTGAAAATTGTTGAGGGATTTCATTAGGCAAGAACACTTTCAGCAACAGACACCCCTGTGTTGTCGGGTTGTAGCTGCCCAGCAGTTGTGGGGAACCATTGCATTTCAGAGCTGGAGGATACTTGGAACATGCTGTGGTCTGTCTCCACTGCTGCAGCCTTATGGAAATAGACCAGGCTCTGGGGCCGTACAGGCTACTCTCTTTAGCCAGCTCTGTGATTTTCTGAAAGTCACTTAAACTTTCTGAGCCTTGATTTCCTCAATTATAAAATAGGAATTATGCTTGCTTGCAAGATTGTTATGAAATTGGGAATTTAACCAGTTAATTTTTTTTTATTAAGCATCTATTATGTGCCAGACCTGTGTTAGATGATGGAAATATAGTAGTGAGCAAAAGAAATACTCTCTTTGCCCTCATGGAACTTATAATCCCGCTGGGAAAGCAGATATTGAATAGTGACAGGTACAGAGTAGAACCTCAGAAAATGGTAGCTATCTGATTACTCATTTAAAAATGAGGGCATTGCAGCACCAAGAGGTTAAGGGACATGCTCCAAATAGCACAGTTCCTGTTGGCAGAGTCAGAACTTTATGGTAAGGCCCATAATGTAAAATAAAGTATAAGTAAAACCTTGGATTGCGAGTAACTTGTTCTGTGAATGTTCCACAAAACAAGCAAACATTTCTAAAATATTTTCTCAGTGTTTATTTTTGAGAGAGAGAGAGAGAGAGAGAATGGGTGCATGTGAGTGGGGTAGGGGCAGAGAGGGATAAAGAGAGGGAGACAGAGGATCTGAAGCAGGATTTGTGGTGTAGGCACAGAGCCCAAAGTAGGACTCAAACTCACAAACCACAAGACCATGACTTGAGCAAAAGTTGGATGCTTCATCAACTGAGCCACCCAGGCATCCAAAGACAAGCAAACATTTCTAATAAATTTTAACTTAATAAATGAGCGATGTCTTGCAATACAAGTTGTACGTGACGCTGAATGTCACATAATCACAACTGAGCCAATGGTTCTTGAAATTCGCTTTGATATACAAGTGCTTTGGATTACAAACATGTTCCCAGAACAAATTATGCTTGCAAACCAAGGTTTTTCTGTACTTGTTACAAGGGTTTGTTGTGGTACCCAAAACCTTCGTGATGAAACTGCACCTTTTGGTTCCTGTGGAGGTAGCATCTCCTGACCAAGGGAGCAAGGATCCTTCCAGCATTGCCAGGTGTTCCCAGGTCAGACTTGCTTTAGGTCACCTGGAATAATTTAAAAGCCAAAGATCGCTCATTTTATGTGAATTTTTTTTATGCTTTCACAGGTTCTTGGAGAATCTGCCCATGGATCAGTAACATAAATCAAAAGCTTATGTTTAAATGAGCATAGATCTGCATTGACCGCAAAACTGTTATTGAGGAGAATGTCCATTATGTAACTCAATGACTCTCATTAATGGGCTCATAGAAGAAATTTGAGAATTTAGAGCCAACAAAATTTGTGCTTCCTATTTTCTTGCAATGGGAACAACATAAATAATCATGTTTGTCTTTTTGTACAGGCTGCCAAAAGTCTTGGAGTCAAAATTCATGTCCAGTCACAACGAATATATAAACCCTTGAAATTGGCAAATATTTCCTTCTTATTTCCTTGGTTCTGATATGTCTTTCATTTCTATTATTTTATTATCTCTATGTCCTTTAACTTGAGGTAATATACCAAAATAGTACATTTCAAAACTGTTTTCCTTTGTAGGGCAGAGAGTGACACTATGAGGGAAAAAATAGAGCACTGAGGTAGATAATGGAGAAAAACATGAATGAGGATGACTTCTGGGCAATTGTTTTGTCACAAACCCTTTCTACCAAGTATTGATAGACTTTCTGTTTGCTGCTGATGGAGTGAAGTTCAAGGACCTGTGATCTTTGGTTGACCTGGATCTCATCTCAAAATGAATACCTTCCAGTCCTTTCCTTTTGTCTTTGTGTACATTTGCCAGGATATTAGATAGGGCACAGCAGTTAAAAGCTTCTTGGTTCCATATTTCTCATTTATCTAGATTTGCAAGGTCAGTTTAGTCTTGGCTTCCAGTGCATTGCTGTGATTAGGATTTTGTTCTCAGGGACCAAATCTACATTTACCTCTATTTTCTTTATGTTTATGTCCTAAATTCATGTCAATTTTCTGCAGCACAGCATACTTTCTGCAGAATTGGCTCTTCTCTACTGTTCTTGTTGCTATTAAGAAGGAAACAAAATATTTGGACTCAGCTCTCAAATAGGAATATGTTTTTATCAAGTAGAACAATAAAAACAGCATAAAACTACTCAGATTCCCCTACCTCTGCAGCCTGGTGACAAGGTGGGGGCACGGTAAGAGTCACAGAGAAGCCAACTTCTGGCCCAGCCCAATTAGTGATATTGCTGTGACCCAGCGTTCTCCCTAGTTGCAGGGAGTGCTGAATTCCCCACCATATGCTCACCAAACCCCAAGGATGATCTTCCCCTCTTTTTGCCATAGAGATCCTCGCTGCTGCTTCCTTTTCTGTATTTCTCCAGGGATCCTCTCCTGACTATAATGCTTTTGAGTCCTTTTGAGGACAGTTTTCCTGGTGTTCCATCCACCTGGCCATAGCACTAGAGCTGTGGTTGTAGCCACTGCTCTGCTCCTGTCCCATGGCCTGCAGGCACCCCTGACCAGTTTTCCACAGAAGAAGTACCTTTGTCCTCAATTGAATACAGACCCTCTAGCATAACTATCCCTTTACTTGACCTGCTCATTGATTCACGGGGCAAGGGTAGTGGCTGTTACACACCCAAATCTGTTCTCCCGCTCTTCCATATAATATGGCTGCCTAGTCAGAGGCTATTTTTTCCCGGTCTACTCTGCAGCTAGGTAAGGCCATGGAACTAAGCTCTCACTAATGGAATGTAAGAATTCAAATATTTAGTTATGTAAATGAAAATGTTTGCCTTGTACATTATTTTTCCTCCTTTCCCCTGGGAAATGTCAGTGATGAGGACAGAACTCTAGTGCAATAATTCTCAAAGTGTGTTCCACAGACACCTGGAGGTTCCTGAGGCCCTTTCAGGGAGTCTGGGAAGTCAAAACTATTTTCATAATATTAGGATGTTATTTGCCTCTTTCATGTTTTGCATTTGCATTGATGGTGCCAATGCGATGCTGTGTGAAGGTACTGGTCCCTAGCATGAATCAAGTCACTAATACCCAACTGTCCCAAGAGTCATCACATTCTTCACAGACTTGTACTTGCAACAAAACAAAACAAAAATTGCCAGTTTCAGTTAAGAATATCCTTGAAGAAGCATTACAAATAATGACTTTAATCATCTCTGTTGAGTACATGTCTTTTTAATATTCTGTGTAATGAAATAGGAAGTGTGCATAAATACTTCAGATACATGTGGGAAATATGTTGTCCCAAGGGAAAGCATGTGTGTGATTGTTTGAGTTTCAAGTTGAACTAAACAGCATTTTTACCTGAAAGAATGATTGACAAACTGTGTTTATTCAGACATTTGGCATAAATTTTCTTGAAAATCAGCTTGTCACTTCATGGAAAAAAACAAACAGTATTACCAATGACAAAGTTTGAGTTTTCAAGTGAGAATTTCAATTTTGGAAAATATGTAACTGCCACCATGAATTTACCAGCATCTCAGTATTTAAAAACTTTTGTGATGAGATCGGTGGTGATACCGGTGAATATGATTTTTTAACATTGTGCAATAAAATCTGTCAATATTCGAAAGTTCTGCATAGCTCAGTGAACCAATACTTTCTTAAGGACCAATGAATAATGTTTCAAAAGAATGCATGGGTAAAAGATTGGGTATGTTAAACAAGAAACTTGCTTGTTTGCTTGATAACTTTTGGCAATTGTATTCATTTATATGGTCACCACAACACCAGTGGATTTTAATGTAACAGAGTATGAAAAGATTATGGATATGTTTCAGATTTTGTATTGCAACTCTGAAGAAACTACTACTTGAGCTTTGGTGTAGTATCAAAGAACAATAGTCATAATTATTTGAAAAGGCTGTTAAAATCCTCCTCCCTTTCTCAGCTATATAGTTGTGTGAGGCTTGATTCTCTTCACGTAATTTATTGTTTTTAATTTTTAAAAATGTTTTATTTATTTTTGAGAGAGAGTGAAAGTGAGGGAGGGTAGAGAGAGGGGGACAGAGGATCTGAAGTGGATTCTGCACTGACAACAGAGAGCCCAATTTGGGCTCGAACTCATGAACCATGAGATCATGACCTGAGCTGAAGTTGGACATTCAACTGACTGAGTCACCCAGGTGCCTACCTCTCTTCACATACTTTAAGTAAAACAACTTGCTGCACTAGATCGAATGCAGAAGCAGTAGCAGCTTCTGCTTCTTCTTCTTCCCTGCTCCTCTTCCCCTTCTCTTTCTCCTCCTCCCCCATCTCCCTCTCCATCTCCTCTATCTCCTCCCCTCCTTCTCCTCTTCCCCTCCCACTCCTCTTTCTCTTCCTTCCTTCCTTCCTTCCTTCCTTCCTTCCTTCCTTCTTTCCTTCCTTCCTTCCTTCCTTCCTTCCTCCTACCCCTTCTCCTCTTCCTTCTCCTTCTCCTCATCATCATTGTCCATTGTCGTCGTCGTCCTGTTCTTCTCCTCTCCCTCCTCCTCTTCTTCCTCCTCCTCCTCTTCTTGCTCTTCCACTTCCTCTTTCTTTGTCTTCTTTGTCTTCTTCATCTTCTCCTTCTCCTTCTCCTCCTCTTTCTTTTTTTTTCTGTTATTATCAAGCCAGTCATTAAAAAGAGTTTCAAAAATTTCAAATGATGCTGCTGTTTTTACTACTTTTTTGGAAGATAGTTATTTTTTAATAAAATAAATTAGTTATGTTAGCATATAATAGTTTTTAGAAAGGAATTAATGAATAAATATTTTAATAACATTTCAGTTGTAATTTTGAATATAGTAATTATTAATATATATTACCCTTATAGACAAATCTCTCTGGGGTCCTCAATGATTTTTCAGTGTAAAAGGATTCTGAAACAAAAACATTTGAAAATCCATGAGCTACATGATGGACTCAACCTGGATCACTGGGTGAGCTCTTGAAACACATCTGTCTCCTTCCAGAGTGGTATAGGAAAGAATACATATTTTGTTTGAGCTGCTTGGTATTGGGGACTCTTTACTACGGCATCTTGGCTCATATCCTAAAAGATCTATTGGCCCAGATAGTGATCTAACGGACACAATAGGATTTATATTTCCCTTTCATCAGCCAACCAGTATCTCCAAGTTGAGTTTCTGTACCTTGAGTCTTTCCCAGAAGTACTTTTCCTTTAACCTTTTAGGCAGAATCAGTCTTGGGGCATTTGTTGGTCTGAACATATCAAGCCAATTGTCCTTCTCTTGAAGGGACCTCAGAATTCAGGAATGGTAGAATTTTTAACAAGTATACTGCCTGTGACCATATTCTGGGAACTTGTACATAAGGTTTTAATCTGGATTCCGTCTTTGTTCTGTTAATGTCAGTGTGTTTGGTCTAGTTGTTATGGTAGTAATATTTTTCTGAGACAACAATGAAGGCATGTGGTTTAACAAGTACAGGGTATCCTTCGGGAAAATGGAAGAATACTTGAATTTGAAACTTTCTGGGAAAATTCATGATTTTTGGTCATCATGTTTATAAGAATAGTCCCTAGAATATGGGAGTCACATTTCACTAATTTTTATTTACTAGACCTTGCACAGTGGATAAAATTGATTTACTAAGATGCTCTTTAATGATAACATTGCTTTCCTATTGTGTATACTCACATGTAAATAGACTGCTACAAATGCTGAAATCTCAAGAGAGGAGATATCTTTTCCTAGTTTCCTTCTTCTATGAATCATGTTAGATTTTTAAAAAACTTTATCATTTCTTTATTCAAAATATCATGAATGATTACCCATTTTTTCCAGGATCAAGTCTACTTTCCATTTTGGGTATGTAAGACTTATAATTAGGCCCGATCCCATCCTAAGAGCTACTGGAACTCTTAGCAGGTCAAACCCACATAGGAAGAAAAAAAGGGGAACTTGTAGATTCCTTGGCCTGGTATTATCAGCACAGTCTTGAAAACCCCCTTTACTCTCTTGTCCCCAGTCATACTCATGTGCAACATAACAAGCCTGGCTAAACTCAACTCTGCTTACCCTGAACCTGATCACAGCTGAGCATTGTTGGAGAAAATCAAGCTAATATGATGACTTTCTCCCTTTAAAATTGTAACCACCGATCTTGAATGGGCACCCAGCACAGACTGTCAGTCCTGCCAACTTCTCACAGCTTAACTTTCTCACTGACTGAGGGGGCATTGTTTCTCTTCTAACTACCTCAGCTGATGACCTTGCTTCACATTTTATTTTAAAAATAATCGGTATACAGAGAAGATTAGCATGGCCCCTGCGCAAGGATGATACACAAATTCGTGAAGCGTTCCATAAAAAAAAATAATAATAATAATCGGTAAAACTGATATGTATCTGCTCATACATATTTTACCTTCCCTCCTTGTAGGATGGGAGAATTGTCCTCAGTCCTTCTCTAAGGACCACACTTCCCACTCCTGGTCCTATTATTTGTATTTGTATACCATCCCTGTGAAACAGGAGAGAATATGTCTGTGCTCTCTAGGAGACAGTATTTATCACACACACTCACATTCACTGTGCCACAGTTATATTGGCTTTCTTTCTGTCATTTGATATTTCTGTTTCATGTGCCTTATACATGTCCTTTTCTCTGTTGGGGACAATGTTCCTTTGGGTTTCGGCCCAGATAGTACCTGTTACCTGCTGAGAGAAGTCCTCCTTGACTGTAGTAACTGAAGTAGGCTTCTGTTTGCTAGGACTGTGGTAATGAAAAGCCACAGACTGCGTAGCTTAAACAACAGAAATTTATTTTCTCAAACTCATGGAGGCTAGAAGTCTGAGATCAAGGTGCTGGCAAGGTTGGTTTCTTCTGAGGCCTCCCTCTTTGGCTTATAGATGGGTGTCTTCTCCCTTGTGTTCACACGGTCTTCTCTCTGTGTGTCTGTGTCCAGATTTCCTCTTCTTAAAAGGACACCAGTCATAGTGGATTAGGGCCTGCCCTGGTGACCTCATTTTTAACCACCTCTTTAAATAGCCTATCTCTAAATACAATCACATTCTGTCATACTAGGGGCTGGGACTTCTATATATAAATTCTTCAGGGACACAATTCAATTCATAAGAGTTTTCCTTGGTAACTCTCTATCCCATTGTGCCATTTTTTTTCCCACAGCATTTATCATGATCCGAATTTGTATTCCTCCATTTGCTTATGTGTCTATCTTCCCACTAGAATATAAACTCTCAGAATGAAGGACCTTCATACAGTGGTGTCAAATAGCACAAAATAGAAGCTCAGTGAATGTTCATGGAGTAACTGAACAGGCAGAGAGGGGAGAGGAAGAACTATAGATGCTTTGTTTCAACCTGATGAGGTTTTTGTACTAATTTCTGCACTATTGTTTTTATTTCTCCAATTTTAATGTTTCTATTTTCTCTTTATATCATTTAATGCTTATATCAAGTCATCCCTCTTTCTGGAAATCTTTCCAAATTCTATAGAATAAACCTATTTTTCCAACATCTAAATCTTTTTTGCTTTTTTAAAAAAAATTAATGTTTATTTATTTTTGAGAGAGAGAGAGAGAGTGAGTGGGGGAGGGTCAGAGAGAGAGGGGGACACAGAATCCTAAGTAGGCTCCAGGCTCTGAGCTGTCAGCACGGAGCCCAACGTGGGGCTTGAACCCACAAACTGTGAGATCATGACCTGAGCTGAAGTCGGACACTCAACTGACTGAACCACCCAGGTGCCCCGGGTGCCTAAATCTCTGATAGCAGTTATTGCCTTAATTAGTCACTTTGGCACATTATATAACTGAGTATTGCTTTTAATTCTTTAACTAAACAGCATTTTACTTGGTTGTTTCCTCTCTTAGTATGTGTGCTCCATCTCTCCAGTGAGGTAGTGATATGTGTGCTCACGGAGGTCAATCATCTTTTATTTATCTGCTTCTGGGTATACTTTAGAGTCCTACGTTAATAATGAAGCTGAATTAAACAGGCTTGGATGCAATTTCCATTCTTTATTAAGAAAAAAAAAACCGGCTACCTTTGGGCAAGAGAACATGAGTGGAGTCAGAAATTCTGTATGGTGTGCTTTCTGAGGCTTTAAGAAAAATCCTCTGCTTGGCCTACACATTTCTATCTCATTCTCCCTTCTACATTTGCTCACAGATGTCTAATGGCAGCTATCTGAGCAAGTGTTAGGCTGCAAAATAAAGCAAGGTATTTTTAAAACTGCTTTATTGGGATATGATTGACATATATAAAGCTGTAGATGTTTAATGTATCCAACTTGTTATGTTTGGAGATAACTACTACTCACCTTCTGAAGCCATCCTCATTATCAAGAGCAAGGTGTTCCTAAGGCAAACATGCCCTAAGGCAAGGTAGTGACTTACATTTCTTGACTGATTTTATTCTAGAAAAAAAACACTTAATGGAGAGTGGGAAAGAAATGGATGCCTGAGGTGGGGAAAAGGTGCTGAAAAAAAATTTGAAGACCTGATTTACATCTAGGCCAGAGTCAGCCCTGGCCTGGAATAGCAGACTGAAGAGTAGAAGATATTTCTATGAGTTAGAATCAAGTATGGTTAAGTCTCTGCTCTAAGGAAACTGGGCTCAAATCTTAACTCTGTTAATACGAGTTATATGACTTTAGAAAAATGACTTAACTTCTCTGTGTCTGAGAATACCCATATAGTAAATGGGGTACTTCTAGGTTTATTGTGAAGATCAAAGTATTGTTTAATAAATATTAATTGCCATTGTAGGCAATTCTTAGTTTAAACCATCCTCACTGAAGGTTAGAACAAACCTGTTTTTTTTTTTTTTTTTTTTTTTTTTTTTTTTTTTTTTTTTTTTTTTTTAAGGAGTAGCATGAGAAATGAGGGATAGGGCTGATTTATACTTAGGTATCGACATTCCTTCCCTGTAGGCTTTGTTGTTAAGGGAAGTGGTCCTTCAACTTTTGGAACAGAGAAGTTATATTTTATTTCCCAGAAAGTTAGAAGTTACCAGTATGTAACTGTAAAGGGAGGTGTGGATAATGAAAAATCTCTGAACAAGCTGGAGTGGGCGTAGGGGTGATAGTTCTGATGTTGTCTCTTAGAGTGATATTGCCCCCAAGACATACTGGAAAGAACTAGTTTCTTTACCACTGGGAATTCATTCAAACTATAGCAAGGAGGCTAAGCCTAAAAGAAAACAGATCTAAGATTATTCCCATTTCTGAACAAACTAAAGCCCAGTGAACTGACTTGAATGAAAATCCCACAGATGAACTCCAAGCTAAGTGCTCTTTTGATGACCTTATGCTGCTGTTCCTACACATTTCAGATATTAATTGAATGGCAAAAGTGCTAAAAGTCAAAGAATATTCTAGAAATCCATGTGGAACCTCTCAGAGGTAGATTTGACCTCTAATGTAGGGTGGGGGGCAAACTTGTAAATAGTTTAGAAATGCAATATTTATATTACATCAGTATTTTCATAGGCCCCACCTACTCTGAGACCAATTTTATGCTCTGGAGATACACATTACTTCCTGCAAGCTACTCAAACCACCTTAAAGTGATGGGCATAATGACTCATGGTCATGTAACATTCCTTTTAGACACATATCAGCATATTTGTTATTACATTACTGCCTGAACACCCACAGAACTTCAGGTAAGATAAGATTAATATTTAAGAATTTAGTCCCACCCATTTCTATTTTATTCAAATATAACTTTTGAAATGATCACTGTTGGGAATTCAATTTTGCTTCACCTAGGAATAAGGTAAAGATGTGTGAACAGGCATGTCTTAGTCTTTGGAGTCAAGCCCTATTTTGGAACTGTTTTCTTTGGAAACCACACCTAACTCATAGCAAGGAAATCATTTGACATGAAGCACATGACCCAGCTTGCAGGTGTGGAACTGGAAGGAGCTGGCATTACACAGTACAACATATAATGGGAACCAGGAGGTACCCTATAAAATGCCCATTAGCTATTTAAGGTGGAAAAGTGGCTTGCTTGTAGCTGAAGTTGGTAATTTAGATCAATAAAATTGTCAGATTCACATATCTTGGCCATAACTCTCATGCCATAAATCATGGACATTGACCAGCCTCTTCTGCCTGATTTCCTTAACTAGACTGTAAATAGTATCAAGTACTTATAATATATACCATGTATATTGGATTAAGTGGTACCTATTATATGTCAACCACAGCAGCTAAAAGTGCTAGTACACAGTGAGAGACCATTACATACTCATTCATCAGTTTCATAGAGTTTATAAAGTGCTGAAAACATTTTAGTAGCATCCAAAATATTAATTTTTGTAATTTGTAGAATAACAGAGACACCAATTTATTTACTCATTTATTTAACAGATATTAGAGGTAGCAAGCACTACCTCTAATCCTTTCTTAACTGAGTGATCTTTGGTAGTTACTCAGTCTTTCTGCCTCAGTTTTATCATGTGAAAAATTGAGAAAATAATAATACTTCCTTAGTTATTGTGATTAATAAGTGAGTGAAGACATAAGGCATGCTTAGTACATTGCCTCAAACATTATAAATACTAATATTTATTATTTTAGTGTAGGAGACACAGTGATTATATTGCTGCATACCAAATTACCCTAAAATTTAGTGACTTAAAACAACACATGTTTATTATCTCATAGTTTCTGTGGGTCAGGAATCTGAGCAAGTCTTAGATGGGTATTCTATTTCATAGGTTTCTATCAAGGTATTCCCTTGGCTGTAGTCATCTGAAGGCTCAACTGCGGAAAGATTTGCTTCCAAGCTCACACAAAGAATTCTTGGCAGGATTTTGTTCCTCAACAGTTGTTGACCAGTGGCTGTCCTCAGTTCCCTGCCATTTGGGTCTTACCAACATGGCAACTTGCTTCATCAATGTGTGTAACTTGAGAAGCCAATATATTAGAATTGGCAAAGAAGACACAAGTCATAGTCTTTTACAACCTAATTATTCCATCTCTTTTGCCATATTCATTTATTAGAAATGAGTTACTATGCCCAGCTCACACTCAAGGGGAGGCTATTAGACAAAAGTGTGACTACTGGGGGTTAGTCATCATTGGAGGCCATATTAGAAGCTGCTTACCATTATGGCAAATAATACAAACTTGAGGATTACAGGTTTATTGGGGAAGACAAGCACTAAAAATAATTCTAGAATAAAATAACAATTAAAAATTGTTGAATAAAATAGCAATTAAATAAATTGAAAACTATGAATTAGAAATACAATGTTTGATGACAAGTTATAATATTGGTACCTGATTTGAGTTGGCATACTTCAAATGAAGGCATCTCTGAGGAAATAATTTTTAGTTTTATATTTCAAGGATAAGTGAAGTAGGCCAGAGATGGACCAAGGAGGTAGATAAGCCCTATCTAAGAAGAGTGAACAGATGAAGTGTAGGCCCTGAGGCAGGTAAGTACCTACAGGTGTCCTCTCTATGTGGCTTGGGGTTCTCATAGCATGGTGGCTCGCTTCTGAGATAGTGTTCTGAGAGAGAGCTCAAGATTAAAAAGCAGAAGCAGAAGCTGCACAGTCAACGTGTCAGGCATCCCTTCCACTGTAGTATATTAATCAAAGCAGTTAAAGGCCAAGATCAGAGTCAAAAGAAGGGGTACTAAACTCTACCTTCCTATTGGAGGTAGACTGGAGGAGCAGCATACTTGCATAAGATCTGGCAGAATTGTTTGGGGGCTATCCTTGGAAAATAACAACCACGATTAATGATGATAGCAAGAGTGGTTTAGATTGGAGTTCAAAATTGGGTAAGTAAGAAAGGAAAGTATGTAGATACCTCTTGAAGAAACTTGGATATGACAGGGAGATGAGACTTGCATGGGTATCTACAAGAAGATGGGGTGAAGAGAGGACTTTAAAGTGATCTTTGCATGTTTCAGGGACGGATCCTATAGAGAAAACCTGGAAGATCATGATAGAGATGGGCTGGTGGATGAAACAGATTTCTGAAAGATGAGAGGGGAAGGAATCAGAACACAATTTGGGAAACTGGGCTTTGGCCGGAGAACTTTGTCCATTGTAACAAAAAGAAAAGAGGAGAAAATCTCATTGGATACAACTAGCTGTCAAAGGCTGGCTTTTCCATTAGTGTTGGAGATCCCATGTACTGGAGACTCAGCAACACATATAGAACTCAGAAAAGAAGTGTGTGGGCACAGTGGGAGAACTGTGGATACTGCAACAGGGTAAGGAAGCAAGGTTGAGGGGAATAATCACAGATGCAACTGAACCTTATTCAAGGAAGGATGTTTGGTTTAATTCGTGTGTTGCTACCTCCACATGTTGTATTGCACCATGTATTCTCATTTTACTGAATAGGAAACAGCACAAGGAATGTTTAATTCAGTTGTATGATCTCTGTTCTATTTGGCTTCCTTTTTAAGTTAAACCAAGCTGGACAAGACAGGAAAAATCCCTTTAAGAAGCAGAGGGACCCCTGTGCTTGTTTCTTCATTATTTGTGCCTTTTTCACTGTGGAATATCTTACTGGCTTCCAGATCAACACTGTCCTCAGCTTTGATTGAAGGCTTATACAAGAAATGCATCTATGAAAAAATGTACACCATTTACTGACCATTATCATGTCCATTATTTCTTCCCTAAAGCCTGAAAGATTTACTTGTTCTGAATTTTGCTGTTGGAAGTTTTTCACTTTTAAAGAAATAGCTTATTTAATTTGTTGGATAATTAAAACGCTAAAGCAAACACTGTTTTTTTGCACTGGATATCAGGATCTCAGAACTAAATTCAGTACTACACTACAGTATGTATAGATGGTCATGGGATAGAGTTTAAAAGCATAAATTCTGAAGTTATATTTCTCTAAGCCCTAGTTTTCTCATCGCTAAAATTAGGTAGTGGGGTGTGTAGGAGGCTCAGACATTTGGGTATCCAACTCTTGATTTCAGCTCAGGTCATGATCGCAGTGTTGTGGGACTGAGCCTCTCTCTCCCTCCCTCTGCCCCTCTCCCTCACTCATGCACACGCTCTCTCAAAAATAAAATAATAAAATAAAATAAAATGAGGTAGATTTTGAGCCTAACTTGTAGGATTTTTTGAGGTTTAAATGAATCAATACCTGTGAAATACTGAGACTGCTGCTTGGCAAATTATTGTTAGCTCTTTTGGTGTTTGTATTCTTCAGTTTATGGTGGCTGATTTGCAAATATAGAACTTTCCAGTTTTCTGGGCTCACATTTCTAGAGTAAGCCAACATTTGTCTGACACTGCCATATTTTCTTTACATTTCTTTCTTCTTTTAAAATTTTTTTAACGTTTATTTATTTTTGAGACAGAGCAACAGAGCACGAACAGAGAAGGGTCAGAGAGAGAGGGAGACACAGAATCTGAAATAGGCTCCAGGCTCTGAGCTGTCAGCACAGAGACCGATGCGGGGCTCGAACTCACGGATGGTGAGATCATGACCTGAGCCAAATTCGGATACTTAACCAGCTGAGCCACCCAGACGTCCCTACATTTCTTTCTTCTGATACATTTTCCATTTTTTTCTTTAGGTCTCCATATCCACTTCTGTAGAAGCTAGAGTAGATGGTTTCCAAGGAATCATCTAGTTTTTCAATCATATGCAGTTTATGATTCTTCTCAATGGAGGTAGTGATAAAGGAGAATAATCTATATTCAAGGCAGCATACAATCAATACGAATGGTTCCAACTTAACATAGATGGACTCTTTATTTATTTTTGAAGTAGAAAGTGGATATTAACTTAATACTTGTGATATTCTTTTTCCTATCAATGTTCTCCCTACTTGGTATGAATGGATGGGCTGAGCAAACAAAGGGTTTACTGGCTCATATCATGTCATAAAAGGCAGGGTAAGAAAGCTTCTAAATTCTTGGCATGTAGGGATATAGAGTCTACAAATATAAACAAAGATTATTATTTACCACTTGCATGAGAAAAAAATTCAATGGGATATATATCATTTGAGGAATCCAGTAATATCATTGTTACTTAAAATATTGCACTGTGGGATAATCATTTGCATGTTCAAACAATGCTGATGACCATTTTTTCTAGAATGTCTTGGAGAGAATTGATACATTAAGTAGAGGTTTGGAAGAGAGAAACTCAGATGTCCTTCCAACTTTTAGTATTCATGCTTTTATGATCTTCAGAACGCTGCATTTGGAATTTCTCTACTTACAGTTTGATGGCCTCATTTGAGATTAGGTGGATCATTTTGACTTTACCATGGGGATAGGTGTCAGGGCTAGCCTGAAATATGGGCAATCAGACATTTCCCTCTGTATTCTAAATTAATCTTTCTGAGGCCAACTCTAGCTGTTGCTTTAAAATTTGGCTCTAACTATGTATTCTTTCAAATCATAGTATGATTTTTTTTCATCTATATGTAACTAGGTTAGGTGTACTTTTGCATGAAATCAGAGGTTTTTTTTCATCTTGTATCTAGTTTGGCACATAAGAGAGATATACCAAAGGGATTTTTTAAAAAATCTCGAGTATCAGGAATTGACTGGCTGCCAAGGCTTTGAATCAGACTGGGGTCTCCTTACCAGATTTGAGGCTTTGTTTGTACTTTTATGATTATGTGGGTGTATGTTCAAAGTCAAAGGCATGAGTGAGTGGGGGAAGGAAGTTATCTAGAGCCTAAGGCATGGGTGTTAGGACCAGCTCTTTATATCCTGAATCTGCCAGAATGAAACTCACTCTTTGGGAAGGGCCACGATATTGCAAAGTTGCCAACACTCCACTAATCAATGCGTTGTGTTACAAGACATTCTGATCCTGTATTTGAAATAGCCAGACACATCCTGATCTCATTGCACAGAAAGAAGATACCAGGAATAGGTGTGCCCAATATCCTGGTAGATCCAACATGAATATTAGAATAGTAATTGTTGCCAAGGATTGCTTTGGTGTTCAGCATTGATAACCAAAATGTGTCAGGGGCTTTCTATTTTAGTCTTTGACAGTGTCAAACTTTTTTTTTAAGTTTATTTATTTATTGTGAGAGAGAGAGAGAGAGAGAGAGGGAGAGACAGAGGGAGAGAGTGAGTAAGCGAGCAAGAGTCAGGGAGGGGCAGAGAGAGCAAGAGAATACCAAGCAGGCTCCATGCTGTCAGCAAAGAAGCTAACATATGGTTCAATCTCATGAACCAGTCAGAACATCATGACCTGAGTTGAAACCAAGAGTCAGATACCTAACCAACTGAGCTACCTAGGCGCCCCAATGATATCAAACTTACTAGGAAAGATGGGCAAAAATGTATGAATATGGGGCTGCTTCTAATATTCTTTTACTAGGCCATCAGTGTTTTTTCCCCCCATAATTATAAATAATCTTGTATTGTCCCCTAGTCGGTTAAATTGTAGACTGGAAGCATTTCACTGGCAGGGACTAGGCTTCCTTAATTCCTTTGGTATCTTAGTACTCTCTTCAACACTAGGTCCAAAGTAAAGTAACTAACCTCTTGAAAGTCATTCTTTGATTGACTAAGAAATAGGATTTTGTTCCACTTGTTAAAAAATGGTTAAGGGCAACAATTTAGGTGACATGAATAAACTATCTAACCCATCATGAAGTGAACAGTCTCCATCAGGAGAACTACAAAACAGGATGGAAGGCAAGAAGATTTTGTAGAATAAAGAATAAGGGACAAAGAAGAGAAAAATAGAAAACACCTGATTGTTTGAGCTCATACAAGTCAACCTTGTTTGGGTTGAGAAGGAACAAAATAGTAAGTATCTCTAGAGCCCATAGTTGGCTTGGCATTTGGGGATTGGTTGACTAGATATTCCACATTTCTTTTTCTGGCCAAGCATAACATTTACAGGGACACAAAAGTTATCTAAGTTTTGGCTGGCTGATATGGCCTTCCAGGCAGGAGTGTCTCATTTTGGGCCCCAAAAGTGATGTTAACATAATTGATGTATTAAAAATTGGACTTTGACATTCTATTTCTACAGATTATTCTAGGTGTTGTAACAAGTGAAAGGTGTGGAATTGGACTGCACACTTTTCTCCCAGTGCAGGGTTACTGTGTCAAAATGAGGAAGAGGAGGAGAGGATGCAAGAGGCAGAGAAGAGGCCCACGATTGGAGAGGGAACTTGCTTCCCAGGGTCTGGCACGTTGCCTACCTGATGTAGGGTGGCCTCTTGGTAGAGGTTTGATGAGTAATGAATGTATGAAGCCTAAATTAATCTGGGCAGACAAGCTGGGTAAGCTCCAAATCTTTCCTCTCTTTTTCTGGGAAAGCTGAATTAAAGCCAGCTGTTCTTCAGATTGCCAAGACGCTTTTGAGCATGTTCCTTTCTATTTCTTCCATTTCGATTTATTTTCCCCTTGGGTGCTGAAGGAATAAATGCTTCACCAATTATTTATTCTTTATAAGGATTGGCCCTTTGTACTTGACATTTTCTTAATTGTTCACATTCTGCATATTTCCTTGTTTTTCCTAATGCTGTTCCATTCCCAGTAAATCTTACGGTGAAACTCTAATGATGAAAAGGCAAAGGGATTTCCTATTTGAGCCTTCTCATTTGTCCTTTCCACATGTCTCTGCTACACATTTTCCCTAATACCAATTTCTTATCTAAGCTGACCACACCACCGACTATTTAAATGTGACTTTGAAGTTTCAAATGATTTGAGGTCTTGAATCTCCTGCAGAATAAAACTTGTCAAAAACATAGATGTGTAATTCCTCTCTTTCTCAGAAATTCTATGAGGGTTTTAGAATGTGTGCCTATAAGTCAGATTCACTGATCAAATATGCCACCTAACCAGCTGGGTGAGAACACATCTGTGAGTGAATTTATACAACACAGGCAGCAAGAAGGTGAGCAGCCTTCTGGCACCGCTAGGTCCTATAGGACGTGATTATAGGAATGAATCCGGAAGAACTCTGTGAAAGGCAGCAGCCCCTGGCAATACAACCTTCAGTCTGCATAACTTAAAAATGAAATCCTTTAGCATTAGAATCAATTTTTAATAAGAAAAAAAAACCCTACTAGTTTATACTCCACACTGCTATTTTACTATAATAGCACCGATTCTTGGTGTGCCTGGGTGGCTCAATCAGTTAACACTCCAATTCTTGATGTTGGCTCAGGTCTTGATCTTATGGTTCATGAGTTGAGTCCCACATTGGGTTCTGCACTGACAGTGTGGAGCCTGCTTGAAATTCTCTATATCTCTCCCTCTGTCTCTTCCCCTCCACCATTTACTCTGTCTGTGTCTCTCTCAAATTAACTAAAAAAATAATAATATCTTCCAATTCTTGTTCATATACTACTATTTTAAAAATATTAATGATTGGAAGATATATTCAATTTTACATTCTGCCCTTTTTTTAATGTTTATTTTTGATAGAGAGAGACAGAGTATGAGCAGGGGAGGGGCAGAAAGAGAGGGAGACACAGAACTTGAAGGAGGCTCCAGGCTCTGAGCTGTTAGTGCAGAACCCGAGGTGGGGCTCAAACTCATGAACTGTGAGATCATGACCTGAGCCAAAGTCAGACAGTTAGATGACTGAGCCACCCAAGTGCCCCTCTACTCTTTTCTTGACCCTTATACCATTAAATTTTCTTTGTTTTGTCATAGTTTAACTTGCTTCTTCCCTCATTAATCATATCTTCACCTTGATTTTTTTAAGTTTATTTATTTATTTTGAGAGAGAGAGTAAGTCCAAGTTGGAGAGGAGCAGAGAGAGAGGGAGAGAGAAAAAATCCCAAGCAGGTTCTACACTGTCAGCACAAGTCTGATGTGGGGCTCAAACTCATGAACAGTGAGATCATGACCTGAACTGAAGTCAGATGCTTAACCAACTGAGCCACCCAGGTGCCCCCTTTACCTTCTTAAATATACTAGCTAGTATCATAATTACTACTACCTAACTTCTGAATTACTTTGCAATACACTAGACAAAAACAACCACAGCCCAGCCATAGTCAAACTTACTCTATCCATCCTGCTCTTCCTTCTTCTCCTTACTTTTCTCCTCATCCTCCCTTTTTCTGTCTCTCTCCTTTCTGGAGCACACCATTGGAGTTAATGAGCCATACTCCTAAATTCGTAAGAAAATATCGTAATTCATCTAAGCATGGCCCTTATTTTATGACCTTTCCTTACCTCATCCCCACACTTGGGTCCCATCGACAAAATATCCTCATGTTCAGGTGGTAATTTTGGGAATTCTTTGACTAATATGATACTTTTATGTTCCTCAACCAGGTCTTTCCTCCTTTTTTTGGAAAGAGAAAGTTTTCTTATATTTTCTGCATCCATTTGATTGTGCTGATTTCAGTGATACAGTAAAAGAGTGGTTTTGAAATTTTAGTGTGCTTATTATCACCTGAATTGCTTATTAAAACAGATTTTAACAGGTCTTGAGTGGGGCCCAACAGTCAGCATTTCTGAGTGATGTCGGTAGTGATCACCTACTCTTTGAGAACTGACTGCTTCATTAAAGAATTTCTAACTTTTTGTCAAAGCACAATTGGCAATTTTGAGAAAACACAATTCTCTTGAAAGAGAATTGTAGATAAGAGAAGTGATTTGCCTAAGGCAAAAAGAGGGAAAAGATTTACTCAGTACATATATTGTTCTAAGTCTGGAAGTCACCTCTGCTATCAAAAACCATGCAGCCATGTTCTATCAATCCAGGGAGGAGGTATGTGCTTTCATTGTTTATTAGCAATGAGGTCAGTCTGCTCCTTTCATTTGAGTTGTAAGTAAAACCCCATCATAATGCTATCAGAGATTCCAAAAAAAAAATTATGTGTATAACAGGAAGAATTTTACTATTTCTGTGCAAATGAAAGAGCTGTGGAGAGCCAAATGGTAGGATAAGAGTGTACAACCAATGGCCTCATATCTAGATGTGCGTTAATTGTAGGCCAATTAACTATGGGCTCCACTGTAGCATTTAGTTATTTCTAATCCTTGGTCTCTTCAGATTGGGGTAATCAAAAAATAAAACTTTTTAGATGGGGAATGCAAAAATCAGCTGATTTGGGCTAGCTGTAAAAAACAGAGGGAGGGGCAATATCAGGGCTTCAGTATAACAGCAAAGAGATGGAGTTTGGGGAAAGTTAAAGAGATCTTCACTTACCTGTCTTTTTCCTTTTCTAGTTCTTTCTTGCAATGGACGTTTATTGCAGAGATGAAAAAGTGCACATAAGATTAGCCCAGGGCCAGGTGCATAGATGTTTAATAAGTATTTGCTGCATAAGTGAAAAAATGAACAAAAAGAGGTAGATGTGAAGCTCTGTGGGAATGGAGAGTAGGGTGATGATATGGCTACTCAGTGTCTTTGTCATTGGCCAAGGGGACCTTAGGCAGTGACATCCTGCCTCAGACATCACTGCAGAGATGTTATCCTACAACCCAGACACGTGTAGTGATTAGATCTAAGTGTATACTGCGTATCTTTCTGAGAGCATGATGTGGTAAGCTGTTAACAATCGTTTACATCTCGGGAATTCTTGTTTCCCACCAAATGTGATAGGATCAGAGCATCTTATGGAGAAAGGGAGGTTTGGGTGATTTGGAGGGAGAGAGGGTGGATTTGGGACCTGAGGAACTTCCTGGGAAGGCTGCTATCTGCAGGCCTCCAGTGTCCAGGCTCCTAGAGGAAAGATGGGGTGCTCTGAGAGGGTGTCCTGGATGGGGCGGGGGCAGTAGAATGTGTCCACCTCTCAGGGATCAGCCCCACTCTTAGGATTCTTCATGCAGGAGTCCTCAAATCACCTAGAGGGCTTTTGTTAAAACACAGAACACATGCTTCCATCCCCATGGGATTCTGATTCAGTACATGTGGGTGGAATCCTGAATTTGCTTTTCTCCTATGTTCCCAGGTGATGTCGATGCTCCTGGTCTGGGGACCACAATTCAAAACCGATCGCTTTAGTTATTTCTGAACGAAATGCAAACTTTGCAGTAAATATTTTATCTTTAGAAATGAGGGTAAAAAGATGAGAGTGGCTGCAATATTTTATTTTAAAGAATGGTTTTAATTGACTCAGATTTTCTAGAAATGTATTAAAGACTTCCCGTTCTTTCCAGGAAGGCATATAACTAAACTCTTAAAATTAAGATTTGGTCCAAATAACAAACTAAAAACTGAAGTTGTTTTAATTAAGAAAGAGGATTAACTTTTGTTATATATTTGCGGGGAAAATCTTGTGGCTGTGTATTTGGGAGCTTCATTTTCTTTCAGGTTTAGTACATAATACTTTTCTCACTCCATCGAATTTCATTAGAAAAGGAAATCCAGTCTCCTTAATTATAGCTAAAAATGAAGGCTAAAGCATAATGTAGGCAGTCTGTGTGTGTGTGTATGTGTGTGTGTGTGTGCATGTGTGTGCGCACACACTGAGGCATACAGGCCTGTTGTAATATTTCAATAGCACAGATGTTTTAGATAAGTGTGAGTCAAGGTAAATATTTAAAATTTCCATGTTAGCTTGGGAAATCCAGCATACAATAACCAGAAGTTTTCTGTAATAGTAAACATCTTATCTTTGACAACCCTTTTATGTTTTAACAACAGTTGCTTTAATGTACATTGACTCTGATTTCAATCTAAGTAGAATCAGTCTCATATTTATTTTCCTTTTGATAAACGTCTATGAAGAGAGGATTCATTACATGAGTTTCATGACAATGACAGTAACAGTAGTCATAATTCATTAACTCTGTAACAGTTCACGATATAGTGTCATATAAAACTTGTTTTTTTTCTGAGTACTATAAATAAACCAAATGCTGCTATCAGCTCACTAATGTTGCAAAGTCACTTTGAAGTACTCACAGAATATTATCATTTCTATGGGTGATCCATAGGCAGAACTCAGTAGGAAACAGGCAAAGAAGCCAAATCATTTGAACAATATTGTGAACAAAAAGATCAGTTCAATCCAAATTAATTGAACATTATTGTGGAGAAAAATCAATTTAGGGTACTATTGAGTCATCCTAAGTCTCTATCTAGTGTACTCTTCACTACACAAATATTTAGATACATTAAGGGCTACAGATTTTTTTAGGATCACATTTACTTTTATGAAAGGGAATTGTGAAATTACTTAATAGGAGAAATTTCCCTGATAATACATATTTAAATACAGAATACAGTCACTGAATGAGCTGCTTCTATTGTGGAAGAAATGTAAGAGAGTTAAATAATTTACTGTGGATTTAAAACGTAAAATAACACCCATCATAATGATAAGAATAAGCAAAATTCCAGATTTTTAATTATGTATCTGTTTTATGTGTTTTATATTTTTTCAGAAATAAGACAAAATCTAAGATAGAAAACCAACTTAATGCTAACTTACTGGACACAGACTAGGAATTTTTGAGAAGGTTAGAGAAGAGGAAAGGTAGGGTGACTGTTGTGGGGGGAAGGGAGATATCAACCTGGCTTTAGAGGAAGGGTATTTTTGGGATCGGTGATGAGGAAGGAAGAACATTTCTACAACTATCCCCCAGACTAGGCACGTACCGAAAAGCCTCCACTGTCTATCTGGCCTCTGTAAGATTGTAAGATTGGTGAGGTCATTATTATTATTTTCATTGTTGCTGTCATTGTTATTTTATTTTTTTTATTGTTACTGTCCTTGTTGGTATTTGCCTAGCATGCTCTCCTGCTGTCTTTAGCTACCAAAGCGTGTAAGCCAGCTTGGTCACTTCTACTACCTCATCCACCAGCGTGAGTGGAACGTGTGATACGAGGAAGGCAATGAGCATCCTGCCCTGTGGTCCATGGGCGTGTGAAGCTAGGGCTGCTACCAGCCACACCTTCTACCAGTGGAAAAGGTCCACTTCCAGAGAGGGAGAGTGAAGTCAGCATAGGAGGAAAAGTAGTGATGTGCAGATAGGAGAGATGAATGGAGGGAGAATCCAGGAGACAGAGTCCTTGGTGTGTTGTTTTGTTTCAGTCTCGAGCTCACCCCAGAAAACATCAACAACTTCCTTTTTTGCTTACGTTTTGTGTTTGAGTTGGGTCTTTGTCACTGAAATGAAAACAGGTCCTAACCCCGGTGTCCTTCCTAACTCCTACCTCTCACCTGTCATTTCAGCTGGCAAACTGGTACTGACGAATACTTTTTAAATGCTACTTTCTGAATATCACTTCTTTTCACAAAAATTTCTATGGCACTCTCCCCTCCTGTAATGAGTCTATATTTCTTTGGCTTAATTTTAAAGTAAAAAAGGATATTACTGGGAACTTCCAGACTTTCAAAACACTGAGTGATCTAGGGCATAACCTAGGAATAGCTAAATATTGAATGCCCTAATCTGTTTTTAAGGTTGTAATGAGTTCGTCTCTGAGAATGACAGAATTCTTAATGTTGTCTAGTACGAGGTGATTACCATTATTGATAACATCTGAGCTGAATCTAAGTTTAAATTTTGGACTCCTATGAACTCAGCCTGCAGGAATTCCCTTGGGAGGATGGGGGCTTTTAGAAAAACTGAAAGTTTTTCTATTTCAAGCTGCTGCAGGCCAGAAAATGGACTAATCTGATAAATGGCAGAGTTTACTGTTTTTACAAGTACATTTCCCAGGTGACTCAGGTAACTGTTTTGGAGAGCTTTGTTGTTCCCTGACTTCTTTAGAGTAATAATGGAGTACTAGAATACAGTTTCCAAGCCTTTAGCTAGTTTTCAGGGACTTAGTTGGTTAGCATCATGGACATGACTTCTTTAAAGAACGGGGATAGACCAGTCCAGCATGTGTTGGACTCTCATGATTTATTGCTGAAGAATCTGGGAGTTGGTGGAGTGCTTTTTGCTTGAGCAGATTTTCCTTTTTCTCCCACCTTGAACCAATGAGTTTTATCTGAATATATTCAAATTCAAGTGTTTTTCACTAATTTGCAATTAACTCATATCAAGATGTTATTTTATAAGAGCAATTTCATATCCCTCAAACCCTCTAAGTATTTTTTTATATGCTCAAAGATCCTTTCTGACCTTAGAAGACATTAGGCACAATATCAAAAGCAGAGATGCAAAGGTGAAGATGTGGATTTGGATCCAAGAGGAGAGTGGGAGATCACATAAAGTATTGAGCCAAGAGCCAGTGAAGTTTACCTGAAGAAGTAGTTAAGGAGAAATTAAAGCCTGGTCTCCAATTCAGCTAGCTGTGAGAGGATGAGCTTTCCTTGCCTTGATTTTCCCTTCTGTGTAATGGGAATAGCAGGGAGTTGTTCTGAGTATAAAAGGATATAAAATTATAAAAAGCTTTTGAAAGATGGGACACAGTTCACTGACAGTAAACACTATAATTTTTGTAGTCCATCAAACCTTTCTCCATCAGTGGGGCTGACAGCCTTCCCCGACATGGAGATGAGGACTGTTATAAATTAACATAGGTCATGTTTCTCACTTCTCAGAGCCTTCATCTATGTTGCCATTAATCCAAGTTTTATGGTTCAGTTTGAAAAACACAAGATTTTGAGTTCAAATTGCTTATGTTTGAGACCTGGAACGGAGGCAGGCAAGTCAGTTATCCTGTTCATTTGATGCTCGTATCCCTCTTTGGAGGAACATGGGGGCAGAGAGGGGGTGATAGGAGCATGTGGGGAGTTGGTTTAGGAGGCATTGTTCGTTATTTGTCTGAATCAGAAAAGTGGGAATATTTGTCTTTTCAGTGTCATATATTCAATAGAATATATTTAATGCAATCTAACAAATGCATTGATGATGTAATTTTTACTGGATATTGTTAAGATAGTAATCATTCACCCTACTTTAGTTTTATCCTTATTACTCTGTTGAAAAGAGAGCATCTTTTTTCTTATTAAACTAGGAAGAGTCTCATGATGTGTTTTCACCCAGGACAATTTTCAGAGTGGAGGGAGAAGGTGTGTACAGCTAAGGGGAGGCTTTGCCTGGGTTATGTCTCACTCTTTTTCACATGGACACCTATATGAACCTCTGATTTTCCTGTCCCTCCTTTCCTGATTCCCGGTAAGCATACAGGCTGCTGCCAGACTTTTCCTTCCAAATTACAACTTTGATTATGTAATTCTACAGAGCATAAATTTTGACGATTCCACACTGACTATTGAATTAAAGAGAAATGAATCAAACTGACATTCTGAATTCGTTAAAACAGGATTTAAACTTTTGTAGACATTTGATAAGATGTTTTAGTTTTTTTTTTTTTTTTTTTTTTTTGCTCTGTCAGATTAGATTATTTGCCCTTCCCCATATAGGGTCTGCTTCCTTTCTTTGGAAAGAGATTTTACTCGAGTTCTTCCTACTGAATTCCTGTATATTATGTAAGTCTTATCTCAAAAAACGACTGCCTCCATGAAGTCTGCCATGGTCTCCTGACAGCTTTTAGTGTAAATGGTGAAGACCTATGTCGGGGTGATTTAGTGTGAGCATTTCAGAGATAGGCCTGGGGTCCTTCATCTTTGTTATTCATAACCTGAGCATTGATCATGTAGTAGGCCTACAAGGAATATTTCTTGAACTGCAAATTGAGTTTGAATGCTGTCTTCAACTTTTCTTTACACACATCGTTATTGCTATTTCCTAGGATTCAGCTAAGTCCTCCTCCACAAATTCTTCAATAAATGCAGCCAATAGCTTCCCTCCTGGAAGTTGAAGTTTGACTTCAAACTCTCATCTCCTGCATTTTGTTTCTCTTGCCTATTTTCTAATACGTTCGCTCCTCAAATTGCATCTTAAATTCCTTAAAAACCCAGACTAAGTTGAATGCAAAGCATGTGGGAACTACCCTGTTAGATTCCTGTGGGACCCAAGGAATTTAACAAAAATCCCCTACCCCTGGACAAGCAGAGCAAGACTAACTCCATTTTGTGCTACACCCACCATCTCATGTATAACCCCCACATGACCTACTTATTGCTTAAGACACTCCCCCACCCTAGTCAAGCCGCTGAGCACACCCTCACTGGAAACCGGCTCATATAGGAATGCGGAACCCCTAACCGCCAAAGAATGTAAACCTCACCTTCTGCCCGCCAAACTTGCGCGTCAGTTCTGACCAGAGTGATAGGCTAATTCAAACAGTCACTATAGGGTAAATTGTAATTCAATTGGCCACCTGCGTGTGGACGGACATGACTATGCAACTTTCTGTGTGTGTTACAATCTCATTGGCCACTGGCCCCTATAAAACTGCTATGCCTCTTAACCTAGGGGTCCAAGTCCCCGCTCCTCTGTGTCGGGTATACTTGGGCCCAAGCTCCAGCTTGCAAATAAACCCTCGTGCATTTGCATCGGTATCGTCTCCTTGGTGGTCTCTCAGTTTCGAAACTGGGGGCATTACACTTCCCACAGTAGGAGAAATGTCTTAAAAGGAAGAGACCAATTTTGTTGCCTGCTGTGCCTGGATATCCCGGAAAGTACAGGTGCTGTAAACTGTTGGTAAAGAAGTGCTAATGACCTGAAGACCAGAATCTCTCCTTGAAGAATTTTTGATAAATCATTATTAACAAATTCTATTTCTCATTTTTGTGAAGATTCAGGATTCACTTGGATTGCTTAATTTAAACAAATGTGAGGTAAAATTGTTTGGGCTAATTTGCCAGAAACCAATAAGTGAAGCAATGGGAGGCTCTCAGGTTTTATCAACAAAGAGGAGTTGAACTAGTGGATTAATTCTTCCTTGGTGGATGGTGCCTGCAATTTGGGTAGCTGCCGCCAGCTGAATGGTGATGGCTGGTAGCTATAATGGCAGCTGCATGACATTACCCCTGGGGTTCTAACATTATAATATACATTCCTGGATTCTACCCACCCTTGAAGTTTCTAATTCATATGGTTTGAATTGGGAACCAAATATGAGTTTTTGTGGAAAAGTTCCCAGCTGATCTTGATGTACGTCTTCAGTTAGAAGCCATTGATTGCAGTCTTGGGGTGCAAGACTAGGTTTTCTTCAGGTAAGGATAACTAGAACCAAAGATAGAAAGCAACAAGCCCTTGACTTTGCTATTTCTATATAATTATTTATGAAGAAATTACAGGCATGCTGATGAACTTTTTTTGTCTCCTTATGATACCAAAGTTAGTCAGAGAAATGCACATTCCCAAGTATAGAACGTGGGATGTACTTTGCAAGCAATACCTGATAAAAGTTGTGAGTATTTAAGAGTTTGTCTTTTATCTTAAATGAAGGTCTTTAGTATTTGTTTTCAGGTATGGAAGATTTTTATGGCTTCAAGGCACCTTTCCAGCTATTCCTAACTTCTATTCAAAGGGAAGGTGTGATTTTTTTTCTGGAAAGCTCCCAGTTGCTCTGCAATACTTATTTACCCTTCACTATTCTTGCTCTGTTAACCTATGGCCTGCTGCATGGTTGCTGAGCCCTTGGATTCATTCTCTCTCTCCCCCGCTCCAACTCAGAATTGCCTTCTAAAAAGAAAAGTGAAAGTTTTGGACCTATCCATGTTACTAACTCCCTCATCCAGGGCCCCATTCCGTTTATTTTACTGTCTTCTTTAAACAGGCTACACATTTTAAAATCTGAATGCTTAAGAATCATCAAAGCTGTTCTTAAACAAGATTATTTAGTTGATATATGGCTGTTATTAGTATGAACTGTGCTTAACAATTTCTCAGGAAACCACAAGCATTAGTCTGGAGGGAGGTAGGCACTGAGTATTCACCACATCTGTGCCATATGGATGCTTCTCTTTGAAAACAGTCTTTTACCCCAGTCCTTTTGGTACTTATATCAACTTAAATGGGAGCTATGGAGTAGAATATTGTTCTAGGAGAGTGTTTTATTAAGTGTGTTATCGACATTCTGCGAACATTTATTGAGTAGGTAATGTGCCAGCCATTGTGGATGGATGTCATTCAGATATTTTACATGAGAAAATGGAGGATTAGGGACTTCATACTTTGCTCGAGATCATAACTGCTTGGTGAACATTTCATCTCTCACTCATCTAAGTCAGCATCCATTTGGCTCACTACTCCATTGCACTGTGACTTAAAACATTGACATTGCAAAGGAGCCAGATTCAGAGCATCTATCCATACTTCCTTAATCCTATGTGAAGGGTGCTACAATGGCACACTAATGCCACTGCTGCTCTAGTTAATAACACCATCTGATGTGTCATGTGGTGAATGTACACATTGACTTCCACAGAAACAAACTGCCCCTGGAAAAATAGGCATGCTCTTGAAAATCTAACAGGTTTATTTAGGAGTTGAAATTCAGTTAAGAAGTTATTATGATATTTTCCCTCCAATTTGGCTTTCACCTGTGTTCAGTGGAAGACTTCTGACTTTAGGCAACATCTTGGGTGGATTCTGTACATTTCTGGTCAATTTTGATTACTGGAGCTCAGCTCACTTTTCCACTTTCGGGCTCACATTGAATCCACACTCCACATATTTTGCTCGGTCTCTCAGGCTGGAGGACTTCTGGTGTCCTGGAACAGGAGGAGGGAGAGGGAAAGAGGCACTATTATAGATGTCTCCCAGTTGTTTATTGATGGGTCTGTACTGGCTTTGGTGCCTCTGTGGAACAGCATCCATGTGTAGGCCTCCTTCTGGGGCACAAGTTTGTGGTCTCCATACTACCTCATTCTCTGATGTTGGAATTCCTTATTCTCCAGGCTGCATGGTCCCTACCATGAGCAATACAGCCACAGTGTCCTGCTGTCGCAATCTGCCTTCAGCCAGCACTTGGTAAACAGCTTTCTTGGAAGCTTCCATGAAAGACAACTAGAGCACAGCTAATATCTGCATGGTACATTTGGCCCTTAGGAAATCAAGTGTCTTTTTTTCCTTCAACCATGTCCACTTTCTATCACAATACCATTCTCATTTTTTTCCTTGCTCAAATAGGCAGAGGCTAAGCTTACCTGCAAGTAGCATCCCTTCTTGTAGGAAAGCCCTCTTGGAGTTTTTCCTAACCTTTTCTTCTTCAGAGAAGAAAAGCACTTCCCACTTGGAGAGAGATTCTCTCTCACTTTGCATTCAAGGCCAATGTCTTCCCCACCTCCTTTTCTGGTGTAACAGTCATTCCAACCTGCAATTAGAACCACATGGAGAACTTTAAAAAAAGGCTAATTGCCTCGGGTGGTACCACAGCCCCATTAAATAATCGTCTCTTTGGGAGGCATTGGATTTGCAAGCTGGCAGGTGATTCTAACGTGTAGCCAACGGTGAGAACTGCTGTGCATAGATTAGAAGTGGGGGTCCTAACTGGTTTCGCCACATGTTAGGAAGACTTGGCAAGAGTTGCAGGTGTACCAGCTGTCTGTAGGTGTTGACATTCTTTTTAAAACGTGGCTACTTTTGTTAGGTTGTGGAGCCTAACAAAGTATTCTGGAAAAAATTCCCCTCAACATCTTGTTGTGCAGGATGAAATGGCATCTATGAAATGACATAGAAAGTGAAGTGGGAAAGGGCCTTGCTGCTTTCCTCAGCTGTGGCCCCTAAAAGGGAGGTGACCATAAAATTAAATGGTGCCAAGTATTTGTGTCGTGAAGGAGTTATATGGATGGGTGCAGGCAGCTTACTTTCTATTCCTTCATTTCCAGGACAAAAAAAAAGCAGGCATGGCCTGTGGTTATTTTTTATTTTTAGGTTTTGCTCTCCCTCCTTTTCTGTTTGTTTAAGGAATGCACAATGCTGAGGCTTTTTTTGCTGTGACTTAACTAGTCATGGTTTGCTTGTTGTGAGAGGCAGAGTGAGTATAGCTGAGCAGTGAAAAATTCCATCTATGAAAACGAGAAACACAATCAACTCTAAAGTTTCTGGGGAAAAGGAAGCATTTTGATATGGAGATAGCAAAAAACCTCAGTGACTGGGGCAAGGAAAACCTGCCTTGGCTATGTAGAAACAGAAATTTTAAAGTGGAAAGAAAATGGGGTTCAGAGTCAGGAATCTTGTGGTCTGGACTTGCTTGACCCTGCCGCTGTTTTGGAGAGACAGTGGTTAGTAACCTATCATGTGGAGTCTACATGAGCCAGTCCGGAAACTGATTTTGGCTTTGCCACCGAGAAAGGAGAAGTCTCTGAACTTCTCCATGCCTCAGTCTCCTCATCTGTAAAATGGGGATCACAGTGGCATGTACATCAAGATCTTGATGAGGATTAAATGAAATATTATAAAATGTCCTATGTAAGCAGTTATTAAATAAAAAATAATAATTAAATTTGACCGACTCAATGGAAATTTCAATTTCCAAATCTCTCACATGAAGAGCTAGATGTCTCTGAGTTGCTTCCTTCCAGCACAATATAATGATCCTACCAGGTTTGGTGCTTTTCACTTGCCCAGGGTTTTTTTTTTTTTTTTTTTTTTTTTTTTTTTTTTTTTTTATGTGATTGCAATGGACTCGATGTTTGTGTCCCCTGAAAATTTGTATGATGAAATTCTAACCCCCCAAGGATGATATTAGGACATGGGGCCTTCTGGTGGTAATTAGGTTGTGAATGTGGAACCTCATGAACAGAGTTAGGGCCCTGGTAAAGAGACCCCAGAGATCTCTTTGGTTCTCTTTCTGCTGTGGGAGGGCACAGTCTACAGCCTGAAGAGGACATCACCAGAGAGAGGATCCTGGCCCCCCAATCTCAAACTTCCAGCCTCTAGGACTGAGAGAAATAAATTTTTATTGTTTATAAGCCTTCCAGGCCATGGTACTTTGTCATGGCAGTTGAGACCCACTAAGACAACAAGTAACACTCAAAAATAGCTTTGAAACTAAATAGGGCAATAAACCTCACCAATGGGATAAATGATCATATACCAGAACTTTGATTTATTTAAAAATTATTATGATAAATAACAACGATTTTCTTGCCCTTCAGGAAGATCAGTTCTTGAGTCAGAAACAGTTTATTATACTGGACACACCGTGAAATTACAGAACTGGATGCTCATGAGAAGTCCCCAGTGTTTCCTCCACAATCTAACCATAAACTCATGACATTTGGCCTCATGTCTTTGTTCTCACTGCTCTTACTGCCTGGGATGCCCTTTGTCTCCACAGCACTGAAGAGAGAAGACTGTCTTTCACTGACAAACTCACATGCTTTGCCACAGCCTCCTTGATTGCTTGAGTTGGAAACAACAGTTACCCTTTCTGTGCTCCTTCCATGACATGTATTGACGTCTCTGTTGGAAATTGTGGAGCTGCATGCTACAGTTCACTGCATCATAACACACGGTCTTTAAATGAAAGAATTTAGGGAGACCAGTTTGTGTTTTTTGAACTTACTTTTTACCTTAAACGCTAAGTAACACTTAGTGACTTTTCTCTTGGTAACTAAGAGGGTTCTTTTCTATTGATGGTGGTGTGTCTGCTTTATAACTTCGGTACATCAAATACTTCAAAATTATTTGATTGTAGGTTCTGTGGTAAATATTTTTTGCAAATAGTCAACTAGTTTGAAGTACACTGTGTAATAGGCCTAGCAAAGTATAGTACCCATGTAGTATATATATATTATATATATTTTAATAATATCAGGTAGAATATGATTTTTACATAGTTTTTCTTTCATTTTCCTTAGAAATTAGAAAATTATTTATGCATGGGGCAGGGAGTTGTAGCAGATTACCTATATTTACAAAAAAAAAAAAACATTCTGCCTTAAAAATGTCACCACATTGTAATTTTGTAATTTTTTAGTTTAAAAAAAATTTTTTTAAATGTTTATTTTTGACAGAGAGAGAGACAGAGCATTAGCGGGGAGGGGCAGAGAGAGAGGGAGACACAGAATCCGAAGCAGGCTCCAGGCTCTGAGCTGCCAGCACAGTGTTCAACATGGGGCTTGAATCCACGAAACTACAAGATCATGACTTGAACCAAAACCAAGACTCATACCCTTAACAGACTGAGCCACCCAGCCATCCCAGATCCTTCAGAGCTCTTGATAGATACATGTTTTCCAAACATTTTTTGTCTCTGTCTATGGCTCGCATTTATATTTTAACAGTGGCTTTTAAATATTTAAATTTTGATGAAGTCTAATTCATTTTTTTTTCATATTATAGTTCTTACTCCTTGTGACTTGTAAGAATAATACTTCTTTCTCTGTTTTCATCGAAAAGTTTTATAACTTTAGGCTTTATATCTAGGCCTATGAGTTATTTTAAGTTGATTTTTTACGTATACTCTGAGGTTTATTACTATTTTTACATAGGGGTAATCAATTGTTCCATACTGTTTGTTGAAAAGATTATCCCCTCTATTGAATTTCCCTGATACCTTTATAATAAATGAATCGGCTAAATATGACCTAACCATATTTATATATTTTCTGTTCTGTTCCATTCATCTGTATGTATTATTTAAGTCATACTATCTTGATTATTATAGTTTTATTTATTTATTTATTTTTTTATTTTTTTTAATGTTTATTTATTTTTGAGACAGAGAGAGACAGAGCATGAATGGGGGAGGGTCAGAGAGAAAGGGAGACACAGAATCCGAAGTAGGCTCCAGGCTCTGAGCTGTTAGCACAGAGCCCGATGCGGAGCTTGAACTCACGGCCTGTGAGATCATGACCTGAGCCGAAGTCGGACACTTAACCGACTGAGCCCCCCAGGCACCCCGATTATTATAGTTTTATAATGAAGTCTTGAAATCAAGTAGTAGAAGTTCTACAACTTGATCTTTGAAAAATATTTATATATTTTAGATCATTTGCATTTCTGTAGAAACTTGAGAATTAGCTTGATAGTTTCCACAAAAAGGAAATATTTCTGGGGTTTTATTGGGATTGTGTTGAATCTTTAGATCTACTTGAGAAGAAATGACATACTCACAATGCTGAATCTTTTGCTTTATTAACACAATATATTTCTTAATTTCTTTAGGTCTGTAATTTCTCTTGGAAATGTTTCTTTTGCCATTTTTAGATCTTGTAAAATATTTACGATTACCCCTAAATATTTAATATTTTCTGGTGCTATGGTAAGTGGTGATGCTTTGTTTTAAATTTTGATTCCCAGTTGTTTATTGCTAGCGTAAGGAAAAACAATAGATTTTTATAGATTGACCCTATATCTTGCAATCTTTGTAAACTCACTAATTTTAATAGCATTTCTTCATGAGTAGATTCCACAGGTTTGTCTACATAGACTATTATATTTTGGGGGAATAAAAAGAAGCATAAACCCCCCAATCCATGAACATCTGATTTATTTCTCTTGCCTTATGGTACTGTATAGGACCTTTACAACAGTGTTGAATGGAAATAGTGAGAGTGGACATCCTTGTCTTGTTCTTGAACTTAGCAGAAATGCACTCAGTCTTTAAGTATTTAGTGTGATATTAGCAGTAAGTTTTTCATAGATGTTCTTTCTTAGTTTCAAGAAGTTTTCTTCTCTTTTTAGCTTTCTGGGAGTTTTTATCATGAATGGATGTTAAATTTGGTCAAGGCCATTTTCTGTACCTATTGATAATTATATGGTCCTTCCTTCTGTAGGCTCTAGAATTAATAAATTGTATTGAATGGTTTTTGAATGTTAAAGCAAACTTGTGTTTCTAGAACAAAACCAAAATACATAATATTTTTTAAATATATATTTGGATTAAATTTGCTAAAATTTTATTAAAGAATTTTGTGTCTATGTTCATGATATATATTAGTCTTTACTTCTTTTAATGGGATGTCTTTATCTGGTTTTGGTATTAAGGTAATGGATGCCCTCATAAAATGACTGAGGATGTGCCTACATCTCCCCCACCTCTCCCCACTTTATTTTCTGGAATAATTTGTGTATACATGACATTTCTTTCTTAAGTGTTTGGTAGAATTAATAAGTAAATCTATCTGGGTCTGGACTTTTGCAGGAAGTTTTTAAGCTATAAATTTGTTTTCTGTAATATAGGACTATTTAGGTTATCTTTTCTTTTTAGAGAGCTTTGGTAGATCATGTTTTTCAAATAACTTAACCCTTTCATCAAAGTTGTCAAAATTATTGACATAGAGTTGTTTATAATCTTTCCTTATTATCTTTTAATGTCTCTAGGTTATATCCCACTCATTTGGATTTGGTAGTTTGTATTTCTTTCTGTCTCTCTTTCTTCCTCCTCCCTTCCTCCTTTCCTCTGTGTCTCTATATTATTTCCAGTGCTTCTCATTCTTTTTTTTTTTTTCAAAATTTTACTTAGATTCTAGTTAGTTAACATATAGTGCAATATTGGTTTCAGGAGTAGAATTTAGAGATTCATCACTTACATGCAACACCCGGTGCTTAACACAAGTACCCACCTTAATGCCCATCACCCATTTAGCCCATCCCCACCCATCTCTTCTCTATCAACCCTCTGTTCTCTATAGTTAAGAGTGTCTTTTGTTTTGCTTCCCTCTCTTTTTTCCTCCTTCCCCTGTGTTCATCCATTTTGTTTATTAAATTCCACATGTGAGTAAAAAAAATATATTTGTCTTTCTCCAACTTATTTTGCTTAGCATATTATGCTCTAGCTCCTTCACATTGTTGCAGATGGCAAGATTTCATTGTTTTTGATGGTTGAGTAATATTCCATTATATATATTCCATTACACACACACGCGCGCGCGCACACACACCACATTTTCTATAGCCATTCATCACTTGATGGACATTTCTGCTCTTTGCATAATTTGGCTATTGTTGATAATACTGCTGTAACCATCAGGGTACATGTACCCTTTTGAATCAGTATTATTTGGGTAAATACCTAGTAGTATAATTGCTAGGTCATAGGGTAGTTCTATTTTTAACTTTTTGAGGAAACTCTACTGTTTTCCAGAGTGGCTACTCCAGTTTGCATTCTCAGCAACACTTTAAATAGGTGTGTTCTCCTTTCTCTGCATCCTTGCCAACATCTCTTGTTTCCTGTCATTAATTTTAGCCATTCTGATAGGTGTGAGGTGGTATCTCATTATGGTTTTGATTTACATTTCTCTGATAATGAATGATGTTGAGCAGTTTTTCATGCATCTGTTAGCCATTTGGATGTCATTGGAAAAACTTGTATTCCCACAACTGTATGGTCAACTAATCTTCGACAAAGTAGGAAAGCCTATCCAATGGAAAAAAAGACAGTCTCTTCAATCAATGGTGTTGGGAAAACTGAACAGCGACATGCAGAAGAATGAAAATGGACCATTTTCTTATGCCATACACAAAAATAAATTCAAATCGGATAAAAGACCTAAATATGAGACAGGAAACCATCAAAATCCTAGAGGAGAATATAGGCAGCAACCTCTTTAACCCTGGGCACAACAACTTCTTACTAGACGTGTTGCCAGAGTCAAGGGAAACAAAAGCAAACATGACCTATTGGGACTTCAACAAGATAAAGAGCTTCTGCACAGCAAAGGAACAATCAACAAAACTAAAAGGCTGCCTAGAAATGGGAGAAGATATTTGCAATTGACATAGTGATAAAGGGTTAGTATCCAAAATCCATAAAGAACTTATCAAATTCAACACCTAAAAAGCAAACAATCCAGTTAAGAAATGGGCACTGTTCCTCATTTTTATGTGTGTATTGAAAAGTCCCTCTGGAATCATTTTACTTTTTCCCCAAAGATTATTTTTAAGAGATTTTTTGCACTTCATGCCTGCTATCAATGAGTTATCTCTGATTTGTATATCTGCAAAAGCCTTTATTTCACCTTCCTTTTTTAAAAGATATTTTGCTGGGTGTAGAATTCTAGGTTATATTTATTTTTATTCTTTGCCTTGTCTTCTGGCTTATATTATTTCTAGCCAAAATTTCACATCATTCTTATCTTTGGTCCTTAAGATATAATGTTTCTGGTTATTTTAAAGTACTGTTAAAAAAGTACTAATTTTTTTTTTTTTATCAATTTGATGAGGATTTGATATGAGGTAGGTTGTTGGTATTTTGTTTCGTTTTGTTTTGGTTTGGTTTTTTGTCAGTCTTTGGCCACTGGCGTTATTGGGTTTGTGGCTTTCTGCTTTTTAGTTTTCAGCAATTTTTAAAAATTTTATTTGAAATCTTTTAATTGGAGTTTTTAGGAGTTACTAGGAAGATGGTGGCATAGGAGGATGCTGGGCTCACTGCGCGTCCTGCTGACCACTTAGATTCCACCTACACCTGCCTAAATAACCCAGAAAACCACCAGAGGTTTAGCAGAATGGAGTCTCCGGAGCCAGGAAGAGGGTAGGAAGGGCGGAGAGGCGGTGGGCGCTACAGGGACTGGCGGGAGGGAGCCGGGGCGGAGGGGCGGCTCGCCGGCCAAGCAGAGCCCCCAAGTCTGGCTTGCAAAAGCGGAGGGGCCGGCTGTGTTCCGACAGCAAGCGGGACTTAGCATCTGGGAGGTCATAAGTTAACAGCTCTGCTCGGAAAGCGGGAAGGCTGGAGGACAAACGGAGGGAGAGTTGCTGAGCCCCGGGATGACAGAGCTCAGTTTGGCAGGGAACAAAGGTGCTCCCCAGCGCCATCTCCCTCACCCATCCCCCGGCCAAAATCCCAAAGGGAACTGGTTCCTGCCACGGAACTTGCTCGCTCTGCGCAAACACCCAACGCTGTGCTTCTGCGGAGCCACCCCTCCGGCAGCGGGTCTGACTCCCTCCGGTCGCCACAGGGCCCCTCCTGAAGTGGATCACCTAAGGAGAAGCGAGCTAAGCCTGCCCCTCCTGCCCCCGAGCACCTTGCCTACCCACCCCAGCTAATAGCCAGATCCCCAACACCACAAGCCTGGCAGTGTGCAAGTAGCCCACTTGCACGACGCGACGGGCCACGCCACCCCACAGTGAATCCCGCCCCTAGGAGAGGGGAAGAGAAGGCACACACCAGTCTGACTATGGCCCCAGCGATGGGCTGGGGGCAGACATCAGGTCAGGACTGTGGCCCCGCCCACCAACTCCAGTTATACACCACAGCACAGGGGAAGTGCCCTGCAGGTCCTCACCACTCCAGGGACTATCCAAAATGACCAAATGGAAGAATTCCCCTCAAAAGAATATCCAGGAAACAACAACAGCTAATGACTGATCAAAAAGGATTTAAATGATATAACAGAAAGTGAATTTAGAATAATAGTCATAAAATTAATCGCTGGGCTTGAAAACAATATAGAGGACAGCAGAGAATCTATTGCTATAGAGATCAAGGGACTAAGGAACAGTCACGGGGAGCTGAAAACCGCTTTAAACGAGATGCAAAATAAAATGGAAACGTCCACGGCTCAGATTGAAGAGGCAGAGGAGAGAATAGGTGAACTAGAAGATAAAATTATGGAAAAAGAGGAAGCTGAGAAAAAGAGAGATAAAAAAATCCAGCAGTACGAGGGGAAAGTTAGAGAACTAAGTGATACACTAAAAAGAAATATACGCATAATTGGTATCCCAGAGGAGGAAGAGAGAGGGAAAGGTGCTGAAGGGGTACTTGAAGAAATAATAGCTGAGAACTTCCCTGAACTGGGGAAGGAAAAAGGCATTGAAATCCAAGAAGCACAGAGAACTCCCTTCAGACGTAACTTGAATCGATCTTCTGCACGACATATCATAGTGAAACTGGCAAAATACAAGGATAAAGAGAAAATTCTGAAAGCAGCAAGGGATAAATGTGCCCTAACATATAAAGGGAGACCTATAAGACTCGTGACTGATCTCTCTTCTGAAACTTGGCAGGCCAGAAAGGCATGGCAGGAGATCTTCAATGTGATGAACAGAAAAAATATGCAGCCGAAAATCCTTTATCCAGCAAGTCTGTCATTTAGAATAGAAGGAGAGATAAAGGTCTTCCCAAACAAACAAAAACTGAAGGAATTCGTCACCACTAAACCAGCCCTACAAGAGATCCTAAGGGGAATCCTGTGAGACAAAGTACCAGAGACATCGCTACAAGCATAAAACATACAGACATCACAATGACTCTAAACCCGTATCTTTCTATAATAACACTGAATGTAACTGGACTAAATGCGCCAACCAAAAGACATAGGGTATCAGAATGGATAAAAAAAACAAGACCCATCTATTTGCTGTCTACAAGAGACTCATTTTAGACCTGAGGACACCTTTAGATTGAGAGTGAGGGGATGGAGAACTATTTATCATGCTCCTGGAAGCCAAAAGAAAGCTGGAGTAGCCATACTTATATCAGAAAAACTAGACTTTAAATTAAAGGCTGTAACAAGAGATGAAGAAGGGCATTATATAATAATTACAGGGTCTATCCATCAGGAAGAGCTAATAGTTATAAATGTCTATGCGCCGAATACGGCAGCTTCCAAATATATAAAACAATTACTCACAACCATAAGCAACCTTATTGATAAGAATGTGGTCATTGCAGGGGACTTTAACACTCCACTTACAGAAATGGATAGATCATCTAGACACATGGTCAATAAAAAAACAAGGGCCTGGATGATACATTGGATCAGATGGACTTGACAGATATATTTAGAACTCTGCATCCCAAAGCAACAGAATATACTTTCTTCTCAAGTGCACATGGAACATTCTCCAAGATAGATCATATACTGGGTCACAAAACAGCCCTTCATAAGTATACAAGAATTGAAATTATACCATGCATACTTTCAGACCACAATGCTATGAAGCTTGAAATCAACCACAGGAAAAAGTCTGGAAAACCTCCAAAAGCATGGAGGTTAAAGAACACCCTACTAACGAATGAGTGGGTCAACCAGGCAATTAGAGAAGAAATTAAAAAAATATATGGAAACAAATGAAAATGAAAATACAACAATCCAAATGCTTTGGGATGCAGCAAAGGCAGTCCTGAGAGGAAAATACATTGCAATCCAGGCCTATCTCAAGAAACAAGAAAAATCCCAAATACAAAATCTAACAGCACACCTAAAGGACATAGAAGCAGAACAGCAAAGGCAGCCTAAACCCAGCAGAAGAAGAGAAATAATAAAGATCAGAGCAGAAATAAACAATATAGAATCTAAAAAAACTGTAGAGCAGATCAACGAAACCAAGAGTTGGTTTTTTGAAAAAATAAACAAAATTGACAAACCTCTAGCCAGGCTTCTCAAAAAGAAAAGGGAGATGACCCAAATAGATAAAATCATGAATGAAAATGGAATTACAACCAATCCCTCAGAGATACAAACAATTATCAGGGAATACTATGAAACATTATATGCCAACAAATTGGACAACCTGAAAGAAATGGACAAATTCCTAAACCCCTACACACTTCCAAAACTCAATCAGGAGGAAATAGAAAGCTTGAACAGACCCATAACCAGCAAAGAAATTGAATCAGTCATCAAAAATCTCCCAACAAATAAGAGTCCAGGACCAGATGGCTTCCCAGGGGAGTTCTACCAGACGTTTAAAGCAGAGATAATACCTATCCTTCTCAAGCTATTCCAAGAAATAGAAAGAGAAGGAAAACTTCCAGACTCATTCTATGAAGCCAGTATTACTTTGATTCCCAAACCAGAGACCCAGTAAAAAAAGAGAACTACAGGCCAATATCCCTGATGAATATGGATGCAAAAATTCTCACTAAGATACTAGCAAATCGAATTCAACAGCATATAAAAAGAATTATTCACCATGATCAAGTGGGATTCATTCCTGGGATGCAGGGCTGGTTCAACATTCGCAAATCAATCAACGTGATACATCACATTAATAAAAGAAAAGATAAGAACCATATGATCCTGTCAATCGATGCAGAAAAGGCCTTTGACAAAATTCAGCAACGTTTCTTAATAAAAACGCTTGAGAAAGTCGGGATAGAAGGAACATACTTAAAGATCATAAAAGCCATTTATGAAAAGCCCACAGCTAACATCATCCTCAATGGGGAAAAACTGAGAGCTTTTTCCCTGAGATCAGGAACACGACAGGGATGCCCACTCTCACTGCTGTTGTTTAACACAGTGTTGGAAGTTCTAGCATTAGCAGTCAGACAACAAAAGGAAATCAAAGGCATCAACATTGGCAAAGATGAAGTCAAGCTTTCACTTTTTGCAGATGACATGATACTATACATAGAAAGTCCGATAGACTCCACCAAAAGGCTGCTAGAACTGATATATGAATTCAGCAAAGTTTCAGGATACAAAATCAATGTACAGAAATCAGTTGCATTCTTATACACTAACAATGAAGCAACAGAAAGACAAATAAAGAAACTGATCCCATTCACAATTGCACCAAGAAGCATAAAATACCTAGGAATAAATCTAACCAAAGATGTAAAAGATCTGTATGCTGAAAACTATAGAAAGCTTATGAAGGTAATTGAAGAAGATATAAAGAAATGGAAAGACATTCCCTGCTCATGGATTGGAAGAATAAATATTGTCAAAATGTCAATACTACCCAAAGCTATCTACACATTCAATGCAATCCCAATCAAAATTGCACCAGCATTCTTCTCGAAGCTAGAACAAGCAATTCCAAAATTCATATGGAACCACAAAAGGTCCTGGATAGCCAAAGTAATTTTGAAGAAGAAGACCAAAGCAGGAGGCATCACAATCCCAGACTTTAGCCTCTACTACAAAGCTGTAATCATCAAGACAGCATGGTATTGGCACAAAAACAGACACATAGACCAATGGAATAGAATAGAAACCCCAGAACTAGACCCACAAACGTATGGGCAACTAATCTTTGACAAAGCAGGAAAGAACATCCAATGGAAAAAAGACAGTCTCTTTAACAAATGGTGCTGGGAGAACTGGACAGCAACATGCAGAAGGTTGAAACTAGACCACTTTCTCACACCATTCACAAAAATAAACTCAAAATGGATAAAGGACCTGAATGTGAGACAGGACACCATCAAAACCCTAGAGGAGAAAGCAGGAAAAGACCTCTCTGACCTCAGCCGTAGCAATCTCTTACTCGACACATCCTCAAAGGCAAGGGAATTAAAAGCAAAAATGAATTACTGGGACCTGATGAAAATAAAAAGCTTCTGCACAGCAAAGGAAACAACCAACAAAACTAAAAGGCAACCAACGGAATGGGAAAAGATATTTGCAAATGACATATCAGACAAAGGGCTAGTATCCAAAATCTATAAAGAGCTCACCAAATTCCACACCCGAAAAACAACCCAGTGAGGAAATGGGCAGAAAACATGAATAGACACTTCTCTAAAGAAGACATCCGGATGGCCAACAGGCACATGAAAAGATGCTCAACGTCGCTCCTCATCAGGGAAATACAAATCAAAACCACACTCAGATATCATCTCACGCCAGTCAGAGTGGCCAAAATGAACAAATCAGGAGACTATAGATGCTGGAGAGGATGTGGAGAAATGGGAACCCTCTTGCACTGTTGGTGGGAATGCAAATTGGTGCAGCCACTCTGGAAAACAGTGAGGAGGTTCCTCAGAAAATTAAAAATAGACCTACCCTATGACCCAGCAATAGCACTGCTAGGAATTTACCCATGGGATACGAGAGTACTGATGCATAGGGGCACGTGTACCCCAATGTTTATAACAGCACTCTCAACAATAGCCAAATTATGGAAAGAGCCTAAATGTCCATCAACTGATGAATGGATAAAGAAATTGTGGTTTATATACACAATGGAGTACTACAGGGCAATGAGAAAGAACAAAATATGGCCCTTTGTAGCAACGTGGATGGAACTGGAAAGTGTGATGCTAAGTGAAATAAGCCATACAGAGAAAGACAGATACCATATGTTTTCACTCTTATGTGGATCCTGAGAAACTTAACAGAAACCCATGGGGGAGGGGAAGGAAAAAAAAAAAAAGAAGTTAAAGTGGGAGAGAGCCAAAGCATAAGAGACTCTTAAAAACTGAGAACAAACTGAGGGGTGATGGGGGGGTGGGTGATGGGTATTGAGGAGGGCACCTTTTGGGATGAGCACTGAGTGTTGTATGGAAACCATTTTGACAATAAATTTCATATATTGAAAAAAAAATGAAATCTTTTATTTGGTTTCATGCTTCTTCATCTCCTATCATTTTCCTACTTCTCTGCATAGGGAAGTTAAATGAAAATATATGACATTTCAGTACCACTAGCCTTCTAAAGAAGGTTGATGTGTGGGGAAAAAAAGAAAATTTCAATTAAAACTCTACCTTTTTTTTTTTTTGTCTTTTAATGCTATTTAGTAGTAAATTAGGTTCAGAAATATTTCTACACTCCTAGAAAATAGGTAATATACACTTACCTTTCTCAACACAGGGATTATTAGACAATTGCTTTTATAAGCTATCTCTTTAGCTTTTTTTTTAAATAAATTTTTAAAGTTTATTTATTTTTGAGAGAGAGACAGAGAAAGTTAGAGGGAGAGGGGCAGAGAGAGAGGGAGAGAGAATCTAAAGCAGGCTCTACACTGTCAGCATGGAGCCTGACGTGGGTCTTGAACCCACAAACCATGAGATTATGACCTGGGCTGAAACAAAGAATTGAACACTTAACCCACTGAGCCACCCAGGCACCCCTGATCTCTTTAGCTTTTAAGTAGTTCTTTGACCATTCTGAGCACCATGAAAATCCACGTGATTGTAATGATTTTTATAAGCATCTATTAAGAATGGTATATTTGTATATATTTTTCAGGACACTATTATGTTCTGTAAAATATGTAAATATTTTGTATATTGGTAAATAGGTAAACAGTTATTATATGCTACAGTCTTATTGTAGTATTTTATGGTTTAAGAGCAGAGTGGACAGGGATGCCTGGGTAGCTTTGCTGGTTAAGTATCTGACTTCAGCTCAGGTCATGATCTTGCGATTTGAGGGTTCTGTCCTGACAACTCAGAGCCTGGAGCCTGTTTCACATTCTATGTCTCTCTCCCTCTCTGCCCCTTCTCCACTTGCACTCTGTCTTTCTCTCAAAAATAAATAAACATTTAAAACAATTTAAGAGCAGAATGGATAGATTAAGACTCTGGGTACTTCATTTTTGAATAATTTGACAATATTGTAGACAAATATTGAAAACTATAGCACTTTTCTGGAACTTTGTTCTAAGAAAATTTGTAATTTTACTATTTAGCTCTATCTTATTTATTAGACCATCACATGGTTGAATGTCTGTTGATATAGTAAGAAAAACAAAAAAAGTCCTTAACACTAATAAACCTATGCTCAGGTCAAGCAGAATTATAAGGATATTATAATCTCTATGTGCCCCCAAATAAACTAGTGCTATGGTTGGTATTGTTAGCTTAGTGGCTAGAGTATATCTAAACTGGTAACTAGGTATTTCTGGAGTGTTTGACATTGAAAGAAACATTTTAATAGCAACGTTATGTGCAGTACTTTACAACTTACTGGCAATTTCCTCAACATCTTATGAGGTGTTAGTAATTTCCTTAACATTTTATGATGTGAGGGGCACCTGGGTGGCTCAGTTGGTTAAGCGTCTGACTTTGGCTCAGGTCATGATCTCACAGTTTGTGGGTTTGAGCCCCGCACCTGGCTCTGTGCTGACAGCTCGGAGCCTGGAGCCTGCTTCGGATTCTGTCTCCCTCTCAATCTGTTCCTTCCCCGCTCATGCTCTCTCTCTCCTTCAAAAACAAATAAAAAATATTAAAGAAAATAAAAAAATTATGATGTGAACAGGAAGAATTATTATTATGTAAATTTAGTATCTAGGGCATTAAGAATTTAGATACTTTTCCAAGTCTATGCAAGTAATCAGGATTTTCAGGATTAGAAAATAGCCTTTGGATTTTCCAGGCATATTAATTCTCTTAATCCTGATCTCTGATGAGACAGATGGGTAAAAAGCTCTGTGTAAGAGATCTTTACTCACCCGTGCTATTTCTGTGGGTATCTCTGTTTTGGTTAATTTGAAACCAAGGTTACTCGCAACTCCTTAATTTGGACACAATTGATATAAGAAGTCAGTTTACTATTCCTTAAAAAAATGCAATGGCATTGGGCTAGTCATGGGAATTAAAGTATGTTAGAAATATCTCCTTTGCAGTCAAGAAACCCCATTGCTCACATTAATCGCTTTCCCAAACATTCATAACTATGTTTTAAAGAGAAGAGAATTATTCAAAGAAGTTGAGTATAAATTATGTATATATATGTATATATAAACACATATATATTTGAGAGAGACAGAGAGACAAGCTATTTATATGGCAGTAAAGAATTGTGGTCTGAGGTAAAAGAGTTTGTTTTTAATGGGAGGAGTCTGGAAGGAAAATGAGCAACAGGGACATTGGATTTGAAATGTCTTTCCTAGTGATTCATTTGTTATGAAAGACTATTTCTGACTCGCAGATGAAATGTTACCATCTTATGAATTTTATTGGGAGAAGATGTTATGCTTTATGATATTTCATACATGCAAACTATGGGTCTCTTCTAAGTAATTTTCACATGTAATAAAAAGTCTGCAGTAGGCATTTGCTGGCATTGATTCAGCTCCTCGATGATTCCATCAAAGATCTAGGATTTTTTTTATCTCTTAGCTCCATTGTTTTTATTTTGTAGTCTTTTGTCCTTAGGTTTTCTGCCTTATGGTTACAAGATGGTTTCTGAGGCTTCAGTCAACTAAGGATACCTTATTCAAATCAGGAAGCTAAAGGAAAGGACCATGTCTCAGTGTCTGTTCCGTTTTTAACTGTTACACAAAAATGTCAGAAGCCTCCTGGCAGACTTTTCTCTACATCTCATGGCCAGGACTAGATCATGTAACTATCCCTAGCTGCTAGTGAGGCTGGGAAATCAAGAAACAAAACTTTCATGATTGACTGAGTCTAATCATAATGTATCACTTGTGTCTGGGCACATTTCTACTGTAAGGCATTAAGTGTAGGGGTAAATACTGGCCAATAACTAACAGTGTGTGTCACATGCAGTCATACTTTTATCCTTTACTACTATGACTTAAGTAGTACTCTTCTATATAATACAGCAGCAGTCTGTGTATTCATGAAGAAAAAATTACCCTGTACTCTAAAATTCTTTACAAGTGACAAAATGCCTCTCTGAAGCAACTTTATGGAAAAGTTTCTTTTCCATTAATGGAGGAAAAGCTAACTAATTTGTCAAAGATTTGATTACAGATCCAGAATAGAAAGAAAATAAAACCTGCTCCTCAAAATATATAAACATAAATTATCATAAAGCTTCCATGAAAGCAAAAGATACTCCTAAATTTAAGCTGTACAGTAATTGCACAGGAAATATTGGTGCTTTCGCTTGCTTGCTTCTAGAATCTTTGACAGTGAGCAGATACCAAGATTTGGGTCATATGTCTGTGTTACATCATTTAATCATCAGGATACTGAAGTAAATTGTTGGAAATAAATTTAACAGATATATAGTAAACATACACTTTGTTTCAGGAACTCTGGTAGCCTAATCAAGATAAAATGGATGTAAATTAAATTCTTCCTTCAGTGTCACAATAAAATGACATGAATTTCTCAGTAATACAGGGTAGGGAGTATTCAAAGTCTAAACAGGAAGTTGGGAGTTTTTTGTCACCAAGACCACCAACTTTGATATCAGTCCAAGAGGCTTGATATCAAAGTATGAGGCTACAAGTATAGGGTTAGCTTGTCAGTTTTAAACAAAATAAATAAAATTAATAAGCATCACACCAAAAACATTGTTTTTCCAGTTTGAGAACATGGAATATTAGGTGATAGTATTTTCCTATCTTCAAGCCAATTGTTATGGCATTCTGAAGCCATAGTTTAAGTTACATAGGCAAAAGAAATAATGCTGTTACATTTAAGAGATATGTTCATATACAAGTTATATTCAATGTTCATTCTAGAGGCATTTCATCAAAGAATAGTAAAGTGTCCTGGTGCATAGACATTTATTTTGAAAATATGATGATCTGAGCCCCATGCTAAAGCACATGCCTTAATGCCTCTAATTAATGACTCTAATCTCCATTTTAAAGATGTGGACTCTGAGTCTCAGGGATCAGTAATTTGCCCAACTACTCACAGGTTATATAGTCATGATGATAGTTCTGGCAACCCTAAGGGGTGGGGGATAAACTTTCTAATTCATTTCATACAAGTAATATAATAATGGTCAATCCTGGCTCACAATGAATCACCTATCTTTAGAAAAATATTACAGCCTTGCCCCCATCATATAGCAATTAATCAAAATTTCCTGGGGCAACTGGGTGGCTAAGTTGGTTAAACATTGGACTTTGCCTCGGGTCATAATCTTGTGGTTTGTGAGTTCGAGTCCCACATTGGGCTGTGTGCTGACAGCTCAGAGCCTGCAGCCTGCTTCAGATTCTGTGTCTCCTTCTCTCTCTGTCCCTACCCCGCTCACACACTGTCTCTCTGTCTCTCAAAAATAAATAGACATTAAAAAAAGAAGAAAAAAACCAGATGTCTAGTATTGGAGCCCAGGCATCAGTAGTGTTTAAAAGCAAAAAGCTCCTCAGGTGATTTTGTTGTGCGCCTAAACCTGAGAATTTCCAATTATACTGTAGGACAGAGGATAGGATTAATTAAATGGTTGAATCAGAGTGATCCATAGCCAGCTGGTGCTCAAATATTCAGTTCATGTGGCATTTCCTGTGCATGTGAATAGAGACAAGTTCCTTGTGTCTTATTTGAAATATTGTTGTCATGAAGCACTACCTTTTCTAGCCATTCTTCTTTATCCTATTTTCAAATGACTCACTTTGAATCCTATACTTATTTCATGTTGCAACATTGTCCTTCGCGTGGTTGTCCCAATCAATGCCCCATTTTTCTCTGTGGTCTTGGGCACAACTTAGAACCTTAGAATAATGTAAGACATTTAAACATTGAAAATATGATTTCTGGTAATGCTTCAGGAAGTATTTTAAAGTTAATTTTCATTTTTGAAATAGATCAAAAACTGGTTATTGGCAAAGAGAGAGGAAAAATAGGTGGAAGGGACTTGGGCTAACCCTGGGGTCTGTGTGATTAATTTTGATTTAAATACTGGAAATGACAATTGAGTCACTCATGGCTTTTCTAACTCTGGATTTTTTTCCCTGGAATATCTATTTTAACTCTGTCTGGATAAAGACTTGTAAGAGAGTTAAACTCACTCTATTTATTTATTTATTTATTTATTTATTTATTTATTTATGTTTATTTTAAAGGGAGAGCACAAATGGGAGAAAGAGGCAGAGGGATGGAGGGAGGGAGAGAGGAAGAGAGGTAGTGGGGAAAGAAAATCTTAAGCAGGGTTCAATCTCAGCACAGAGCCCAAGGCAGGCTCGATATCAGGTCTATGAGATTATTACCTGAGCTAAAATCAAGAGTTGGCTGCTTAACAAACTGAGCCATCTGGGCACCCCTCAACTCATTCCTTTAAAAAAAAGTTGTTTTTAATGTTTATTTTTGAAGAGACACAGAGACAGAGTGTGAGCAAGGGAGGGGCAGAGAGAGAGAGAGAGAGAGAGAGAGAGAGGAACAGAACTTGAAATAGGCTCCAGGCTTTGAGCTGTCAGCACAGAGCCTCATAAGGGGCTTTAACTCACAAAGCTTTGAGATCATGACCTGAGCTGAAATTGGACACTTAACCGACTAAGCCACCCAGGTGCCCCTCAACTCGTTCTTTTTAAAGGAACTGAGAATCTAGTGTGTTTTCTCTTCTCTCTCTCTCTCTCTCTCTCTCTCTCTCTCTCTCTCTCTATGTCTCTCTCTTTGTTACACACACACACACACACACACACACACACACATATATATACACACACACCTTCTTCTTAGATAAAATGGGGAGAAAGGGCAGAGATTAATTATGTTAGATATAGTCTGACTTAGCACAAATTATCCAAATTTTATGATCATTTCAAGGCTACCCAAAATTTAGGTAGACCACTTTTCATGGTCTCCAATTAATCACCCCAGTCCTCACTAATTTGAGATTTTGTGTGTGCGTATGTATTTAAAAAAAAAATTGCACATCACAGTCCTCTCCCCTCCCTAGAGCATTGCTGCTTTGCTAAAATGACTTATTTGAATACCACACTTACTATTTACCAGGGATAGGACTTTGGACAGACTTCTTACTTCCTCTGAGACTGAGTTCATTCATCTGTAAAATGAAGGTAATGTTATCTATAGCTTACTATGACTGTAGAAATTAAAATGAGTTAATTTATATAAAGCACCTAGTACAAAGTCTGGGGTATGGTATTTCCTCAATAAATGTAATTTATCTTCTCTTCATTCCCCTTCCCTCTATCAAAATATATTCTCAGGAAGAACCTGATACCACTCATTTATATATAAGTGAGAATTTGTCATTTTTTCATATCCTAGAGTATTCTATAAAAGTAGACTTCTGGGGTGCCTAGGTGGCTCACTTGGTTGAGCATCCTACTCTTGGTTGGCTCAGGTCGTGATCTCATGGTTTGTGACTTCGAGCCCTGCATTGGATCCGTACTGATGGTGAGGAGCCTTCTTGGGATTCTCTCACTCTCACTATCTCTCCCTCTCTCCCTCCTCTCAAAATAAATAATCTTAAAAAAAGTAGATTTCTAATAATAGTGATAATAATAGTTATAATGCCTATTGTGTACTTTGCTATGAGAATTTTTGGTTAAATGGATTATTCTCTTTTTAGAAATTTAATATCAGCAAGTAGGGAAAAGTTTGTATGTGTGGTTGGTTGGAGAAGTCATACGATGCAGGCAGCTTTCCTCTGCATACAAGGGAGATGTACCCCCAGTACCATTCAGTGATGTGTTTGTGCACACAATAGTTAATGACCATCACAGGATGACCCATCATAAGTTCTGTTCCAGCTAACTCAGGGTAAGATTAATCATGAAAGCAAGGATCTATAAGATACAGGATCTGGGGAAGAAATTAGGCTGGAATTCAATGAAAATTGTTACAAAGAAGTAATGATAATCAGAAAATCGGAAAATATGATCTTCAGCCATTTGGTGCCCTGGTATATATACAACACAGGATGGAAGATACGAGAAAATGTGTGCAAAGGAGACTTAAACTGTCATTGCAGTATTTTTCAAAGACATTTCTGCTGGGGTACTTGTCAGAAGTGCCCTAAGTCTATTTTTCTGGAGACAAGAAACCCTTTGTTCAAGGACCTGTAGAGAGAAGACAGACAAGGCTTTAGATTCTGCACTCTCATCCTCTTGAGGGCATACCTTATTTACAAAAGGAGATTTAGATTACACGATCGTACAAAACTTGGCACAGAGAAACCAAAAACAAATATTTATTCTACAAGGATGGGTTAACAGTGTTAAGGTAGTGAGACTTACCTTGCACAACCTTAAAGAAGTTTATTGAGTTGTTAATTGAATGATGTTATCTATGATTAACAAATGTTAAGAAATTGCTGTCAGATTTCTGGTAAATATTTAACAACACTTGTGAATCAGACAACAGAAATGGAATAAATTCCTCCCCCCTTGTCTTCCCCACCCTCTACATCCCCCACCCCAGTCCAAAGCCACTTTTTTCTTTTGGCTAGAAGTCAGTATTAAGATGTTATTCAAAATAAGATTTTTGCCCCATGGAATTGGCTTGTAACTGTGCATTCTCCAATTTTCTGGGTCAACACTATGGGGAAAGTAACACAGCCTCAAAGGATTTTCAGATAAGGTTGCTCCATTTTATTGATTCCCATAAAGAAATATAACATCCAGTTTTTACTGAGAATGCCCTAAATAATGCTTGGATTCTGATTTGGACTAAGGAAAACTGTGTGTGTGTGTGCGCGCGCACGTGTATTTTTCTGTGTATTTGTACTTTTAAAATATTTGCAACTTTATTGAGCTCCTGAACACCTAGACCAAGCTAACCTGAACCCATGACTGTGTTGTATTGAAACTTCTCTTGGATCACTTCTACCTGATTAGTTTCAGCTCTTTAATGGCCTGGAGGTGGTGATAGTTAACATCACAAGGGGCCAGAATATTGGCACATGACTTCAAACAAGAGATCAAAGCAAATTTCCAAAGAAGTTCCAAGTGTGTTCTGTCACTGCTGGCAAAGAGCATCACACACTCATGATTCATTACCTTACAAAAAAAAAAAAAAAAAAACAAAATAGAGGGGTGCCTGGGTGGCTCAGTTGGTTAAGTGTCCCACTTTGGCTCTGGTCATGATCTCGCGGTTTCTGAGTTTGAGCCCCGCCTCAGGCTCTGTGCTGACAACTTGCTCAGAGCCTGGAGCCTGCTCTGGATTCTGTCTCCCTTTCTCTCTGCCCCTCCCCTGCTCACACTCTGTCTCTGTCTCTCTCAAAAATAAATAAATATTAAAAAAATAGAGATTTAGTACTTGTCTAGTCATTAATTTGTTACCCACCTATATTGATAGAACATATTAATTTGTTAATGAACAGCTCTCTACTTTGCTCTTTGTTTTATAGATGGTCCTAGTATATAGATGCCAAATAGGTTGTTTTGTCCATGTGCACAATTCTTAGGGAGAATTTTGGTCTGTCTAAACATTGCCTAGGAATTGTTTATCATGGCTGACTTAATACTCCCAAAGCATGTATACTATTAATTTCTGCTTAAGAATCTCCAACAAAGCAAACATTTACACAAAGAGGGTGATTCCCTTCTAGCTGCAGGGATGGACCAAGACAGCGGTACCCAAACAGATTATGACTGTGTCTAGGTCCCCAAAACTTTAATCACATTTAATGACTGTACAAGTTGTACCAGGAGGAAGGAAGATGTGATGTCCCCCTGTGGCTATACAATACATCTTGCTTTTTATTTCCATGGCTACAGTAGAGGGGCTGTATCATGGCTTTCCCCCAACTCCATTTACCAGCTATTAGCAGAAACCCATATTTGGTGTATTTAAAAACACTGAGAATAGAGCAAGGCAAAGGAGGAGGAAGGATGTTTGGACAAAAAAAAAGTTTCCCACAGGAATTAACAGGGATTTATTCAAGAGAGGAAGTCTTTCTCATTTGCTTCTTGCTCATGGAAATCTTTTTACCTGCCTTGCCAACTTCTTGATACTGATATCTGGGAGGTATTAAGCAATCCAGAAAATGTATTCATCAACTCAGTTCATCTTAATCATGAAAGGACAGAGAAATCAAAGTTACTTTCCTCCTCTCTTGAAGGTGCAGGATTTGTAAGGCCTAATGGTCTGCTCCCTACCAAAAGCAAACACATTCATCAAATGTGATATACTGATTGATAAATCACACGCTAGGGCCAAACATATTCTGAGAAATCAAGACTCCCTCTTGACACTATAACTTCGCTCTAAATTTGAACCAGATAAACATCCTTTATATGTTTAAATTCCACCTTTGGAAAGTAAATTGAAATATATAGGCAATAAGTGAACTCTTCATCTCTCAAAGAAATCATTGGGTTTAAGGCAAGAAGCCTTGGGCTTTTGGGACTCCTCTCTGAAATCAATGCCCTTTTTCAGGGCTTCTGACCCAGTGAGTTTGAATTTGAGGGTAGAATATGTTCTTATTCAATGCCCTTTTTCAGGGCTTCTGACCCAGTGAGTTTGAATTTGAGGGTAGAATATGTTCTTATGGCTCTCGTTGTTTCAAGGAAACAAGAGAAAGGCATGGAGTCTGCCTTGCAGAGGCAGCTCCTGGTCCAGTGTGAGAAGCATCCTTGTTGCTTGGAATTGAACCTCAGTTCTAACACCTCAGAGACCACCACACTTAAACTGTTGGCACCAAACCATAACAGCCCGGATGAATATAATACACATGACCTGCAGTCATGTTATTTTGGTAACTATGAATCAGCAATGATAGAAATAATCTTTTTTAAAACTATGTGAGATCTGAAGAAAGAGCTGACTAACAACTGACTCATGTGACTAATGGAAGGCTTCAAAGAAGTCACCTAATCAAGACAACATATTGTTTGGCTTTCTATAGGAAAAACAAAACATCTGGTACTTTTCAATTAATAATAAACTAAACTTAAAAGCAGAGTTTTATCTCTCTCTGAATCCTTTAACTTATGAGGATATAATATTAATCTCATTTCATTGTGGGAATTTAGGATTTTAGCTATCTTTATAGGTCACTTTTGATATCTATTTTTAGAAAAAATGTTTATTTGTTTATTGAAAGAGAGAGAGAGAGAGAGAGAAAGGAAAGAAAGAAAGAAAGAAAGAAAGAAAGAAAGAAAGAAAGAAAAGAGAGAAAGAGAATCCCAAGCAGACTCCGGCTGTTGGCACAGAGCCCTGTGTGGGGCTGAATCTCACGACTGTGAGATCATGACCTGATCCAAAATAGAGTCAGATGCTTAACCGACTGAGCCACCCAGGCGCTCTGCTTTTGATATCTTTATAGAAGTTTTCTAAATAGAGATATTTCCAACTCTTATAAATGTCAAAGCCACACTCAGCTGTCTCCTATGTCCTCAGAGATGCTTGTCCCTTGCTTACCACCTCGTTTTTCCTACAGTGTCTGGCTGACCTTTCTATGCCGAAGGCCATGAAAACCAGACCTTAGTTAAGAGCCGTTAGAGTATGTGAGTAGTTACCATGTGACAGCAGACCATGCTTGCCAGAGGTGAGAAGCAAGAATTTATGGATTGTGGCAATATATTTGATGAAGCTGATTAAATTTGAAAATCAATTAATATTGTATCTATTGAATCATTCAGTTTTTTTAGCATAAGCATCCCGTTTGCCAAACACAGTTCTATACTATCTCTTAGTGCCCTTGACCCCCTACACTATGATATACCCTGAGTTGTTCCTTTATCACCTATGTTGACAAGAGCCTAGTCTAATGAAAGTAGGAAGGATTCAAGGCAAGAGTTCCAAGTTCATATTTGAGCACCAGTCCTGACTTGTGTGACCTTTTGCTACTCATATTACCTGAATCTCAGATTCCTGATTTATAACATAAGAATAAAAATATCTCCTATTTAAAATAGTTGGGAAATTCAGTGACCTTTTTTGGTGTTCTCATTTTATACACAAGGGAAGAAAGGGAAATGAGAGCAGTAAAAAGGAAATAAATAAATGGGTGTAAGTTTAGAAAATACTGTTTATAATGGAAAATGAAAGACTGATTGTGACAAGTGCAGCTTATATCAAGGTGGGATGGGTTACCTAGGAATCAAGGTGGGATGGGTTACCTAGGAAAAGACTCTGAAGGCATGCTGCTAAATGAGCTAATTGTATCCCAGAACTGGGGGCCGGAGTTCCCTGCCTGTGTGTGTGGTTTGATTGATAAAAAATGGGCCATCCAGATGCCAGAACCATCTGTCATGGTACAGAGCTCATCCTTTGTGTATAAGGAAGGTTAGGCTTGTACTCTTGGTGAGAGGACAGGTAGTTGGTATAGAACATTGCCCTGTGCTGAGTTGAGAGTTTGATATTTAGGGTCTGTGTTATCTCAGCCATAGTTGGGAAGCACGCTGTAAAATACCCTTGCATGGCCTTTCCTTTCTGCCAAGGCTGCCCAAGTTTATGCAAAACTGAAAAACAGAAGGCTCTAGACAGACAGTTTCTTGGAAGGGAAAGAGATCACTTGTTAAATGTTTTTTTTTAATTTTTCCAATTTTTATTTCTCTTCATGTGACATAATACGTCTTAATTTGTTTTGAAAAGTGGACATATTCTACTTAGCTGTCAGAGTTAGCACTGATCTGCAGGAGTCCAGCCAAGGGTGAACAATAGCAGTGTGTCAAGTCAGAGCTGTTGGCTAAAGCAAAGTGAGAATGGGCATTTCTGAGATCCACAGGGGTGGGAAGGCACAGAGTATCTGAGGTCAGAGAGTCAGCAAGTGCCTGCTTCATAAATGGGGTTTAATAATGATCCCAGCACAGTATCTTTTTATGTTCTGCTTTATTATAGCCCTTAGGGATGGGTACTGAGGCACAGCCTACAGCCAGAAAGTTGAATACCTACAGGTGCAATTTATCCCTGACCAACAAAACACTAAAATTGCTTCAATTGGCAGACCAGAGGGAATTGAGACTATGAGGAAGGAGATAGTCTGAATGAAGAGAAAGAATTCTTAGTGTGTAATCCATGCAGAGGAAATTGAAAATTGATTATGTTCAGATGGTTCATGAAATGTTGATTAATCCCAATAGTGACAGTAGCCAGTGGCAAGAATGATGTCCTTCAGCACATGCATCATGCTAAGAACTAGTTCCCATGCACTGTGCTAAAAACAAGTTGAACTGGTTTCAACTGGAGGGGTGGGCTTAGAATAGTAGGTTATCTGGAAGAATACCAGGGAAGGGAGAGCACCCAGGTAAAGATATAGTTAGGTGAATAGACCAGTGGATGGGGAATAAGGAAGGTCTCTTCTTATTGTTTCTAATTTTAGTGAAATAGGAAACCTTTGGAATATAAGACAGCAACCGGACAAGAAGCTTATAGGGAAAGTGGTGTCCTCAAAGCAATCCAGATTTCAGATATAGCAAAAAGGTTAAGGGAACATTTACATAAGAGGTTGAGGATACATGGACGTTTTGCCGATGAGACAGACTGGGGAGTACCCGAGAACAGAGAAGAGCAAGGAAGAGGAGTGTGGGCTGCAAAAGTGGGTCAATTTAGGGGAAGAACAAAGCCATATGGAGATGACGATCTGGATGATGAGGGCTGACCTGGGGTTTCATTTTATTTTATTTGTAATTTTTTAAAGTTTATTTATTTTGAGAGAGACAGAGACACCGTAAGGAAGAGGGGAAGAGAGAGAGGGAGAGAGAGAACCCAAGCAGGCTCTGCAGTGCCAGCATGGAGCCTGACCTGGGGCTTGAACTCATGAAACCATGAAATCATGACCTGAGCTAAAACCGAGTCAGGTGCTTAACCGACTGAGCTACCCAGGCACATCTGTTTTTGAAAATTTTGAAAAATTGAGTATAGTTGGCCTACAATGTTACATTAGTTTCAGGTGTACAATATGACTGATTCAACATCTCTAAATCTTATGCTCTGCCCACCACAAGTGTTCCTACCATCTGTCACCATACAACACTATTACAATACCATTGACTATATTCCCTATGCTGTGGCCTTTATTCTCATGGCTGATTCATTCCATAAGTGGATGACTATATCTCTTGCTTCTCTTCACACATTTTGCCTATCTCTTACCCCTCTCCTTTCTTGCAACCATCATTTTGTTCTCTGTATTTATACAACCTGGGTATTTTAGAAGAATAAAAATAGAAGAATAAAAATATTCTTATGAACATCTTTTTGGGGGAGGAATCCAAAGGTTGTAAAATTTAGCTTTATCATCATCATCATCAGACTGGTTTAGCACTTACCAATTTGGATACATCTATATCAGATTTGTTCTGTTAGTTCTATCATCTGGAATATATTTATTACTATTGATTTGCTAGGTATGAAATAATCTCAGAGGCCTTTTAGTTCATACCTCTGTGTGTGCATGCCTGTGTTGGGTCAGTTTTATGGAGTTATACATAAGATAACAACTGAGATTAACCTTTTATCATACATATTTTACAAGTTTTGAAAAATATATGTACTGCCAAATCAAGATCTAGAAAACTATTTTATTTTGTTTTATCATTTTTAAAATTTAAATACAAGTTAGTTAATATATAATATAATAATAACATTATAATGATTTCAGGACTAGAATTTAGTGATTCATCACTTATATATGACTCTCAGTGCTCATCCCAGCAAGCATCTTCTTTTTTTTTTTTCAACGTTTATTTTATTTTTGGGACAGAGAGAGACAGAGCATGAACGGGGGAGGGACAGAGAGAGAGGGAGACACAGAATCGGAAACAGGCTCCAGGCTCCGAGCCATCAGCCCAGAGCCCGACGCGGGGCTCGAACTCACGGACCGTGAGATCGTGACCTGGCTGAAGTCGGACGCTTAACCGACTGCGCCACCCAGGTGCCCCAGCAAGCATCTTCTTTAATGCCCCTTGCCCATTTAGTCCATCCCCCCCACCCAACACCCCACCAGCAACCCTGTTTGTTCTCTGTATTTAAGAGTGTTTTAAGGTTTGTCCCCCTCTCTGATTTTATATTATTTTTGCTTCCATTCCCTTATGTTCATCTGTTTTGTATCTTAAATGCCAATATGAGGGAAATCATATTATATTTGTCTTTCTCTGGCTGACTTATTTCAATTAGTGTAATACACTCTAGTTCCATCCATGTTGTTACAAGTGGCAAGATTTCATTCTTTTTGATCACCAAGTAATATTCCCTTGTATATATGTACCGCATCTTCTTTATCCATTCATCAGTCGATGGACATTTGCACTCTTTCCATACTTTGGCTATTGTTAATAGTGCTGCTATAAATATTGGGATGCATATGCCCCTTCAAATTAGCATTTTTGGATCCTTTGAGTAAATACCGAGTAGTGCAATTGCTGGATTGTAGGGTAGTTCTGTTTTTAAATTTGAGGAACCTCCATTATGTTTTCCAGAGTGGCTGCACCAGTTTGCATTCCCATCAGCAGTGCTGCAGAAGGGTTCCTCTTTCTCCACATCCTCACTAACATCTGTTTTCTAAATTGTTAATTTTAGCCACTCTGACAGGTGTGAGGTGGTATCTCATTGTGGTTCTGATTTGTATTTCCCTGATGATGAGTGATGTTGAGCATTTTTTCATGTGTCTGTTAGCCATCTGTATGTCTTTTTTTGAAGGGTGTCCATTGATGTCTTTTGCCCATTTCTTCATTGGATTATTTGTTTTTGGGATGTTGAGTTTGATAAGTTCTTTATATACATTTTGAATACTAACCCTTTATCTGATATGTCATTTGCAAATAACTTTTCCCATTCTGTTGGTTGCCTTTTAGTTTTGCTGATTGTTTCCTTTGCCATGCAGAAGCTTTTTATCTTGATGAGGTCCTAATAGTTCATTTTTGCTTTTGTTTCCCTTGCCTCTGGAGACATGTCAAGGAAGAAGTTGCTGCAGCCAAGGTCAAAGAGGTTGTTGCCTGTTTTTTTTCCTCTAGGATTTTGAGATTTTCCTGTCTTACATTTAGGTCTTTTATCCATTTTGAGTTTATTTTTGTGTATGGTGTAAGAAAGTGGCCCAGGTTCATTCTTCTGCATGTCACTGTCCAGTTTTCCCAATGTCATTAGCTAAAGTGACTGTCTTTTTACCATTAATATTCTTTCCTGCTTTGTCAAAGATGAATTGGCCATACATTTATGGGTCCATTTCTGGATTCTTTATTCTGTTCCATTGATCTGTGCATCTGTTCACGTGCCAGTACAACACTGTCTTCACGATTATAGGTTTGTAAAGCTTCTTGAAGTCCAGAATTATGATGGCTCCAGCTTTGGTTTTCTTTTCGACATTACTTTGGATATTCTGGGTCTTTTATGGTTCCATAGAAATTTTATGATTGTTTTTTCTAGCTCTGTGAAGAATGTTGGTGTTATTTTGATAGGGATTGCATTGAATTTGTAGATTGCTTTGGGTACTATCAACATTTTAACAATGTTTGTTCTTACAATCCATGAGGATGGAATATTTTCCCATTGTTTTGTGTCTTCTTTAATTTCTTTAATAAGCTTTCTATAGTTTTCAGTGTATATATTTTTTACCTCTTTGGTTATGTCTATTCCTAGGTATTATATGTTTTTTAGTGCAATTAAAAATGGGATCGATTCTTTGATTTCTCTTTCTGCTGCTCATTATTGGTATATAGAAATGCAACTGATTTCTGTACATTGATTTTACATCCTGAGACTTTGCTGAATCCATGTGTCAGTTCTAGAACTTTTTAGATGGACTCTTTTGGGTATTCCACATAAAGTATCATGTCTTCTGTAAAGAATGAAAGTTTGACTTGCTGGTTTGGATGCATTTTATTTTTTTGTGTTGTCCAATTGCTGAGGCTAGGACTTCCAACACTATGTTGAATAACAGTGGTGAGAGTGGACATCCTTGTTGTGTTCCTGACATTAGGGGGAAAGTTCTAAGTTTTTCTCTATCAAGGATGATATTAGCTGTGGGTCTTTTGCATATGGCCTTTATGATCTTGAGGTATAATCCTTCTATCCCTGCTTTCTTGGAGGTTTTTGTCAAGAAAGCATGCTGCATTTTGTCAAATGCTTTTTTCAGCATCTACTGAGAGGATCATGTCGTTCTAATCCTTTCTTTTAATTAATGTGATGTATCACACTGATTGATTTGAGGATATTAAACCAGCTCTGCATCCCAGAAATCAATCCCACTTAATTGTGCTGAATAATTCCTTTAATGTATTGTTGGATCTGGTTTGCTAGTATTTTGTTGAGAATTTTTGCATACATGTTCATCAAATAAATTAGTCTGTAGTTCTCATTTTTAGTGGGGTTTGTCTGGTTTTGGAATAAAGTTAATGCTGGCCTCATAGAATAAGTTTGGAAGTTTTTCTTCCATTTCTATCTTTTGAAACAGGTTCAAAAGAAAAGGTGTTAACCCTTCTTTAAATGTTTGGTGGAATTCCCTGGGAAGTCGTCCTGCCCTGGATGCTTGTTTGTTAGAAGATTTTTAATTTCTGATTCAATTTCTTTACTGGTTATGGATTTGTTCAAATTGTCTATTTCTTTGTGTTTCAGTTTTGGTAGTTTATATGTTTCTAGGAATTTGTACATTTCTTCCAGATTGCCCAATTTGTTGGCATATAATTGCTCATAATATTCTCTTATTATTGTTTGTATTTCTGTGGTGTTGTGATCTTTCCTTTCATTCATGATTTTATTTATTTGGGTCTTTTCCTTTTTCTTTTTGATCAAACTTGCTAAGGGTTTATCAATTCTGTTAATTCTTTCAAAGAACCAACTCCTGGTTTCATTGGTCTGTTCTACTGCTTGTTTGTTTTTTATTTGAATATCATTGATTTCTGTCTAATTTTTATTATTTCCCTTCTGCTGGCTTTGGGCTTTATTTGCTGTTCTTTTTCCAGCTCTTTTAGGTGTATGGTTAGGTTGTGTATTTGAAACCTTTTTTCCTTCTTTTGGAATGCCTGGATTGCTGTCTACCTCCCTTTTATGACTACCTTTGCTGTATCCCAGAGGTTTTGGGCTGTTGTGTTTTCATTTTCATTGGCTTCTATGTGCTTTTTAATTTCCTCTTTAATTTCTTGGTTAACCCATTCATTCTTTAGTAGGATGTTCTTTAATCTCCAAGTATTCATGGTTTTTCCGAATTTTTTATTGTGGTTGATTTCGAGTTTCATAGCGTTGTGGCCTGAAAATATGCCAAGTATGATCTTGATCTTGTTGTACTGGTTGAGGGCTGATTTGTGATCCAATATGTGATCTATTCTGGAGAAAGTCCCTTGTGCACTTGAGAAGAATGTATATTCTGCTGCTTTAGGATGAAATCTTCTGAATATATTTAGTAAGTTTATCTGGTTCAGTGTGTCATTCAAAGCCATTGTTTCCTTGTTGATTTTCTGATTAGATGATCTGTCCATTGTTGTAAGTGGGGTGTTGAATTACCCTAGTATTATGGTATTATTATCAATGAGTTTTTTTATGTTTTTGATTAATTGATTTATATATTTGAGTGTTTCACATTGGGGACATATATATTTACAATTATTAACTGTTCTTAGTGGATAGACCCCTTTTTTATGATATAATGTCCTTCTTCATCTCTTTTACAGCTTTATTTTAATTTTTTAAAAATGTTTATTTATTTTTGAGATAGAGAGAGAGAGAGAGTATGAGTGGGAGAGGGGCAGAGAGAGGGAGAGAGAGAGAGAGAGGGAGACACAGAATCTGAAAGAGGCTCCAGGCTCTGAGCTGTCAGCACAGAGCCTGATGCGGGGCTCAAACTCACAAACCCTGAGATCATGACCTGAGCCAAAGTTGGATGCTTAACCGACTGAGCCACCCAGGCACCCCCTACAACCTTTATTTTAAAATCTAGTTTGTTTGATATAAGTATGGCTACTCCAGCTTTCTTTTGACAATCATTAGCATGATAGGTTGTTATCCATTTACTCACTTTCAATTTTCAGGTATCTTTAGATCTAAAATGAGTCTCTTGTAAACAGCATATAGATGGGTCTTATTTTCTTATCCATTCTGATAACCTTTGTCTTTTAATTGGAGCATTTAGTCCATTGATATTTACAGTGCGTACTGAAAGACATGAATTTAGTGTCATTGTGTTTCCTATAGAGTTGTTGTTTCTGGTGATGTTTTCTAGTCCTTTCTAGTCTTCATTGCTTTGGTCTTTTTTGTTTTGTTTTGTCTTTTCTCCACTCAAAGGGTACCCGTGAAAATATCTTGCAGAGCTGGGTTAGTGGTCACAAACTCCATTAGTTTCTTTGTCTGAGAAACTCTTTATCTCTCCTTCTATCTTGAATGACAGATTTGTTGGATAAAGAATTCATGGCTGCATATTTTTCTGATTTAGTATGTTGAATATATCCTGCTACACCTTTCTGGCCTGCCAAGTTTCTATGGATAGGTGTGCTTTGAACCTGATGTGTCTTCCCTTATTAGTTAAGGACTTTTCTCTTGCTGCTTTCAAAATTCTTTCCTTATCTATGTATTTTTGTGAAACTGACTATGGTATGCCTTAGTGATGGTTGCTTTTTGTTGAATCTAATGGGAGTTCTCTGTGCTTTTTGGATTTTGATATGTGTGTCCTTCTCCAGATTAGGAAAGGTTTCTGCTATAATTTGCTCACATAAACCTTCTACCCCTTTTTCTCTCTCTTCATTTTCTGGGACTCCTATTATTGGGATGTTATTCCTTTATTTATTTATTTTTTTAATGTTTATTTTTGAGAGAGCGAGAGTGTCCACGAGGGGTAGGGGCAGAGAGAGGGAGACACAGAATCTGAAACAGGCTCCAGCCTCTGAACTGTCAGCCCAGAGCCTGATGTAGGCCTTGAACACATGACCTGTGAGATCATGACCTGAGCTGAAGTTGAATGCTTAACTGATCAAGCCATGCAGGTGCCTCTTGATGTTATTCCTTTTTAATAAGTCATTGAGTTCTCTAATTGTTGTATTGTGAACTTTTGCCTTTGTTTACCTCATTTTTTCTGCTTCATTTTTTCTTCACAATTTTATCTTCTATACCAGTGGTTTTCTGTTGTTTCGTCCATCCTTGCCATTGTGGCATCCATTTGAGATTGCACCCCAGTGTAGCATTTTCAGTTTCATCCTGACTAGATTTTACATTTTTTATCTCCACAGAAAGGATTCTATGCTTTTTTTCAACCCCAGCTAGTATTCTTACTATTGTGGTTCTAAATTCTAGTTCACACATCTTGCTTATATCTGCGTTGATTAAGCCTCTGGCTGTCATTTCTTCCTGTTCTTTCTTTTGGGGTGAATTCCTTTATTTTGTCATTTTGAAGGAAGAAAATAATTAATAAAATTAAAAAAAAACAAAAAAAATCAAGTAAAGGAAGTTAGATGCTAGATGTGTTTTTATCTGCTTGTTGAAAGAAGCTTTATAGAATAGAGAATAGATAAAAAAGGAAAAGAAAAGGAAAAAAGAAGGTAAGAAAACATTTAAAAATTAAAAACATTATATAATAAAGTAGAATAAATTAAATAGAATAAAAATTTTAAAAATAAGGTAAAAAAGAAAATAAAAATAAAATTTTCTGTTTCTGTGTTCAAGAAAGAGGAAGAAAAGAAAGAACAAAGAAAACAATTTAAACAAAAACAGAAGCAAAGAAAGCAAATAAATGAATGAGTAAAAAAAAAACATGAAAGCAAAATGAAGTTACATTCACTTTCCCCTAGAACTGAAACTAGGAGGCACTCTATAGTGTGCTGTAAACTAAGCAGGTGGAGTGACTTGTGCTTGTCTTTGAGGGGATGTGCTTGGAGGGCACAGTTGGTGGAGCCTAGTGTAAGGGCTCCATTACCCACTAGGTGGCGCTGCTTAGCTTACTGGGGTGGATGTGCCTAGTCTCTGGCACAGGAACTTCGAGTTCTTACCAACCCACTATCAAGCACCTCTCCTTTGTCTCAGGCCTCTGTCTACTCCCTGCCTCTACCCTGTCCATGTCCAAGCTCTCTGCCCACCAGGTGGCACCTCCCTCTAGAATTTTATCTCAGATGGGGTTGTGTTTCAAAACCCTAAACTTCAGAGTCCCTTGGGGTGTGGGCCCCCACTAACTCTCTTGGGGAGGGTCTTGCTGAGCAATAGTTGGGTTCTGGCTTGCCCCAGAAAATGTTTGTGCAATTGTACATTGGCAGAAGTTCAGAGATTATGGAAAATCACAACATACAGCCAGCACCAGGTTTCACCACACTGATGTCTTTGTCCCAGGACCAACAAATGTGGCTGCTCTTAGGGTCTGCTGTAACCTTTGCCCATAGGGATGCTGTGTGGCCTCTACCAAATACACTCCAAGCAGGGGAATTGCTTTTCCTCATGTGGTACACAGACCCCTCAGAACACACTGGTTGCTCCTGGAAATTCACCTTACTTCCTCACCAGAGCACCACCCAGCACTGAGCTCTGTAACAGTAGACTCTGTGCTCCACTGTTTATAGAATCCTGGTGGTATTGAAACCCTCTCCTTTCTTCCCATCAATGGATTTGGAGAACAGATTTCTTGTTCAGTCCCTCGTGAGTGTTCTCTCTCTCTCTCTCTCTCTCTCTCTCTCTCTCTCTCTCATCCCGGCTACTTTTGGTGGTGGGGGGGAGGGCTTTTTGTGTGATCCCAATGCACTACACTCTCCCCCTTTCTCTATCTCTGTCCTCTCTCCTATAAAAACAGCTCCATATCCTCCATGTCTTTCTCTACCACAGTTGGCACTGTGTACCTTCCAAGTTCTGTGGCTCAAGTTATGCAGATTGTTGTGCTAATTCTCAGATCAATTTCCTAGGTGTTAAAAATTGTTTGGTGCTGATCTAGCTGCATTTTAGGGACAAGACAAGCTCAGGATCTCCATGCTGCTTCACCATCTTAACTCCTCCCCTCTAATATCTAGAACAGTTCTAATAGCTCCCAAAATTCACTCACCCTTATGGTCAACACCTTATTCCTGCCCTCAGCACCTGGTAACCACTGATCTATTTTAGTCCCTCTAGTTTTACCTTTTCCAGAATGACAACTAAATGGAATCATAAAGTATGTGGGCTTTGGGTCTAGTGTCTGTCACTGAAATATAATGTAGTAGAAATTCATTCTTGTGTGTATTAGTAGTTTGTTCCTTTTCCTTTTTGTGTGTTATTCCATTATATGGATTTAACATAGTTTGTGAATTTACCAGGTGAACAACATTTGCGGAATTGTCTTTGTTTTTGGTGATTACGAACAAAGCTACTATAAATATTTACATAGAATTTTTTTGGGATAACATGAGCTTTTAATTTTCTTGGGTAAAAAGTAAAAAAAAAAATATTGTTGAATCAGGTGGTAAATGTATGTTTAACTGATAAGAAACTGCAAAACTATTTACCAAAGTGGCTGTATCATTTTGCATTCCTACCAGCAGTGCATGAGGGCTTCATTGCTTCTCATTCTTGCCAGTGTTGGTATTGTCAGTTTTGTGGCATTTTGTTTTTGTTTTATAGTCAGTCAAGTAGGTGTGTAGTGTTACCATGTTTGAATTTGCACCTTTCTAATGACTAGTGATGTTGAGCATATTTTCATGTACTTCTTTGCCATTTATTTGTATATCTTCTTTGTTCAAATGTTTTGCCTGTTATTTTGAAAAGTTTATATTTGATAAACTTCATTTTATCAATTTCTTTTTTAATTGTTTGGCTTTTGGTTTGGTATCTGACAAATCATTGCCTATCCCAAGTCACAAATATTTTTCCTGTTTTCTTCTAGGTATTTTATTGTTTACAGTTTTCCACTGAGTTCTGTAATCCATTTTAAGTTAATTTTTGTGTATAGAGCAATATAAGGCTCAAGGATTACTATTTTTTATATATTGATATCCAATTTTTCCAGCACCATCTGTTGAAAAGTCAAATCTTTCTCATTTGAAATCATTTTACACCTTTGGGAAAAAATTAGTTGACCATATTTGTGTAGTTAAGATTGTGGACCCTGTATTTTGTTCCTTTGGTACAATTAATACCACACTTCTGTGATTAGCATTGTTTTATAGAAAGTCATGGAATCGGGCACTGTGAGTACTCCAACAGTATTGGGTCTTCCGATACATGAATACGGTATATATTCCCATTTATTTAGGTCTTCTTTTATTTCCTTCATCAGATCTTGTAATTTTTAACATACAAGCATTGATTGTCTTTTGTTGGATTTATACCTAGTAATCTCATGCTTTTTGGTCCTATAATAAATATACTTTAGAAAAAAATTTACTATTATTATAATAATTTAATTTCCCATCGTTTATTATCAATATATCAAAATGAAATTGAATTTATATATTTTCTTGGATCTGTAACATTCTACAAGAGTTTTTGTAGAATCTTTTAGGGTTTTCTTTGTAGTCTGAAAATAATAGCTTTTTTTCTCTCTGTTCCAATTCTTAATGCTATTTATTTGTTTATTTTTCATTTTTTCACTAACTACAACTTTCAGTAGAGTGTTAAATAGAAGTGATGCCAGTAGTTACCCTTGGCTTTTTCATGATCTTAGCAGGAAAATATTCAGTTTTTCTACATTAAGTATCATTTAGCTGTACTCTTTTCATAGATGTAATTTGACAGACTGAGGAAGTTCTCTTTTATTCCTGTCTGAGAATTTTCATGATTAATGGGTGATTACTTCTATCAAATTATTTTTCTGCATCTATTGAGATAATCATATGGTTTTCATTTTAAATCTGTTCACATGATGCATCAGACTGATAGATTTTCTAATGTTGAACCAGCTGTTTATTCCAAGAATCACCTGACTTGGTGGTGATATACTATTATAGTTTGTGTATAATGCTGGATTTTATTTGCTAAGATTTTGCTGAAGATTTTTACGTCCATATTGATGAAATATATTGGTTTGTAGTTTTCTATTCATTTCAATTTCATCTGGTTTTGGTATCACGATAATGCTGGCCTCATAACATGAGTTAGAAAGTGTGCCCTTCTTCTCTAGTGTTCGTGAGATTTTGTGTATAATTCACATTATTTCTTCCTTAAGTATTTGGTAAAAGTTTCCAGTCAGTCCATCTGGTCCTAGAGTTTTTCTTGTTGGAAATTTTCAACTGCAAATTTAATTTCTGTAAGACATATAAATTATTTAGATTACCTATTCTTGAGTAAATGTTGGCAGTTAGTCTCTCAAGGAATTTGTCCATTCCTTTTTAGTTGTTAAGTTACTGATATTTATATCTCCTCCCTATCACTTTATCCCTCTCTTTTTTTCTTTTTGTTAATCTGCTTTGAGGTTTATTAATTTTATTCATCTTTTTTAAAAACCCAGTTTTTGATCTCAGTGATTCTTTCCATTATTTTCCTTTTAATATTTAATTGATTTTTCTCTTCTCATTTTTATAATTTTCTTCTACCTGCTTTGGATTTAATTTGTACTATTTCCAGTTTCTTAGGGTAAAAGCTTAAATAACTGATTTGAGCCCTTTTTTTTCTTTTTCTAATAGAGACATTTAATGCTGTAAATTTCTCTTAAGATGTTCTCTGGCTCATGAATTATTTATAATATTTATGTCTGTTTAATTTCCAAACGTGGGAAGTTTCAATCTTTTTGTTACTGACTTCTAAATTAATTATTTTAGTATCATAGAACATACTTTGTATGATTTTAATTATTACCAATTGGTTGAGATTTGTTTCATGAACCTGAATATGGTCTATTTTGTTGAATGTCCCTTGTTAACTTGAAAAGAATGGGTACTGTGTTGTTGGATGGTTTGTTTTAGAAATACTAATTACTTCAAGTTGGTTGCTAGTTTTGTTCAGGCCCCATATTCTCTTTGATTTTCTTGCTATTCATTTTATCAATTATAGAGACAGAGGGATATTTAAATATCCAGCTCTAATTGTGCATTTGTCCATTTCTGCTCTCTGGTCTATCAGTTTTTGCATTTGTGTTGAATCTGTGTTGTTAGGCACATACACATTTAGGGTTGTAATGTTACTCTTCAACCCTAAAAATATTCCTTGTTCTGAAATCCATTTTGTCTGACATATACATAGTTACTACATCTTTCTTTTGGTTAGGGTTTTGTTGGTATGTCTTTCCTATACTTTGCTTTTAACCTATTTGAGTCTTTATATTTAGCCTGGTTTTATTAGTCAGTGTATATTTACATCTTGCTCTTTTTTCTCTTCTAATCTGAGAACCTGATTTTTATTTAGTTTGTTTTGACCATTTTTCTTTAATATAATTATTGGTTATAATATAATTATGGTTTGATTAAAATATACCATCTTGCTTGTTGTTTTCTATTTCATTTTTTCTTTGTTCCCCTTAGTTTTCTGCATGTTTTTGGATTGACTATTTTTTAAATTCCCATTTTACATGTCTCCATTAGTATAATTTTTACTACTTTTTAAAAATGTTTTTATCTCATGCCATAGCATTGGCAATATGAATCGCTAATTAATTCTGGTCTGTATTCATGCAATATTATACCCCTTAATATGTTGGCTTGAGAAACGTACCAACAACAGTAGACTTTCACTTCCATTCTCCCAGCCTTTGATTTATTTTTGCCATATATTTTCCTTTCATATGTTCTATAAACGCGCAATAAATTTATACTGTTTTGCTTTAGACAGTCAATTTTCTTTTAGTGGAATTAAAAATAAGAAAAAGTCTTTTGTGTTTACTTTCATTTTAACCATTTGCAGATATCTTTAGTTCTTGGTGTAAATCTATGTTTCTGTCTTGTAGTCATTTTGCCTAAGGAAATGTTTACATTTTATAATGTGTTGTGTACTGGTAATTAATTTGTTCATGTTTTCTTCATCTGTGAAACTCTTTAATCTGGTTATATTTTTATTTATTTTCTCATACTTTCAGATGAGAAATCTGTTGTCAGTTTTGCCTTTGTTCTTCTATATTTAATATGACCTTTTCTTTCTTGTTATATGATTTTATTTTTGGTTTTTATTTTTATTTTTTAAAATGTTTATTTAAAAAAACATTTTGAGAGAGAGAGCAAGGGAGAAAGTGTGTGCTCAAGCAGCAGAGGGGCAGAGAGAGAGGGAGAGAGAGAATCCTACCCTGCTGTCAGTGAAGAGCGGGAGCTCGAAACCATGCACTGTAAGATCATGACCTGAGCCAAAACCAAGAGTCAGACCCTCAACCAACTGAGCCACACTGCTACCCCTTCTTTTTGGCTTTTAACACCTTTTATATATGTCTGTTTTCTTTTTAATTCTATTTATTCGGCTTAGAATTATCTGAGCTTCTGGGATCTACACATTGACCATCATCTCTTCAAATATTTATTCTCTCATGTCTTCTTCAACTGGTGTATGTTACAACATTTGATATCATCTTGTAGCCTTTGGATGTTCTCAATGGTTTTATTCTCTTTCTTTTTGTGTTTCAGTTTAGGTAATCATTGATGAACTATCTTCACATTTGTTGATTTTTTTCTTCAGCTGCAAGATGTCCATGTAAATGACAGTTGAGGTTTTTCTTCATATCTGTTTCTGTGAATTTGTTTCTAGCATTTCCATTTGACTCTTACAGTTTCAAATTTGTTCATGCATGTTGACCACCTTTCCTGATAGTCTTTAATATGTTTGTTACAGTGATTATTTTTTTTTAATGTTTATTTATTTCTGAGACAGAGGGAGACAGAGCATGAGTGGGGAAGGAGAAAAGAGAGAGGGAGACACAGAATCAGAAGCAGGCTCCAGGCTCTGAGCTGTCAGCACAGAGCCCGATGCAGGGCTCGAACTCACAAACTGTGAGATCATGACCTGAGCCGAAGTCGGTCGCTCAACCAACTGAACCACCCAGGCACCCCTGTTATAGTGATTTTAAATTCACTATATTATGGCCCAACATGTGGGTCATCTCTTGTTCTCTGAATTGCTTTTTCTCATATCAGTGAGTTGTTTTGTCCTTACTTTTTTGTATGTCTCATAATTTTTCATTGAATTGTGGGTATCATGTGTAGGACAGTAGAGAGTGAGGTAACTAGTATTTATGCTTGGAAGTAGGTTTATATGTCTTCTGCTAGGCTGTTATTGTGGGGTGGTAGGTCAATATACTCAAAAGTGGCCTGGGTTTGGGTTTGGTTGTTGCTATGGGTTCATTCACTGTATCCCTGCTGACAAATTCCTCTTGCATTAACTTGTGTTTAGGATGGGGTCCCATTTGCCAGTGGGTTGTTCTTAATGTTGTTGTTCCATTCTTAGCAATAGACCATCTCTTTGTATCTCTACTTCAGAGAGTGTTTCTCTTTATTCTTGCCACTCCCACAGTGGTAGATTGCTGTTGCTTTTTATTTGGTTCTTGCTACCCTTGGCAGGAAAGGTGTTCTTTGTTTTATTAGTGGAGAATCACAGAGCCATGGAGAAGAATAACTGAGATGGTATAAATTCATGATCTGAAATTTCTTGAATTTAAGGAATTTATTAAAAATTTTAACTGGGTGTTTCTAACCCACTTGTATGGCAGCCCTGACTTTCTTCTGTTCTCACCAGTAATCCCATGCTTATATTCTCTCTCTCCTTAAAGACATCATCTCTTCTTAGGCTTTAGACTGGCTGTATACCATATAAACTTTCTTCTCTAGGTTCAAGAAAAATCAAGATTTATAGTTTATCTAGCTTCTTCTAGTTGATAGTGCAGAAGTGACACTCTTTCCTCATTTCTACATCCCAGGATGAAGCCAAAGGTCTGTATAAGCTTTTAAATAAAAGATTTGTTAGCACTTTTCACTTGCATTCATACCAGAATGGTATGAATGAGTGTAGAAGTATTTTGATCTCAATTATTTTGGTATTTATTCTGATAAAGAAGAGTACAGATTATGAAGCTCTGAGCCCAGCCTGTACATTTTCACAAAGGAGACAACTGTACATTCTACAGAAGGTGATTACACATAAAAGAACCACATCCTTGGGCAGTGAGTTGTCTCCATAGCCAGTGGGGTAATCTGCCCCTATTTACTGCCAAATTATGGGCATAATGAGTCACAGGCGCATTTCTAAATATATCAACAGCTCTGCAAAGTGTTTCAGGGGCACATCCATCAATTATGGTCATGAGAAAGGTCATAATAGTACAGGCTTTCATCATAATTCAGCTCTCCCTACCCAGTTTGCCTTGGGTGTGTTGAAATACTGTGATTGTTCACTTAGAAGCAGTGTTCATTTTTGAGAAAGACTTACTGGAAATGAGTAAAATATCTGAGAGAGGCCATCCCATTTAAAGGCCTACTTTCTCATTCAAAAGCTTTTTGTGTAATAAAAGTTTCTCAAAAACTCTTCTGTGAGATTCATCAACCTCATTCCTTCTGAGCCACTGATTAGAATCCACAACTTCAACTGAAGAAAAGATTAGCTGTAGACTTGGATGCCAGTCATTTTCACTGAATTCCCTCTTATATATTCCTGTTAATAACAAAAGCATTGTTAATAACATTACTGTGCCCCTTCTTCCAAGTATGGTGGGTATTTCTGATAGTGTAACATTGGCATCGTTGGACAATCCATAAAGTCCTTTGACATTTTAATGTGACTATAAAATAGAATTGAACCTTATAGAAAGCTACCCAAAAAATTATGCTTGAATAAAAGAAAATTGTTCTAAATTCTGTTACTTTGAATAGTTTTCCATTCCTACCAAAAACAATTATCCTGGCAACTTCCCACAGCCTATATAAGTAAACTCAGGTAACAAATCAGGAAATCATAAAACATTTCAGAGTTAAATATTAAAAGATCTTCTAAAGTCAGTACTGTTAATCTAGCATTTTTTTGGTTTTATTTTCTTCTGGGTAAACTATAATGTAAAGCATTTCATACTTTGCTAACTTTTAGTCCAAAATCATATGGATTTGTCAAACCTTAGCAGAGTGAGTATTCATCAGAATGTTTAATTTCAATAACCTATTTCAATGTTTTACCCACATTATGGCATATCAGTTTCCTCCTAAAGATTGAAGGTCATATTTTTCATGGACTATTTAGATAAAGAATTCCAAAAAGAAGTTATACTTCTTTCTTGTCTGCTTACCATTTGCAACTCATCCATTTCCCTCTCCAATTAATTTAGAGGTTTTTTTTTTACAGTACTTCATCATTTATTAGTGTTCATTCTCAATGTATTTACACTAACAATGAGTAGTGAATTTCTTAAACTACTAAGTTTATGATCACTCACAACTCTATAAAGGTCTGGAACCACATCATAAGTCTTTGACACAAAATTAGAACATATTTATTTTGGAAGAAAAGCAACATCAGTGAAGACCAAACCATTTGGACATATTTTTGTTTGTACTAGAAGTAAATTAATCAAACCAGAAAAAATTGCCTAGCAACACTTAACATTAAAAAGATTCCATAATAAAAACTAAACCACATGGAGGATAAGATAGAAGACAGCCCAAGCCTCCTCTAGATAAGAGTAACAGTCTTTAAATGGAGCTGCCTTAATCTTAAAAAGAGAAGATAGGAGAGAAGTTAGCATTAGATATGAAGAAGAACTAAGTTAATATAAGCCAACATACATTGAGTGACTACTAGATTTCATATCCTGTATGAGAAGTGTTCTATATCTCATTTAATTCTCACAAAACTGATTATCTTTATTTACAGAAAAGCAGATCAATTTCAAGACCAGTCAACTCTTAAAGAACATCTGTCTACTTAGATTCTTGCTAGATCTTCATCACTTACAGATGAAACTAGGCAAATTAATTATCTTCCACTTGTAGTCAGAAAGTAGTATTTTTTTGGGGAATACATACATACAAAAGATTGAAGTAGAAAGAGTTACACAGAATGTTAACTAGAATGTCTAACTTTTCAAACTTTCTAATTGAGTTATTACTTTTGAAACAGACACATAGGTGATTGGTCATATTTGGGCAGACTCTCACGGAGGCAGCACTGATGGACAAAGCTGTACATAGCTGCTGTCACTTAGGGAGGGTGATTTTGATAGTGTGAACAAAGAAGTGATATTTAGTGCCAGATTGGAGAGTCTTGCCAAGAATAAACTTTATTTTATTTTTTTAAAGTTTACTTTTTTTAATGTTTACTTATTTTTGAGAGAGAGCACAAGCAGGGGCAGGCAGGAGAGAGAAGGAGACAGAAGTTCCAAAGTAAGCTCTCTGCTGTCACCAGAGAGCCTGATGAAGGGCTTGAACTCACAAACCATGAGGTCATCACCTGAGCTAAACTTGGACAGTTAACTGAGCCACCCAGGTGCCCCAACTAAGAATAAACTTTAAATTTTGTAACTAACAGAATTAAAGTTATTTTCTTTGTAATGAAAAACAAAAGCATATAGAGAGATCAATATCAAGTTGTAGCAGAGGACAGAAGATAGAAGCTAAAATTAAATGAAGGGATTTTTGTAGATGCTGCATTCTACTGGGGCATGGAATGGGGAATATGTGTGGCCTCACATTAAGGCATGCTTTAGTAGCAGAAACTCAGCAGTGTCAATACTTGGTGGCATAAATGACCTGGTTTCTGAGATATTTGTTTTATAGCACATTGATTTCTCTTCCATTTTTTGCGAGGCTATGGGGAAAGTAGGCATTATTGAAAAATGGGAATTTTGTGAGAATTGTGCACTCCTGGGTAATCTTAATATTTATCATTTTATTGTTAATGAATCCTTTGTCATTTTGCTTTTAGAATGATTTGGCAGGCTGTGTAGTCTTTTCTACATGGCAACATTCCTGAGAATGCTAATAGAATATACCAGAGAAGAAAGTAATAATCTGCCTAGGGTTTTGTGAATCTTTGACTATGATTGGCTTTCGACATGTGATCATCCATCTTGTGATTTGCATAGTTTTGGTATTTATATGGCTTTCTTTGGATAGTTATGCTTTTGGTTAGTGGGTGCGAATGTTTGTGTGTGTGTAGTTGTTTTTTCCCTGTGTGCCATAATCTAAGCCACTCAACACCTTACAGATTTTTACCTTGCTGTTCTCAAGGAATTATGAGGCTCAGAACAAATTAAATTTATTATTATTATTATTTTATCTTTCAGAGAGAGAGAGAGAGGACAGGTGAGCAGGGGAGAGAGGGAGAGGGAGAGGGAGAGAGAGAGAGAGAGAGAGAGAGAGGGTGGGAGGGAGAAAGAGAGAGAAAATATCTTTAAAAAATTTTGTTAAATGTTTATTTATTTTTGAGAGACAGAGAATGAGCAGGGGAGGGGCAGAGAGAGAGGGAGACAGATTCCGAAGCAGGCTCCAGGCTTTGGGCTGTCAGCACAGAGCCTGTCACGGGGCTGGAACTCACAAACCGTGAGATCATAACCTGAGCCGGAGTTGGACGCTTAACCGACTGAGCCACCCAGGCACCCCTAAAAAATAGCTTAAGCAGGCTCCATGCTCAGCGCATAGCCCGATGTGGGGCTGGATCTCAACACTGCAAGATCATGACCTGAACCAAAATCAGGAGTCTAATGCTTAACTTAGTGAGCCCCCCGGGCACCCCAGAGGCTCTGAACAAAGTAAGAAGGAGCAGACATTCTTATAAAATTACCACCTTCTTGGTATACTTGCTTCTTCTTTAACAACCCCATTGTCTCTCCTAACTGGTTACCCTATTTTCCATAGAATAAAACTATACTTTCCTTCAAACTCTTTGGCAATATACATGGAGCTGTCAAAAAGTTCATTTTATCCAGGCAAAGAAGCAAAGTCAGAATGAGTTAGGAGTGGGATCTTAGAAATTCTTAATGAGTTTAATTCTGCTCTTCAAACTTTGCAGGGGAAATATTTTGTCTCTCTTGGCAAAAGGGGAGAACATTCTCTCTGGTCATCTTCATATTGAATTCATCAAGAATGAACAGACTAATGAATTGGCTCCCCTGAGAAACACTTGGCCTAACTTCTAAGAGTATTATGAAAAATGTATTCTTTCTACTGAATCTCCTCAGCTTTGGTCTTTCTTCATCCTGCTTTGCACTTTCTCTTCCCTGAAAAACATACCCAAAGATATTTCCCTCATAGATAAAACGTTCCACCCTGGGTCAGTGGATGCAGGGACACAATTCTCCCCTTCTTCTATCACTCAGAGTTATCTACAAGTACCCTTGGCAAGCTTCCTAGATGCTTTGTCCAGAACTATCCTCAAGGAGTCTGTAATTCTCAAATTCATCCTAAGAATATTATAGAACAATTTTCAAGGTTATCAAAGTTTCTCTTCCAAGAGAAATCTAGTTGTTATGATAGTTTTGTAGTATGCTTTCTAAAAAATTACATAAAATCTAAAACATGCATATTATCCTCATGGGTAAAAAATATTTTTACTTTTATATGGATAAGGAAAAATAGTTTTCTGTAAGCAGAGATCCAGAGAAAGTTTGTCCTTAAAATGGAAAGACTGACAACATTGGAAAATGTTCAGTCACGTTTTCTAAGAATCCTGGGTTTTTTCTTTTACTCCTGCTTTATTCATTTGTTTGTTTTATTTTGTGATAATAACACTTAACATAGGATCTACCCTCTTCACAAAATTTTAAATATCCAATACAGTATTGATAACTATAGACGCTATGCTGTACAGAATGTCTCTAGAACTTATTCATTTTGTATAACTGAAACTTTATACCTTTGACTGATACTTCCCCATCTGTCCTTCCTTTGGCTCTGGAAACTACCATTTGACTCTCTGCTTCTATGAATTTGACTATTTTATATTTTGCATATAAATGGTATAATATAGTATTTGTCATTCTGTCTGGCTTATTTCATTTAGTATAATGTCACCAAGTTCATCCATGTTGACACAAATGGCAGGATTTTCTTCTTCTTAAAGGCTGGAGAAACATACACTGTATGTATATACCATATTTTGGTTTTGCATGTCTGTTGATGGACATTTAAGTTGCTTCCAAGTCTTGGCCACTGTAAATAATGCCTCAGTGAACATAGAGGTACAGATTTCTCTTCAAGATCCTGATTTCAATTCTTTTGGATATATACTCAGAAGTGGAGTTGCTGGGTTATATGGTTGTCCTATTTTTAATTTGGGGGGAGAATTTCCATACTATTTTCCACAGTGGATGCACCAATTTATATTTCCAACCCTTTTCTCTACATCCTGCTATTGAAGGTTACTCAGAGGAACTCATCATCACAGTTCAGTAGAAACTTGGATATTTTAAATACTGCCATGTGTAAAATACTTTGAAACTTTACATTTAGATAGAATTCTGCATGCAGTGGTTGATTTCTAGAGAACCAGTTTGAGAAGGACTTATATACAGTGGGACCAGCTGTATGTCAGTGTTTGGGCCAGGCAGGGTAGAATGGGAAAGTAGGTGATGTTTGGTCTTGTCCCTGGACTGCATCTTTGTGTACACATTTTCTTCTCTTTCTTAGCAGAACATTGTCCTTCCCAACAGTAATCTAAGAACTTCAACTATAAGTGCCACAGAGGGGGAAGCTGGGTGGCTCACTCAATTAAGGGACTGACTCTTGATTTGGGCTCAGGTCATGATCTCATGGTTCTTTAGATAGGGCCCTGCATCAGGCTCTGTGCTGACATTGCAGAGCCGGCTTGGAATTCATTCTCTCTCTCTCTCTCTCTCTCTCTCTCTCTCTCCCTCTCTCTCTGTCCCTACACCTCTCACGCATGTGCTCTCTCTCTCTCAAAAATAAAATCAATAAGCTTAACAAGAAAAGGAGTTCCAGAGAGATGATGAAAGATAGCATGCTCCTGTCAGCATAACTGTGGGTGCCAAGCATCTTCAAGTCGGAATCTGGACCTTTCTTATTCTTATTACCCACCTCTGGTAATAAGTGGCCTTATTACCCACTAAAGATTTCTCTGGAAGTGTGTTTGTGTGTTATGTGTCTGTGCACACATGTGCAGATTCAGAAAACTGAATCATGGGAAATGTGAGGAAATAGAATAGTGCCTGTGATCTTCACACCCAAATGTTTATTAAGTGACTGTGGCTTTATTTTTACAGTCTTCACACACAGACACTCAGGAGAGTAGATTTGTTAAGCACAGCACCACAGGCATATTGGTTTTCTGTTTTCTTATTGCAAATTGACTAGGGGCTAATTTCTACCTGGAACCCAGTCCAAACAACATAGAGCAGGTAGGTTGATGGCTTCGTTTGGTGAGGAGGACATAACCAACAGGTAAGACCTATTCTCCCTGTATCTAGACCTTTCTTAATCCCTGAAACTGAGGACACTTTTGGAAAATGTATCAATAATTACAATTGCATTCCTTAGTCACTGACAGTCTTCTTTTGCAGGCAGATAAACTGTCATATTGATAATAAAGACCTTTTTAATGGTGCCCATAACCACTACTCATTTTTTTTCTTATTCTAAAAAGAATAAAAGTTCAACTCAGAAAATTTAGATAACACTAAAGAATGAGGGGAGAGAGAGAGAGAGAGAGAGAATATCTCAGCACCCAGAAATAATTTTTATTAATACACTCGTGACTATCTTTCCAGTCTTTTTTAAAAAAGTCATTTTCTTCCTCTTTCTGTGGTTGTGTGTGTAAACAGAAATATTTGTCACAATGCTTTGTAGCCTCCTTCTTTCATCTTTTAGCTCATTGTGGACATTTTCCCAAGACCATAAATATTCTTTCATAACAGTGATTCCTAACCAGGCAGTTTTTACCCCCTGAGGATATTTGGTAACATCTGAAAACAATTTTTCCTTCTGGCATCTACTGGGTAGAAGCTAGGGATGCTGCTAAAACATACCACAGTGCATGGGACAATCCCCACAACAAAGAATTATGCAGTCCAAAATGTAAATAATGCTAAGATTTAGAAACCCTCCTTTATAATATTATTTAAAATAGCTACCTATTATTTTATCCTAAGATAGAATTATGCATTGCTCCATTGTTGGAAATTTAGACTCTTTTCCACATTCTTTTGCTATTATTTATAAACAATCTGTTGAATATTCTTGGTCACACATATTTGTGTATATTTCTGTTTAGATTGAACTAGAAAAAACTCTTAGACACGAAATTGGTGGATCAAAGGAAATGAACTTTTTGCTTCTTTAACAACCATTCTCAAATTTTTTGTAGAAAGGTGATTTCAATTATTATTCCCACCAGGATGATATCCCTATCTTTAGGCCTCTTTTGTTACTAAAGTCCACTGTCTTAGAATGTGTCCTAGTTTATTTGAAGGGACTTTCTAGCTTTTGCTCCATTCTTGCAAGATCCATTCAAGCAGGACAGGGAAAGTTAAGTAGCATTTCCAAGGCCCTGATTCTACTCTGACCACACATGGGGACTTCTGGGGAACAAAGAAGGTATACCTAGAGGTTTGTGACAATCTCATTAATTTCTGATCCACCTTTTGAGTTAGAAGATTGACTGTCTAGACCTTGCTATGGTCAGTGGGCAGGAAGAAAAATTGTTTGACCAGAATTTATATATAGGCATTTATCAGACCCAAATCTAAATCATCAGATTAAAATGGAAAGACATGTATCAAGTGCTTGGCATAGAGCTCCTGAAACATAAGTGCTCAGTAAATTTTGTCTACTATTCCTTTTAAGGCTTAGAACAGTAAAGTTCTCTAATTTACCAAAATGTTCTCTGTTGGGTCCTACAGCAAGTCCATACCAGACCTCATTATTCCCTTGGTCAATATTGATTATTTCCATGGTCATTGATTATCCTTTTAGGAATGACACCTCTCTTAATCAACATCTTCCTTGCCAACCCCAGACTCAAAACACTGATATGTGCATCTGAGCTTGAAAAACGTTGACCATAAAACAAAATATCTAGCTTTTAAAAACACATTCTGCTATGACAACACATCATATATTTACAAAAAGACCAAGTGAATATAGGTATGTTTTTCTACTACCAAACTAGTCATTTTAAATTTATTTCTTCAAATTATTAGTTTTCATTATAATCTAATTATATTTCTTCATGTTTGTCTAGGAGGAACATATCTAGGAACCAGGCATAGGTTTATCATATCAATATTGACTGAAAATTCATTTTGGTATTAAACTTTTTAACATGGAGTATTAATAGTACTTTCCAAAGTGTCTCTTAACCTGTACTCACATGTCTGTAAAATGCCTTTTTACTTGCCTAGAGGGCAATATGCTTCCAATTTCCACTAAATTCAAAATCCCATCAGAGAATGATGCTTGTCTTTTCATCTTTATACCCGGTGCTCAACACTGTGCCTCAAGTATCGTGGGTGCTCAGTATGTTTATTGAAAGAAACTGAATATTGATACATCCCAGCGTCTCTAATATCACACATTATACAAATTTAAATAAATTGGAGAAAAATAGTTCTTTACTTTTCCTTAGCTCATTGAATTAATCTTTCTATTTCCCTCCTTCCTCCCCCATCCTCCCTCCCTCCCTTCCTTTCTGGCTTCTCTCCTTCCTTCCTTCCTTCCTTCCTTCCTCTTTCTTTCTTTCTTTCTTTCTTTCTTTCTTTCTTTCTTTTTCTTTCTTTCTTTCTTTCTTTCTTTCTTTCTTTCTTTCTTTCTTTCTTAAAAAAAATCATTGTTATATTTCTGGGGTTAGGCAGTCAGTGAAATGTAGTAAAAATTCAGAATAACTGATTCTTTGTTGTTTACATTTAACCAGTTGTGTTTATACTCGACCTCCAGAATCCTTTTAAAGTTACTGTTAAATATTGTTAAATATTTATTTAAATACTGTTAAATTAAATACCATATTCATTGGCTACAATTTAGATACCTGTTAAGTATGTATGTATATATATATATGTATATATATATATATATATATATATATATATATATGTATATGTATATGTATATGTATATGTATAGATATTTCCTTAAAGGATGAAGAAGCACTGACCACACACAGACCAAATTTTTTCAGTGTTCTGCTGTGGATTCTTGCCATTGTATTCAGAATATGAAGCCAGCCAATTCCAAATAATTCAAACTATTATCAGAAATATTTCATTGCCTAATCATGCACAGTAAACAAGGTTTACTTTGCACTGCAGAGATTGTTGGTAAGGTGTTGATGTTCCCTTGAAACAGCTTTTCTAAGGATATTAGAACCCCACATAATTCTCTATCCATTGCCTAAATGCAATGTAGAAACCCTGGTTGGTGCAAGGTAAGCACTGTGCAATTGTTAACCGCTGTGGGATGACAGCAGGCATACTTGTCTTATTGTTGGTTTTATGAAAGGAATGCATTCACAGTTTACCATCAAGCACTTTATTGGACATAGCTTCCTTCTGTAGATACAATTGATCAGGTTCCTTTCTATTCCAATATGCTTAAAATTTTTCAAAATCATGGATGCCACTAAATTTCTTCTAATACTTTTTGTGCACCTGTTGGAATGATTAAATGATTTCTCTCCTGCAATCTGTTAATGTATTCAATCATTGCTTTTCTTAAATTTTGCTAACCTTCCATTTCAATCCAAACTGGTGATGTTATATAGACTTTTATATGTATTGCTGGATTTGGTTTGCTAATATTTTAGTTAGGTGTATTTATGTTCAAGGGTGAATTTGGTGTCCAATTACCCTTCCTCTTAGAGAATTTTTCTTGTTTTGGTCTCACAGTTTTACCAATTTCAGAGACTAGTTGGATAGTATTCTTTGTTTTTCTTTTTTTCTGGATTAATGCTTGTTGGATTTATATATATGGACTTTAAAATGATTGGAGACCTTGCCTGTCACATCATCTACTCTTGGTGTTTTCCTTGTGGGATGACTGTAAACTACTGATCACTTAATTTTAATTTTACTGCTTTAATATTTTTAATATTTCTTCTTGAATTTATTTTGTTGAATTATTTTTAAAAAATTATTCATTTTAGCTAAGTTTTGAAATTTAGTGATATAAGTTGTTCAGAAATCCTCTTAATAACCTTTTAATTTCTGTCATTATGCCCCCCTTTTCATTTCTAATATTTGTGAATTTCCCTGTCTTGTCTTAATGTCTTAATAAATATTCTCAGTGTTTTTCTATTTGTTAGTAATTTATTCTAAAAAGTTTCTAGACATTTGATTATCTGTATTGTATCTGTTTTCTATTTAATTTTTACTCATTTCTGTTCTCATTAGTTTCTTTTTACTACTTTTCTTGTCTTTTGTCTGTTATGTCATATTGTTGCTTAGTTTATTAATTTTTAATTTTATATTATAAAATTTCTCAAGGCAATCAATATTTAAGTAATGCTTTACCTATGCTCTACAAGATTTGATGTGTGATACTATTGTATTTTATTATCTTTTAATTCTAAATATTTCCAATTTCCATCATGATTATTTTTTTATTTATTGGAAGTATGTTTTTAATTTCGAGATATATGATGGCTTTCTAATTATTTCTGAATTAATGCGTTAAACTCAGGTAATGTGGTCTGCATGATATAAATCCTTTGAATTTTGGGGGGGCTTGCTTTCTAGCAACTTTTATAAATTTATCTTTATAGATAAAACATTTGTTAGGTGTAATGGATTTTATGTGTCCATTGGATTAAAATAAGTAAATATGCTGTTCAGATCTGTAGCTTGATATTTTTTGTCTGCTTAATCTAACAATTACTGAGACATTACAGAAATCTCCCACTAATGCATAACTAATGATCTTGTAGTTATTTTGTAGTTTTGTAAATTCTTTATATATTTTGATCTTTGTTATTAGTTGCATAAAAGTTTACAAGTTTTGCATCTACCTAGTGATTTAAATTTTTTATTATTATATCATCACTTGATGTATTTCTTGTAATGTTTTATCTTAAAATCTGTCTTATCTTTCATTACTTTAGCTAATCCAGATTTCTCTTGGCTTATGTTTGGCTGACATATCTACCATTTGCAGTTAATATTTGTTCCCATCTCCATGCACAAGTGATGGGTGTTTTCCCTCTACAAATTTGCCTGATAGGCATTTTCTATAAATGCAATCATATATTATGCAGTTTTTTACATCTGGTTTCTTTTATGTCTGGTTTCTTTAACTCAGCATAAATTTTTGACATTTTTTCATTTTGTAGCAAGTTTGCTTCTTTTCATTACTGAATATTATTCTGTTTCTGGCTGTGTTTAAGATCTTTTCTTTGCTTCAATATACTATGATAGTATTATTTATCCTGCTTGAGGTTCACTGGGATTTGTAAATCTAAGATTCTCCAACTTCTGTAAAATTCCCAGTCATCATCTTTTTGAATACTAACTTCCACCCTATTCTCTCTTTTTTGTATTACTGGAACTCTGATATACATTGATACTAGGGTTTCTCATTTTATCCCTCATATCCTTTAATTTTTCACCATATTTCCTATCCTATTCTATTTTCTGGACTATTTCTTTAGATTTTTCTATGAATTCATTTGTGTTCTCATATTCCATTTTTAATTTCTTGTTAAACAAATTTGTTGTTAATTTTTTGAGGTGTCTCTTTTTCTTTGTCTTCTTTTCTTTTTCTTTCTTTTTTTTTTTGAAAGGGAATGTTACAGAGGCAGATGGGCAGAGAGAGAGAGAGAGAGAGAGAGAGAGAATCTCAAGCAGGCTCCATCCTCGGCAGAGAGCCCAGTGCAGGGCTGGACCCCACAACACTGGGATCAAGACATGAGCCAAAATCTAGAGTCAGTCACTCAACCAACTGAGACACCCAGGTGCCCCGTACACTGACTTTTTATATGCAAATATACGTATTTTTCATTTCTACAAATGTTATATATTTCTTTGTTAAACTTCCTGTTTTTTTCTTATTTATATATTATTTCTATTTCTAGTTTCTTATTTATACATTGTTTTATACACTTTATATTTGATGTCAGATAATTCCAATATCTGAAATTTTTGCACAACTAAATCTGCTATCTGTTGTTTCTGATAACTCTCACTCATGCTGCCCCATTTCCTCATATGCTTGGTAATTTTTTTTTTTTATTTTGAGGCCATGATCCTTGATTTAATGAATTCTTTGAGGTGTGACTGTAAATGTATTGCTTCAGAGAATATTTGCTTTTGTTTGTTCTTGGCAAGTTTGGTTAATAATTCACTCAAGTGGTGGAGGCAGGTAACTGTAGAGGGAAATGATATTACCACTATCAGATATGGATTTTTGTTACTTCTTTTTTCTTTCTTCTATCATTTTCATGTTATGTAACCATAGTCTAGGAAAACTAACATCATATTCTAATTTTTTCCTTATCTGAACTTTGTTAATTTTTTTCATTTCTAACTTAATGTTCTAGTTATCATAAAGAAGACATTAAAGACTTTAAGCCGACTGAGGGAGTTTGAGGCCAACTATGTATTACTGGTGAATGCCTTAAAAAGCCAGTGTTGAACAAGTTTAACTAAAGGCCAAACTTGATGATGAGATAATGAAACAGACACTTGTCTCTTTACTTTATAGGGCATGGCTAACGACTGTAATTTCCTCTTTATATCCTGCATGTTGTAATGGGTGATGTCATCAGAAAATAATCTCTTTCTGCATGGAGAGGTATTAGCCCTTGGATGTTACTCAACCCACAAGCTAATTAAATCCTTATCGTCTGTATCTTTTCTTCTCTTTCCAAAATTATATAAACCATTTAAATATATAAATATTTTATAGACCTTATTGTTAGGGACATCATATAACCAAGTAGTTTTTTTCCACCCACTTGCCCAAATGTAACAAAAGCAGCATTTTATACATGGATTGTAAATTATATTTTACAGTAAAAAGAAGCAGAAGGACAGCATTAAATCTGAGTCAAATTCACATTTCCTATTAATTGCTTACACAATGCCTGTATTTGAGTACTTTTCCAATACATTTCATGATGTCTTCTGGGAGAAAACATTTCTATATTTAAGATGCTATCATTATCTGTAGTTTAGGGACTACTAAAATTAGTACATTGAAAACCAATGCTGTCATATATTATAGGTGTGATTTTAAAACAACTAACACAAGTGATTTTCTTCCACCAAAATCTTTCTTCCAAACAACCTAAATTTTTTTAATGAATTTGAGGGGTTTTCTTTCCTGTGTTAAAAAAAAAAAAAAAAAAAAAAAAAGCCTGGCCCAATGTAGGTGTTGAATAAACTTAACTTTTGTAGTTAATTCATGGGAATTCATGTTACATATCTTACCTGCTATCACAATTTTTGAGGCATAACTTCAAATTCTGTGGTTTCAGGAAAAATATTTTGTAATTCAAATAGTTATTCTTCACAATACCTGTAGTAGTAGGTGGTGAGGTTGAGGTTTGGGGGAACCCTGCCTGTTATGGCATCCCAAACTAGGACTGAGGCTCTATGTAGAAATTAGACCAAACAAATTTAGGCAAACAAATAATTAGCCCAAATTATTTTCCCCAAGACCAAAAGAATATGTCCATTTGAATATGTGTTTAAACTTATTCATGTACCTGATATAAAAAGGAATAAATATTTCAAATTCTTAAAGTTGTCCATTTTGTTTAATTTTTAAATGGATGATCCTCACACAGCAGCATAAATGTTTCTTTAAGCATGTCAAATCTCACTCCCCATAACAGGGTACCTAGTGAACACAGATTTATATCTTGTTATCTACTTAGCAATATATCTGCCATCTTTGGCATAGTGGGGGGGGGGGAGGAGGGGCAGGGCAGGCTACAGGGGTGTTGGTCACTGACAATTTCAACTCCTGGAAGTGAAGGCCCCAGAGGCCAAACCATCTTGAGTTGGAGAAAATTACTAGGATTGACACTTTATTTACACTAATGTAGTCAGGCATCCGCCGCCACCTCAGATTTTTTAAAAATTATTTTTGTTAAAAAAATTTTTTTTAATGTTTATTTATTTTTGAGAGAGACAGACAGAATGCGAGTGGGTTAGGGGCAGAGAGAGAGGGAGACACAGATTCCGAAGCAGGCTCCAGGCTCCGAGCTGTCAGCACAGAGCCCGATACAGGGGTCAAACTCATGAGCTGTGAGATCATGACCTGACCCAAAGTTGGTCGCTCAACCGACTGAGCCACCCAGGCGCCCCTGCCAACCTCAGCTTTTAAATAAAAATGAAGTAATCTTATGTTTGAATGCAGATAGTGGGTCCTGGTATGTTATGGTTTCAGTTTAGCAATATGAGTGGAGAAGGTAGTTTAACTATGATTTCAAAAGGGAGAAGAAATGGTTTACTGAAAAAAGGAGATTATGTTAGATTGTTATGGACACAGGATCATTTAAGATGGATTAAGCACAGAGAGCCTGGATGGCTCAGTGGGTTAAGCGTCCATCTCTTGATTTCAGCTCAGGTCATAATCTCATGGTTCGTGGTTTCTAGCCTGGCATTGTGCTCTGTGCTGACAACATGGAGCCTGCTTGGAATTCTCTCTCTCCCTCCTTTCTCTGTCCCTCCCCTGCTCCCACTCTGTCTCTCCCTCAAAATAAATAAATGAACATTAAAAAAAAAAAAAGATGGATTAAGCAATACTTTGAGGAATATACCACTTGTGATAAGGCAAGTTCCTCCGTTTAATCTTCTAGTTCTGCAGCCATATTTATAATAGTCAACCAATCTATTAAATTATTTTAAAAAATCTTTTCTTTTTCATAGTAGCATCTCTACTTTATGACTCCCTCTCTAACCCCTTCATCCCAATCCCCCTGCGTCTTGTTTCCAGTATCCTCTCTGTATCTTTGAGGATATTTTATATGCTTACTTTCAAATATTGTGTTTGGTCTACACATACATAATTTTTCTTGTAATGATTATGCTCCTAAGATGCCACATTGCTCTTCTCTTTGAGTTCATGTTTCCCAGAGCACATTAGCTGCCTTAGATGGTCATGTGTGAAGGGACCCTCTTGATGAGTTTAGTTGGTGAGGTGGTAGTGGTTGTTATTTTTCTCTACGAGAGCTTCTTAGGAAAGCCCTTGGGATGTGGAGGTGGGGAAAGTGGGAGGATGGGAGGAGGAAACGCTTAGGGGTGGATAGATTTGCTTATTCATGTTGTTAATACTTTACTTCTCAGGCCAGCTAGAGCTGTGCCCTAATCACTCTCTACCACCTCCAGAGGACACTGGACTGGTTCCTGCTTTCTTGACTCATGGTGGGGATGGGCAGGGCAGCACTCTGCCTAGAGAAATGGAGGAGAGAGAAAATCTTTCTCTGTCCTCTGTCCTGTGTCCTTAAGTCTCAAGGGTTGTCTGAGTGCTAATGGAAGAAACTGGAAAGATGGGGGATTGTGAGACACAGGAGAGTGGCAGCTGCTGGATGACTCAGTGGGGTGGCTGGACCTCTGGCGCAGCAAGGTACGAGGAAGTGCATATTTGTGCAGTACACACCACTACTTCCTGGTTTTTGTTATCACTAAAATGGTTCCTGAAAGTACTCCCTCCTTTATTTCCCTTTCAGTACCCTTACCTGAATAGCATGTTCTAGTCTGCCTGGAATGAATGAACAATTCCAGAAACTTTGCCTTGGACCCTTACCTTCATTGTCCTATCGTCCACAGCAGATTATGTATCTACTAGTGGATCTTTTGTGTTTCATCATTTATGTTCTCGTCTGATGAGTAATCTATTTTATTTTTGAGGCAGCTGATGTGGCATTTGTATCAACAGGCAGTTATAAAAACCAAGCATCTGTAAATCCTTCTGATAAATATTTGTGAAGTTTCAAAATCCTCAGGTCTGATAAGTGTAAGTCAGTCTGCAAGACTGTCTCCTAGAAAAGCCTTCTGGAGACACAGTAGCACTTTCTGGCCATGGGACCTTCCTTGTGGGGGTAAGGGGTGGGGAACTCCAAAGAGGCTTCAGCAAAGACAAATTAGTTTTCAAAGAAGGCAGGCACTTTGAGATACCGATAGTAAACTTGATTGAGATCAGACAAAAAAGCCTCACTTTTGGGAGTGGGAGAGTTGGATGATTAAAAGTCTGGTTCAAGTCTGGCCAAACAAGAGTCCAGAAGAGAAGTCCCTGAGGTTTGCTCTCCTATTCTCATAGGACAGAGGCAAAATTCTATATAAAGTATTATTATGAGGAGGAAAAATTTAAATGAAGATTATATAAATTTAAAACTATAAATATACAAAATAAGTATACTTTGTTTTTTTTTAGTTTTTAATGTTTATTTATTTATTTTTTTTTTTGAGAGAGAGACAGAGTGCAAGTTGGGGAGGGGAAGAGAGAGAGACACACACACAGAATCCAAAGCAGGCTCCAGGCTCCAGGCTCCAAGCTGTCAACACAGAGCCTGATGCAGGGCTTGAACCCACAAACAGTGAGATCATGACCTGAGGCAAAGTTGGATGCTTAACTGACTGAGCCACCCAGGTGACCCAAAATACATTTACTTTAAAATAACTATAGGGGCGCCTGGGTGGCGCAGTCGGCTAAGCGTCCGACTTCAGCCAGGTCACGATCTCGCGGTCCGTGAGTTCGAGCCCCGCGTCAGGCTCTGGGCTGATGGCTCAGAGCCTGGAGCCTGTTTCCGATTCTGTGTCTCCCTCTCTCTCTGCCCCTCCCCCGTTCATGCTCTGTCTCTCTCTGTGCCAAAAATAAATAAAAAACGTTGAAAAATTAAAAAAAAATAACTATAACCTTTGGGATATTTTACTGGGTTTGGAACATGGACAGAAATATCCCCTTTTTTATTCAAGCCCTCCCTAAAACTAGCTGACTTACTAGCTAAAAAGAAAGTAAAATTTAAACTGGATCAACTAAATGGTCAGGACTCAGTAATGTAAGATTAAAAGATAGCTTTATTTTTTTTCCTACCATTTTTGAAAACTTCTCTGTCAGATATTCCTTCTTCACACCTAGATGGTATTTTCTGGCCACTTTCAGTTTCATTTTTCAGGGATTAAAAGAGCAGTCTGATCTAAAACTGAACTTCTCAGATCCACTTCAGCGCTTTTCCCTTGCTCTTGGGCCTGACCCAGAAGGTCAGGAAGGGGTGTGTTGAGTCTTCTCTCTTTCTTAGTTTATATCTTCCTGACTTCCTGACTTCCATCCTTTCCCTCTGCATCTGTCAGGAGTTAGATGGGACAGAGGAGTAAGACATATGGAGCAAAGAAGAATCTATTTATCTGGTGCTGCTTGGAGATCTTACTCAGCTCTGTCAAGTGCTCTCTGGTATGGCAGACTCCTAATGCTGGATTTTTCTTTTTTTTTTTTAAATTAATGTTTATTCATTTTTGAGAGACAGAGAGAAAGAATGCAAGCAGGGGAGGGGCAGAGAGAGAGAGAGAGAGACAATCTGAAGCAGGCTCCAGGCTCTGAGCTGTCAGCACAGACACAAGGCTTGAACCCACAAACCATGAGATCATAACCTGAGCCAAAGTTGGATGCTTAACTGACTGAGCCACCCAGGTGCCCCTAGCTCTTTCTTTAATAGGGCACCATTGGGCTGTTTTATTGTCAACACTCTGCCCCTCCCCCATCTGTGACACTGCATAGACTTGCTGTGAGAGATGTTCTCTCTGGCTCACCCATTTCATTTTGTTTTCTTTGCTATGTAGTGGTACCCACCATTCCACAGCTTTACTTGTTCTGGGCTCACTCAGATATGGCAAGTGAAAGATTGTCTTGGGTAAAGCTCCTTCAAGGTTATTCAACCTATTGGCCTCCTATAGGCTTCGAACTCTGGTAATCCAGCACCCTCCCAGCCAAGAACTTTATCACCCTTTCCATTAATAGTGTCTTGAAACAGCAGCACAAGTTTCTCCAGCCTAGGAAGTAGGAGGGTAGCAGAAGTGTGTGTACGAGACCTCAGCAGTCTCCCCTTATCCAGTCAAATACCATAAAAGGTACAATTTATGTGAGTTGAATAAAGCATATACAAAAAACCTGGAGACATTTATATAGTTTTAGTACAGTATTAAGCCCAAAGGGTAACATTAAGTTTTCACTGGACAAATACGGATGGGATGGGAGTGTGGGAAATCAAGATGACAAAGCATTTGGTGAAGATTAGTTTTGGAGACAAATAGATGCATTTAAGACTCAGGCAAAACTACAATAAGGTCCACCTTCTACAAACAACTATAATGAACACTACTAATCACCAGTCTGAATCCACACAGGGGTTCCTGATTGGGTCAAAGCAAGTGTTTCAGTTACAAGAGATGAGAATGTTTTTCTCTCAAAGTGCCTGTAGATGTCACTAAAGCAAATGATTCTTTTATCCTTGATTTGATAGTGGGGTGCAAAAAAAGCCCACAAAAAGAGTAAAAAATGCTACTTTGTAAAGACCACCTATGTGGTTACATTAATGGCATCATAAAACATAGTGAAACACCATTACAGTTCACAGTAAGTTTGCAAACTTTTCTTCCATTTTAGAGCTGTGATTTATTTTAAACAATGAAAGTATATTCAGCAATACTCTAGTTTATAACAGGAAGGGAACATCACTCCTTCATTCTCTTTTCCCTCATAGACACCTCTTTTAGGGCTAGTGGCACATCTCTTCTGTACCATTAGAGACACTGTCCTTAAGCTAAGAACATTGACGCCTCATGAAAGAAAGAAAACATCACACAGGCATTGACTTTGAAACATCAAAGGTGGAGAAAACATTAAAAATGTGCTCAGGCCAGCATTCAATTCTAAAAGCATTATTGTTTTTTCCCCTGCACTGGTTTTAAAGACAACTATAAATTTAAATAATGTAGAAATTTTGATCCCTCTCCTTTTAGCCAGGGAAACATAGTGCAAAATGATGAATGAAGAACCCCATCTTTGAATTTTCATAGCCACAGAGAATATTTAATAACATGAGTTAATATCATTACCCAGGAAGCATGTAGCACCTGTATTTTCATACAGTGGAAAGTATACTTTCAGCTGGACCATATTCTCTATGTCATTCTTCTCATCAAGAGGCTACAAATTTCATCACAAGCTGGCCAAGAATGAGACCTAGTGAAGAAAGAAAGCTCAACAAAGAGTTACTGACAGGGATTTGGGGCCATGTTAGCAGAGTGTGAACAGTCCTTCTTATTGTAGCAAGAATTTTGTACTCCTCTCTGGAAAAGAATCCTGTTTAGAAAATTTTGGTGCTTAAAATGAAATCCAAGCAAGTATAAAAGTAGACACAGAGAGTAAGTTCTCTGATGATAAGCTGTGTATTAATGAAAAATAGCTCAGGGCAGGAGAGATATAAAACACTCAAAGTTATCAAAAGAATCTAGAAGAAAAAAGGGTCCAGACAGAACAGAGACTACTCTGGTCATTATTCTAAAATAACTATTATCTGTTCCATGTGGGGAATAATTGAACACTGAAAAATGTATATTTCTTATTCTTTGTGATGAATAAACATATGCAACTGGTAAAATGTAATATATATTTCAAAGTAATATATTCAGATCCTGATTCTAAGTAAGGATTTAAGCATTTTTTACTGATTCTATCTTGCCCTCATAAAGTCCTATGCTAAAAAAGTCTTTCTGGTATGGTTACTTACAGATAGTTGAAGAGAATGGACCCTAACTGGCATAATCTGGTCATGATTCTGGCGTCCAAAATGGAGAAAAAACAAATAAAAATTATGTTTTACAAAAATTCTGTCTAAATAAGATTTATGCCTATATGTTTTTTGTCCTTGGTAACATTACTATAAAAAATTATTCCATTTGTTTGATATAGTGAAATTAAAAACTTATGTATTGGTTTGAAGATTTTTCCAAAAATTAGCCATATAATTATCACATGGCCCAGGAGATCTATAGCTAGATCTATGTCCAAGAAAACATATCTGCATAAAAACTTGTACACGGATGTTTATAGCAGCATTATTCATAATAATCAAAAAGTAGAAACAACCCAAATGTCCATCAGTTGATGGATGGATAAAATGTGGTACATCTGTACAATGAAATATTTTCTGGCAATATAAAGGAATATAGTACTGATCGGCTATAACATGGATGAACCTTGAAAACATTACAGTAAGTGAAATAAACCATTCAAAAAAGACAAATATTGAATGATTCCATTTAGTTGAAGTGTTCACAGTATGGAAGTCTATAGAGATAGAGTGTAGGTTAGTAGTTTCCAGGGGTAAGGGTGGGGAGGGGTATGGTAATGTTTAAGAGGTGACTGCTTGTGGGAATGGGGGCTACCTCCATTGGAGGTAATGGAAATGTTTTAGAATTAGTGATGATTGTACAATATTGTGAATATACTAAAAAATCCTAAATTGTACACTTCAGGGTAAATTTTATGGTGTGTGTATTATATCTTCATTTGAGACAGAGAAAGACAGAGATAGAATGTTTGCTGGGCATCATGGAATCAGTTTGAGGTTCCTTTATTAATGCTGCCAGGAAAGGAAAGTTTCTCAAGAGTAAAATGATAATTTGTAAGATTGCACCTCTCTCCTTTTTCTTGAGGGGATAGAGAAAAATATCTGGGAGAATATATTTGGATAGAAAGAGGGATATAGTCTTTTATTAGTCGCTCTGAAAAGGACCATTTTTTCCAGTGCAAGCTGATCAGTGAATACAAATAAGTTACTGTCCAAAATAAAAAACAGTCACATTAAATTTGGGGGATGGAGGGAATCCCAAAATAGACGGTGGACTCATAGTAAACAATTACACATCTCCAACATTTTGTAGGTATGTGCATAAAAATTATATGAGAAACCAATTTAAATATTTGTTTCTGTATTTGTTCTTTCTGTGCAGAATGCAAATATACCCAAAGATGTCCTGATAAATCACTCTTAAAAATTACAAGGATTTTAAGGACAATTATGTTTTAGTAAAAATCAGGTTAAAATGGTTTCCAAACAACGTGAAGAAATTACATTCAGGTCAAGACAATCTGTCATTACATGTTGTACTCTAGTAGCTTTGGGTAAAAATATGCTTCTGAAAACCCAATGGATTTTTATAACTAGCAAAGCCCAAAATATGCTCCTAAGTACAACATGTGTTGTTCAATCTAGACTGATGTTTTGTAGTATTTTCTATAGGCCTCGGACTTTGTTTGTGTTTACCATGTGCTGTTGCTCCTCCAGCTCTGGATATAGTCACATGATTTGGCTTTAGGCATCAATAGTCAGTGAATTAGTAACTATACCTGTGATGACACTTATTTTTATGTTTATTTCACTTCCTTTGTAGTATTTTTTAAAAGTAGACTTAAAAGGTGCTTAAGCATTTTCCCCCCTTCAGGAACAAAATAATAAATTCAAGAACAAAATTTTTACATAATTAGTTGTATCAAACTCATTTAAAAATAGGGGTCCCTGGGTAGCTCATTTGGTAAAGCATCTGATTCTTAATTTAGGCTCAGGTCATGATCTCACGATTTGTGGGATCGAGCCTCGCAGCAGGCTCTTCACTGACAGTGCAGAGACTGCTTGGGATTCCCTCTCTTCCTCTCTCTCTTCCCCTCCCTGCTCTCTTTCTCTCTCTCTCTAAAAATAAATAAATAAAATAAATTTTAACAACAAAAAACTCATTTAAAAATATTAACTGAGTTATCATCTCTCTTATTTCCCAAGTAAAGTACCTGCAAATTATTTCACTGTGCTAATATCAAAAGATAAAATAAATGTCATACAATAAATAAAGGTATAAAAACACAAAAATGTATATATACACAAATAAATGAAATATAAAAGAAATATTAAATTTTTAATCCAATAATGAATCATTTTGATAGATTTTAACCAGACCATGCAAGATTCGTTTTTTTTCATTTTTATTTAACACTAAACAATATTTTTGCTTTAAGATGATAGACTTAGCACAAGCCTGTCTATTCCCTTCCCTCTTGAAATCCCAATATATGATAGCAAAGGAATCAACTCAAAAAATAGAGAGAATGGGAGGAGAAATACTCTTGGAAAAGATTCCAGTAAATTTCTACAAGACTCAAGGAAGGTAAACCTCTGTCGACAGATTTTTTTAAAAGTAAATCATTGCAGATCAGAATGCACAGGACGAAATGCAATAATAAAGAGAAGGCTGAATTGTATAGCTGAATTACAGAGATGATCCTGGCCCAGGAGCAATAAAAACACAAATGAGAAGGAAAACCAAATTGGGAGATGAATTGAAAGACTGACCATTGAATGAAGAGTAGGATTGCAACACTCCTTCCTCCCTGCCCTTTCTCACTCCAAGATGGTGGAGCTCAGGCATTTCTAAGCAGCCTAATATATAATTTGAAGGAAAACCAAAAAGAGACAAAACAGTAACAACAAAGCAACCCTAAAGCCACTTCTCTAAAGAAATCAAATGAACTGCAAGTATAAAATTAAATCTTCCAGTATAAAACCCTCCTCACTCTGGAATTTGGAATCTCTGTCTTCACCCCAGCCTAAATGCCTTCTCTTTTCTTGCCCATCCTAATATGATGTCTGCCAGCAGACTAGTTCTGCCTATATGCACTGAGCTTTGAGCTAGGCATCATCATTGTATCAGAGAACTAGCCATACATTAAAATATAGAAACAATCACCTAGGAGACTCATAGTTTTTAGCTTAGAAATTCAACTGTCCACTGTTGTTCTTTATAAAAAGTCAGCCAGAGATCATAAAAAAATTATGAATAAAACCAGCATCATGAAAGAACAACTCAAACAAGAACTTTTGCTTGAGAAGAAACATAGATTATTAGGGAAAAAGAAGAGAACTTTAAAAGAAGCTAATTCTCATCCTAATGAAAATTTCAGAGGATACTGCATCCAGAAGTAAGAAGAAAAACTATAAAAAAAGGAACAATGGAGAACAAAAATAAGTTCTTTTTATTGAAGACATGATTGCAAAAAATTTGATAGTTATGAAGATGAAATTAAGAAACTCAGTAAAAGAGAAAAAAAATGTCATTAAGTAATGAGGAAAAAGAACATGAAGGATCAATGTTAGGCTTCCTGCATTGATACAGTAGGATTTCTGGGGGAAGAATAGGAAACAGAGAAAAATGGAGAGGAGAAAGTTAGCAATGAAAAAAATTGAAGAGAACTTTCCAATACTAAAACACAAGAATTCTTTAGATTGTAAATATCCAGTGAATTTCCAGGATGATAAAAATCCATACCTGAATTTTCAGAACACAAGAAATAAAAATGAACTTTTAAGTTGGGATGCAGGGGACATCTCCTATTTATGATTCATGAAAATGAATCAGATTGACCTCAGACATCTCACCAACACTTTTTCCTAGAAGCAGTGAAACAATGCCTTTGGAGTTCTGAGGAAAATCTCTAGGCTTAATCACAATGACAATCGAATGTGATCGTAAAATGGAGCTATTTTCAGACTTTCAGAAACTTTCATGGAGGTTACTTTTGAACTTTGCTAAATTTATGAACTTTTATGAACTTCTCTATGGAGGTTATTTGGAGATTTGCTCCAGCAAAACAAAGGTTCTAAACAAATGAAAGCTTAAGGGGTCAGGTGAGGTGAAGTGGGAGGAGAACTGAAGAATCAATGAAAACATTAATTATATGGATAATCTGGAAAACTATTGGTCCCAGTGGCAGTCAGGCATAGTCATGACAAAGACTGACAAGCCTATTATCAGAGTAATGCCTAGGGTGACAGGAAAGATACAGAAAGAACCAAGGACAATGGTAAGAAAGGAGGTGTAGTGTTGTGGAAATAAGTTAAAATTCATTCAGATCGTGTAAGTTTTCTAAGAGTAAATGTAGGCTAAATATAAAAACTGAAAATTATTGACAGGTAAAGACAATATATTGATAAGAATTAGACTTGAAAGTATGTGACAGCAAAAATCCAAAATTAATGGTGGCTTAAAAAGAGGTTTTGTTTTTTTCTATAAACCAACTCCAGTGGTAAGGGTTCTACTAAAGAATTTCCGTGAGTTCATCAAAGCCCCAGGCTCCATCCAGCCTTTTTCTCTATATTGGAGATACGGCCTTTGATAGTACTGTCTCCATTCCACCAGGTAGAAAGCATAAGGCTGGAGATAATGTGCATAGCTCTTCCTTGGTGGAAATCACTCACACCACTTTTGTATTCATCTCATTGTACACAGAACTTGTTCACACAACTATACCTAAGGGCAATGGTGGGGGAGGGTATACCTGCTAATATTTGGTGAGGCTATTTTTGAAGGAAGAATGAAAAACAGATAATTGGGGACTATAGAGAGCCTTTTCCACAAACCCTAAGGAAAAATCTTTATAGGCCTAATGGCCATATTTTATTACCCATTACATTTCCTTTAAAACTTCTGTATTTGGACAAAAATTCTAATTTGAAGAAATAGATGCACCCCAAGGTTTATAGCAGCATGATCTACAATAGCTAAATTATGGAATGAGTCCAAATGTCCACTGACTGATGAATGGATAAAGAAGATATATATATATAGATATATATATATATATATGCATACACACACAATGGAATGTTAGCCATAAAAAAGAATCCAATCTTGCCATTTACAATGACACCAATGGGGCTAGAGGATATTATGCTAAGTGAAATAAGTCAGAGAAAGACCTATATCATTTCACTCATATGTGGAATTTAAGAAATAAAAACAAATGATCATAGGGGAAAAAAGAGGCAAACCAAGAAACAGACTGTTAGCCATAGAGAACAAATTGATGACTACCAGAGGGGAAGTGAGTGGGGAATGGGTTAAATGAGTGATGGGGATTAAGGAGGGCACTTGTGATGAGCACCGAATGTTGTATATAAGTGATGAATCACCAAGTTCTCTACCTGAAAGTAATATTACTCCACGTTAACTAACTTGTATTTAAATAAAAAATTTTCAAAAAACCAAAAAAAATCAAATAAAACTTCCTTTGTGTTTGGGGAGACATGAAATGCAAAGGTCTTCAGAAAGTGAAGAGATTTGCTAAATGAGGGCAGTAGGCTTTTTAGAAGAGTCAATGAATTGATATGAGTATAAAACATTTTCATTAGATTAAGTAATATCTTAACACATTTAGGTATTACTAATTTTCTTTTTTTTAAGTTTATTTATTTTGAGAGAGAGAGAGAGAGAGAGAGAGAGAGAGAGAGAGAGAGAACAAGTTGAGGAAGGGCATAGAGAGAAGAAGAGGGAGAATCCAAGCAGGCTCTGTGCTGCCACAGCTGAGCCTGATGCATGGCTCGATCCTGCAAACTATGAGAACTGACTGAGCCACGCAGGTGCCCCTAGATATTACTAATTTTAATGTGGATACACTTCTTACTCATAAAGTAGAATATCATTTAACTGAATTTATTGTAGTTTACTGTTGTATAAATCATCAATGGATACTTGTTAATTACTGTTATCATGGTTGCAGGGCATGGATTATAGTTTAAGGGTGTGAACATTTCTGATTTTAGAAAAATCAATCTCATCCTAAAAAAGGCTGGGAACCATTCTTATTAGATTTTATTGGGAAGATGTATTTGTCTGTTATTCATTTTCGGTTTTGTTTCATAAGCTGTAACTTGTTTTCTTTTTGCCAGATTTCTTTCACATTTCTTCTAATTTTTATCGTCATATTGCAATGTTTCTATTTTATTTTTTAATGATTTCTCATATTGTTTTTGGAACAAGGTGAATATAAACACAAATTCTGATAATAGCTTTCTTTCTTTCCATAGCCAGGTTCTGACTACTGGGGTCAAAGACTTTCATATCTAGAAAATGTTTCTCATCAGGTGTAAATTTTAAAAGGCTTCTCAAAGTGTGTAAAAGACGAGTTTTAATTGTACTGGCATCGGACTTTGGATGCTTAAACGCAATTTGAACCCATATTCAATTTTGCTCTCTTCTTTGAAATGACTTAAAACTTGTCATGAGTGTCTAGGTGATTTCTCGTTTCTAGTTTCCTGGAATTAAGGTTTCCTTCAAAGTCTTTCTTTATGCTCACTGTCCCAAGAATTTTGCAGTGCCTTCAAGTTCTTCACCCTCTTACTGACTATAGCTTTTGAGTATTTAGATTCCCTTCATCATTTTTTCATTTTTGTTTTCTGGATATTTAGGATTGCTGTCATATATGGCCAATATTTTGAATCCTGAGTGGTACTATTTGAATGGTACTGTTTGCTTTGTATCACTCTTCTTCTCCTATGATAGGTGTGAGATACTCAGTGTTTTCCCCCAGGGATTGTCAGTTCTCTTTTAAATTTATTTTTAGCCTACTCTAGGGCTATTAAATCCAGACTTCCTCTCAGTTAACCCTGTGTTTCTATGGATTATCTCATCATCATAACCAAACATGACTGCCAAATATACAATCTTCATCTTGGCCTGGGTCAATTCTCCTGAACTTTTATGAGCTACACTGAGACCTTTGAAGTACTAGTTCCTCTCCCCACTAATGGCAGCTGGCAGAGATCCAGGGGGATCTGGGGGGATGGGCAGGCATCACTGCCAAATAGCTGTGGCATCATAAACAGTGCAGAGTACCTTGTCAAAACTACACATTGACCTTGTTTGGCTCCCAGAGCGATGTGGTAAGCCTATTGATGTTTGAGATTGTGAAAGATTAGACTACCATCAAACACTTAAGATGATCTTTCATAGCAGAGCATGCAAGACATTTTTGAAGGACCCAATGATTTTCATTTTGCACAAACTGGATTTCCTTTGGGCTTGAGAAAGCAGACATTTGCAGTGATTTATCACAATCCGTATGGATGGGCCCAAGCTGAATGAATATAACCTGAACTGTGTAGTAGTAGTTCCAATCATCTCCCTAGATAAGACAGGACACACAGAAGACACAATAACAAGAGGAGGGAGCATATGGAAAGATAGAAAATATACACGGTGCTTAATGTCTACAACTTATTTTATATAGGGGGGGTTGGGTTTTGCTGGGTTAAGTGATAACCCAGGCACTTATCAACAGTGCAAAAGTCCAAAGAAAGCCAGGTGATGAGGAAGTCCACCCTCCATCAGTGGCTAATACAAGTGTTTCTTTTTCTTTTTCTTTTTTTTTTTTTTTTATGTCTCAGTGGACAACCAGTGTGGAATTACCATAATTGTCAGAAATTAGCTTTTGTTGGTGAAATTGGCAGCTTCTAGATTAGCATAATTTCACTGTAGTAAAATGAAAAGTTTTCAGGAAAAATGATTTGTTTAAAACATTTTAGGGACGCTCTGCACACTTATATGAATGTAGAATAAGAAATCAGCAAGGCCTACACTCTTTACCTCGAAAATAGTGCCTAATGCTTGATCCCCAAATGGTCTAGTGGCCAACCATTGGGTTAAGAAAATTTCAGGTTGTCTGCAGTTGACTGCTAGAATACTAGGACCTGTTTCTGGGAGGCTGTCAGATCTGGCTTCGGTTAATTTTTCATGTAGGTGAGGGTCTTACCAATTAAAAGTACAGAGGTGGCATTTTAGTGAAACTACAGTACAAGCTTTTTTTTTGTTTTTGTTTTTGTTCTTTTGCAGTTTTTCTGTCTACTTGTTAATGAGTATTTGTTTAATAATTCTAAGTGTGGGAAAATGTTCTATGAGATTTGCTTTCATTGTAACCTAGTAGATCATTTTGCTAAATCGTTAACTTCCAAACTGACTTCAGAAAACATAAGAAGAAAGTATTTAATATTGGCTGTTTTATTGCTAAAATTTCTACTATTTTGAAAAATAAAAAAAGTTATTTTCTTAAAATTTTTTACTTCTATGATTATTATTAGAAAGGGAGAACATTATTTTTTATTATTTTTTAACGTTTATTTATTCTTGAAATGGAGTGAGACAGAGTGCTAGTGGGGGAGGGGCAAAGAGAGAGGGAGACAGAAACTGGAGCAGGCTCCAGGCTCTGAGCTGTCAGCACAGAGCCGGATGTGGGGCTCGAACTTATTAACTGCAAGGTCATGACCTGAGCTGAAGAAGGATGTTTAACTGATTGAACCACCCAGGCGCCCCAGAGAAGATTGTTTTTAAGTTTAAGAACATGTGTATTTCCAGTTTTGCCAATGTTAAGTTCGTGTTCTTTGTTGATTAATCTTGCAAATATTTTATCCAGTTATTTTTCACTCCTAAAGTTTATAGGTTTTTTTTTATTGACAGAATTTTGAGTGTTTTAGATCTTTAAATCTAGTAACCTGTTCCTTTGTTTTTGAGCTTACGTTTTTCTTTCTTTCACAAATGGAGAATTTGCTTAGATAAATTTTATTATTTTTTATGATGTAATTTATTTTTTTCTTTCCTTTTTTTCCTTTCTTTCTTTCTTTTTTAGGGCATTTGACTTTCATTGTCTTAGAATCATTTCAGAACTATTTAACCAACAAATCTCCCCCCTCCCTTCATTTCAAATGTCTTATTACATATTTAATTCTTACATAGTTGACAGTACCATGCTCTTCACATTATCTAAACTTTATAATTTAATGCTTTAATATTTAGTAGGATTAAAATCCTTTTACTTATTAGTCCTTGTTTCAAAAATTTCTTAACACTCTCATCATTCATTCTCTTTTATATTAAATCTAAAAATATGTTTTCTAGTTCCAAAAGAAGCTTCTCTTGAAAGTTTGATATAATTGCTTAATATGTATAAATCAATTTTAAAAGAAGTAGTATTTTAATAATATTCTATTTTCTCATCCATGAACATGGGATATTTCACTGTATATTTAAGTTAACCACTGGGTTACTATATATTTATATTTATAATAAATTTAAGTTTATATATTTAAGTTTTTAATTATATGAATAATCCAGAAGATATATACATGTGTTTATTTATTTTGAGAGAGAGAGAGAGAGAGAGAGAGAGTGAGAAGGGGAGAGGCAGAGAAAAAGGGAGAGCAAGAGAATCCCAAGCAGGCTCCATGCAGAGCCCAATGCTGGGCTTGATCTCATGAACCATGAGATCATGACCTGAGCAGAAATCAAGAGTTGGAAGCTTAACCAACTGAGCCACCCAGGCACCCTTACATGTACATGCCTTTAAAAGGCTATTTCCACATACTGTATGTTCTTTTCTGGTACTGTGGTTTTCCATCTTATTTTTAACGGTCTCCTGCTGAGTTGCCAAAGAGTGATTGTTTTTCTTTTTTTTATATTAATCTGACTTACTGAACTTTCTTATGAAATATAGTAACTCTTCAATTGATTATCTTGGATTTTCTGGGTAGAATATTATCTTTGTTTTCCAACACTGGAAACTTCAAGTTCTTCCACATATTCTATATTATTATCTGAAATACCTAGGAAAATTCTACATGTTAGTGGACATTGTGAGCATCCTTTGTCTATCCTGGGTTTCAATGTATGGAGATCCCTAATAGAGTTTCTTTGTTAAGAAAATGACTATTGACTTTAGGTAGGTTGATATTTTTCACAAAAATAAAATAATTTTCATACCAGTTTTTAAAAAAAAAGATTGAAAAACAAGAATGGGGTTGACTTTTACCAAAATGATTTTTAACAGCTGTGTTGAGATCATCAAACATTTTGTGTGTTTGTTTTGGGTCTTTTGATAGGATATGTCACATGAAACACTTCCCAGTTATCAAACTCCATTTATTCAAAGAGATGTTTCCAAACTTAAAATTCAATGAATTCCAGAATACATAACAACTTATTAAATCTTTTGCATAGAGATAAAAATATATATTTTTTAAAAATGAATTTTACCTAAATGTTTCCTTTTACTTTCATTAAACAGCTCCTCAATCAGACGGTAAACCTGGAAAGCAAACACTTTTATTCTTTTTCAGTATTAAGACTGAGCTTTCCCCTTTCATTTATTTATTTATTGCCTCAGGCTCAGAAATGGATATTTCCTTTAGAAAGGTTTTTCTCTTTTCAATTATATTTGGAAATTTTTCTGTTTTATAAAATGACTTGCTAATGTTTTTCTTTCACATAGCTATTCCTTCTTATACTGGTTTCAGGAAATTATCTGTGGCCAGGGCTGTTTTTTTTTTTTTTTTAGTATGTGACTCACGTCATGTCCTTCTATCTCCCTTCCTTCATTTAGTTTTAAACAAGCTTAAAGGGAAAGATCAAAGGATTGAGTTCATGCAGCGATATTAACAATTAAAAATAATAAATGTATAAACATAAAAGAATCACTTAATAACTTTGTTTTTTTGTACAAATGCATTATATGTAACCAAAGTATTTTGTAAGCAATCAGGGACTTAACGATTGTAATCTTTTAACATTGAGATTTGTGGGTTGAGGTTGTTAATATCACCTCCCTAAGGGGAAGCCCAAATTAATCACATCTTTCTTGGGGTTCAGACTTTGTGTCCCTTGGTTGGCATTCTGTAAAAATTCAGTATAAGTAAATGAGAAGCAATATATGTCTTAGCAAGTCTCTTCATTAGACAGTATACCTGGGATAACCTGAAGATTCCAAATATTTCTGTAGAATACAAAATATAACTCTTGAATACGGTAATTTGCACCATTATACATGGACCAATTATCTAGAAGATATTCATTCCATAGGTAAACTGTATATATTAGTAACTGGAATTGAACATGATATAGATTAAATCCATTATAACTCTGGGGTTATGAAGTAATTAGGAGAATGAACAGTTACTTAAAAATTAGAAGCTAATCATAACATGAGGAAAAGAAATTCAACATTGTTATTTATTTATTTTTTTTCCAGATTATAGTTTTAAAATAACAATAATAACAACTTCAGGGATACTGTGTCATCCAATGGAAAAGTAAGAGAAGGCAAATGTCTACCATGTATCCATGTAGTTGGTCACCTTAACCTCACTCAACTGCAGTTTACTTATTGATAAAATAGAGAAAATAACCATCTCATAAAATTGTTTTCATTATTTCATGAGTGTGTGTGTGTGTGTGTTTGTGTGTATGTATTTTATTTTTCTAGTCCTTTTCTGCTTAGAGAAGCTCCAGACCAGTGGTATAGACATCAGTTGGAACTGGGATGGAAATACAGAATCTTGTCCCACCTACACTTACTGAACCAGAATCTGCATTTTAACAAGGCCTCCCAGAAAGTTCCTTTGTACATTAAAGGAAAACACTACTCAGTCTAGCACAGACCCTGTACAGGGTTGTGCTCCATTAATGTAGTTTTCTTCCTTTTAAATTAAATGAGTTTCATACATGAACTTGCCTCCCCTTCTACATTTAAAAACAACAATAACAACTAATACTACTACTGTAATCAGAGAAAATGAGATTGGTACATTCTCTAATTTGACCTTGTTTCTGGTAATCCTCCCATACCGAATATGTTTGTGATGCCCTCCTCTTTTTCATGATTTGTACTTACTTCTTGAAAATGATGCTAAAATTGATTTTTGAAGAAGACACCGAGACGAAATAAATGTCAATTGTAAAAGACATCATAAATTCAGAATTCACCACTTTCACACCTCTTGTGCCTTCTACCAGTTGAAGGATATAGAACTGAGTGTGGATTAAAAGAATATGGATTTGGGGCAGAAAGTATCTTCAGAGAAAGCTGTGCCGTGAGCCATACTCCCTTAGAGGCAGAGTGTCTGCTCCCCTTCATCAAACCTGATAGTGAGGAGACTTCCCAGGGCAATTACAAAACTTGATATGTGACTCCTACGTTGGGGATTGCTTCCTTCTCCTTCTCCTTCTCCTTCTCCTTCTCCTTCTCCTTCTCCCTCTCCCTCTCCCTCTCCCTCTCCCTCTCCCTCTCCCTCTCCCTCTCC